>NC_091383.1:5881333-5956333 GCF_038502225.1 Cherax quadricarinatus
ATCACACCGTTAACCCAATTAACTGTTTGGATATTTTGTGTCAACACTGCGGCCAGTAGCCTGATCAGCTGACTGCTACCCTCCCTCACTCACAATTCACTCAAATTTAAATTGTAAAATTCTTGATCTTATCACATTATTCGCACTCTTGAAAGTTATTACACTCTTGTAGGTATGTTCACTGATTCACTCACGTTCGATGACCGCTAATAATATCTTAGGACAGCCACTAGAACGCTAAATCCTGGGAGCACTATTCAGCGATACTGCTTCACGTGTGTGTGTGTACTCACCTATTTGTACTCACCTATTTCTGGTTGCAGGGGTCGAGTCATAGCTCCTGACCCCGCCTCTTCGCTGATTGCTACTAGGTCTTCTCTTTCCCTGCCCCAGGCCCGGTGGCCTGGTGGCTAAAGCTCTCGCTTCACACACCGAGGGCCCGGGTTCGATTCCCGGCGGGTAGAAACATTCGACACGTTTCCTTACACCTGTTGTCCTGTTCACCTAGCAGCAAATAGGTACCTGGGTGTTAGTCGACTGGTGTGGGTCGCATCCTGGGGGACAAGATTAAGGACCCCAATGGAAATAAGTTAGACAGCCCTCGATGACGCACTGACTTTCTTGGGTTATCCTGGGTGGCTAACCCTCCGGGGTTAAAAGTCCGAACGAAATCTTATTTTATCATACCTCGCCTTAAAACTATGTATGGTTCCCGCCTCCACTACGTCACTTTCTAGGCTATTCCATGGCCTGACTACTCTATGACTGAAGAAATACTTCCTAACATCCCTTTGATTCATCTGAGTCTTCAACTTCCAATTGTGACCTCTTGTGTCTGTGTCCCTTAGGGAAGAGGAAAGAGGGAGGAGTTAGTGTTTGGAAGGGGAATCCCCGTCTTTGTCCACCTTGTCTATTCCGCGCAGTATTTTGTATGTCGTTATCATGTCTCCCCTGACCCTCCTGTCCTCCAGTGTCGTCAGGCCGATTTCCCTCAACCTTTCTTCGTGTGTGTGTGTGTGTGTGTGTGTGTGTGTGTGTGTGTGTGTGTGTGTGTGTGTGTGTGTATTATTCTGTGTCACAGAATAAACTCAGTTTTTATTACATAGCAGCGGCGGGTGACCTGTGAGAGTGGAAGACTCAGCGTTACACAGATGAACGACCTCGGTTAACGAACTGTGTGGCGGCTGCTGCCACGTCGACCTTCCCTCCCACACACCTGACACTAACCTCCAAAAATTCCGGAGAGGAAACATGGAGAGAGAATCTTGGGAAGAATTCCGTTATGAATTGAGCTCCTGATAAAAGATTTCCAGAAAACTGAGAAAATACAAAAATGTATTTGGATTTATTTTTTCACATTTTTTTTTGGAAAATTCAGTTGATTTATGTTTTATTTGTTTTCAAAAAAAATGTTTATTATTATTTTTTTTATTATTCAGGTAATTCATTTTATTGCTAAAATTTTTGAAGTCTCGTGATTCATTAGAATATCAAGAAATTTATTGTTTTTGAGTTTTTCTTAAAATTCTTGATGAGTCAGTCTACCTGGAGGGTCTACCTGGTGGGTCTACCTGGTGGGTCTACTTGGTGAGTCTGGAGGGTCTGCCTGGAGGGTACACCTGCAGGGTCTATCTGAAGGGTCTACCTGGTGGGTCTACCTAGAGGGTCTACCTGGAGGGTATCCCTGCAGGGTCTTCCTGGAGGGCCTGCCTGAAGGGTATACTTGAAGGGTATACCTGAAGGGTCTACCTGGTGGGTCTACCTGAAGGGTCTACCTGGAGGGTCTGCCTGAAGGGTCTACCTGAATGGTCTACCTGAAGGGTCTATCTGATGGGTCTACCTGGTGGGTCTACCTAGAGGGTCTACCTGGAGGGTATCCCTGCAGGGTCTTCCTGGAGGGCCTGCCTGAAGGGTATACTTGAAAGGTATACCTGAAGGGTCTACCTGGTGGGTCTACCTGAAGGGTCTACCTGGAGGGTCTACCTGGTGGGTATACCTGCAGGGTCTACTTGGTGAGTCTATTTGGAGGGTCTGCCTGGAGGGTACACCTGCAGGGTCTACCTGGAGGGCCTGCCTGAAGGGTATACCTGAAGGGTCTACCTGAAGGGTCTATCTGAAGGGTCTACCTGGTGGGTCTACCTGAAGGGTCTACCTGGAGGGTCTACCTGGAGGGTATACCTGCAGGGTCTTCTTGGAGGGCCTGCCTGAAGGGTATACTTGAAAGGTATACCTGAAGGGTCTACCTGGTGGGTCTACCTGAAGGGTCTACCTGGAGGGTCTACCTGGTGGGTATACCTGCAGGGTCTACTTGGTGAGTCTATTTGGAGGGTCTGCCTGGAGGGTACACCTGCAGGGTCTACCTGGAGGGCCTGCCTGAAGGGTATACCTGAAGGGTCTACCTGAAGGGTCTATCTGAAGGGTCTACCTGGTGGGTCTACCTGAAGGGTCTACCTGGAGGGTCTACCTGGAGGGTATACCTGCAGGGTCTTCTTGGAGGGCCTGCCTGAAGGGTATACTTGAAGGGTATACCTGAAGGGTCTACCTGGTGGGTCTACCTGAAGGGTCTACCTGGAGGGTCTACCTGGAGGGTCTACCTGCAGGGTCTTCTTGGTGAGTCTATTTGGAGGGTCTGCCTGGAGGGTACACCTGCAGGGTCTACCTGGAGAGCCTGCCTGAAGGGTATACCTGAAGGGTCTACCTGAAGGGTCTATCTGAAGGGTCTACCTGGTGGGTCTACCTTAAGGGTCTACCTGGAGGGTCTACCTGGAGGGTATACCTGCAGGGTCTTCCTGGAGGGCCTGCCTGAAGGGTATACTTGAAGGGTATACCTGAAGGGTCTATCTGAAGGGTCTACTGGTGGGTCTACCTGAAGGGTCTACCTGGAGGGTCTACCTGGAGGGTATACCTGGAGGGTCTACCTGAAGGGTCTATCTGAAGGGTCTACCTGGTGGATCTACCTGAAGGGTCTACCTGGAGGGTCTACCTGGACGGTCTACCTGCAAGGTCTACCTGCAAGGTCTATCTGAAGGGTCTACCTGCAGGGTCTACCTGGAGGGTCTACCTGGTGGGTCTACCTGGAGGGTCTACCTGGAGGGTCTACCTAGTGGGTCTATCTGGAGGGTCTACCTGGAGGGTCTACCTGGTGGGTCTACCTGGAGGCTCTACCTGAAGGGTCTACCTGCAGGGTCTAATTGGAGGGTCTACGTGGAGGATCTACCTGGTGGGTCTACCTGGAGGATCCACCTGGAGGGTCTACCTGGTGGGTCTACCTGGAGGGTATACCTGGAGGGTCTACCTAGTGGGTCTATTTGGAGGGTCTAATTGGAGGGTCTACCTGGAGGGTCTACCTGGTGGGTCTACCTGGAGGATCTACCTGGAGGGTTTACCTGGTGGGTCTACCTGGAGGGTCTACCTGGAGGGTCTACCTGGTGGGTCTACCTGGAGGATCTGCCTGGTGGGTCTGCCTGGTGGGTCTACCTGGAGGGTCTACCTGGAGGGTCTACCTGGTGCGTCTACCTGGAAGATCTACCTGGAAGATCTACCTGGAGGGTCTACCTGGTGGGTCTACCTGGAGGATCTACCTGGAAGATCTACCTGGAAGATCTACCTGGAGGGTCTACCTGGAGGATCTACCTGGAGGATCTTCCCTGAGGGTGTTCAGGGCGTCAACCGTAGTGTTAGAGGGGCGCCCTATTCAAAAAAAATTTTGGGAGTGGAACCCCCCACTCAAAATTATGGAGCCATCTTCAGCTCTAACTGTCCAGTTTGACCCATTAAACTCGTGGGTCACACTCAACTGGATATCTAATGTAGCATCATCCATGAGATATTTCCCAGTCTCACGAGATACACAGATGCAGCATCATCCGAGATATTCCCCAATCTCACGAGATATACAGATGCAGCATCCTTCATGAAATATTCCCCAATCTCACGAGATATACAGATGCAGCATCCTTCATGAAATATTCCCCAATCTCACGAGATATACAGATGCAGCATCATCCGAGATATTCCCCAATCTCACGAGATATACAGATGCAGCATCCTTCATGAAATATTCCCCAATCTCACGAGATATACAGATGCAGCATCATCCGAGATATTCCCCAATCTCACGAGATATACAGATGCAGCATCCTTCATGAAATATTCCCCAATCTCACGAGATATACAGATGCAGCATCATCCGAGATATTCCCCAATCTCACGAGATATACAGATGCAGCATCCTTCATGAAATATTCCCCAATCTCACGAGATATACAGATGCAGCATCATCCGAGATATTTCCCAATCTCACGAGATATACAGATGCAGCATCCTTCATGAAATATTCCCCTATCTCACGAGATATACAGATGCAGCATCATCCGAGATATTTCCCAATCTCACGAGATATACAGATGCAGCATCCTTCATGAAATATTCCCCAATCTCACGAGATATACAGATGCAGCATCATCCGAGATATTTCCCAATCTCACGAGATATACAGATGCAGCATCCTTCATGAAATATTCCCCAATCTCACGAGATATACAGATGCAGCATCATCCGAGATATTCCCCAATCTCACGAGATATACAGATGCAGCATCCTTCATGAAATATTCCCCAATCTCACGAGATATACAAATCAAGAATTCCTCTTGCAAGATTAACAGAAACAGTGTGTCAAAATCTATTATGTAAGGTCCGGCCTCTTGCCTGTGATCTGGACTCGAGGGACTGACCACTACGAGGGTGATGGACTGTTTCCAGCGTTGTATTCACCTGTATTCGACTGACGAAGCCTGTTGCGCAAGCAAAACCTTTCAACAATATACCCAGGTGCTGCAATTTCGTCTTATTCATCAACCTATCGGTATTGCATACCATTAATAGTGATGTCATCTATACTGTGTATATATAGTCGACCTGATACCATTAAATTTTGACTTAGAGAAATTTCAATTGAAAGAAGAAGAAGAAGAAGAAGAAGAAGAAGAAGAAGAAGAAGAAGAAGAAGAAGAAGACGAAGAAGAAGGAGAAGAAGAAGAAGAAGAAGAAGAAGACGAAGAAGACGAAGAAGAAGAAGAAGAAGAAGAAGAAGAAGAAGAAGAAGAAGAAGAAGAAGAAGAAGAAGACGAAGAAGAAGAAGAAGAAGAAGAAGAAGAAGAAGAAGAAGACGAAGAAGAAGAAGAAGAAGAAGAAGAAGAAGAAGAAGAAGAAAAAGACGTAGAAGAAGAAGAAGACGAAAAAGAAGAAGAAGAAGAAGAAGAAGAAGAAGAAGAAGAAGAAGAAGAAGAAGAAGAAGAAGAAGAAGAAGAAGAAGAAGAAGAAGAAGACGAAGACGAAGAAGAAGAAGAGTGTGGACGTAGGTAACTACCTTCATTATTATTATATTCAAACACCTCAAGGGAGGTTCCTTGATGCTGGTGAGAGGCTCTTGATCTAGGGTATTGGATCTGTGCTCTAATTCCCTTAATTGATCCTCAAATACCTGCCATCCCCCCCCTCATGCGCTGTATAATCCTACGGGTTCAGCGCTCCCCAACTATAATAATAATAATATTATATTCAAAAACATGTGTTAAACCCGAATGGGTCATAAAAATCACAAAATTCAGGAAGCCCCCATGAATAAATGAGGCTTCAATTCACCCATAAGCGTAAAGAGAAGGCAGCCGGTATATATACGAGGGAGCAGTCGGGAGAAGAACGAAAGGAGGTAGTAGTAAAATAGTAGAAATAGTACTAGTAGTAGTAGTAGTAGCAGTAATAGTAGTACACAAATAACCCAAAGTCACTGTGTGACTTTGTAAATGGTCCAAGTCGGACCGAAACGTCGTCGTAAGCTCCTATCTCCTATGTGCGGGTTATTTATGTATTGTTCCAGTCACGGTATTGTGATTTTCTGTTCTGTAATAGTAGTAGTAGCATCAGTTGTAGTAGTAGTAGAAGTAGTAGCATCAGTTGTAGTAATCGCAGTAGTAGTAGTAGCAGAAGCAGCTAGCAGTTGTAGTAGTAATAGTAGCAGTAGCAGTAGTAGTTGTAACTATTGTAGTAGTAGTAGTAGTAGTAGTAGCAGCAGCTAGCAGTTGTAGTAGTAATAGTAGTTGCAGTAGTAGTTGTAGTAACAGTTGTAGTAGTAGTAGTAGTAATAGTTGTAGTAGTAGCAGAAGTAGCTGTAGTAGCAGTTGTAGTAGTAGCAGTAGTAGCAGCTAGCAGTTGTAGTAGTAATATTAGTAGTAGCAGCAGTAGTTGTAGTAGCAGTAGTAGTAGTAGTAGCAGTTGCAGTAGTACTAGCAGTAGTAGTAGTAGCAGCAGTTATAGTAGTAGCAGCAGTTGTAGTAGTAGCAGCAGTTGTAGTAATAGTAGCAGCAGCAGTTGTAGTTGTAGTAGTAGCAGTAGTAGTTGTAGTAACAGCAGCTGTTATAAGGTTTAATTCATCTCTGGGAAGCGAGTATGTTCGGCTACAACAACAAAAGATACTGTACCAGTGGAGTAACTCAGATTAACATAAAATTGATCATTTATATTTGCAAGAATAGACACGATTTTTTTGTTGCAATCTTCGTGTTGCCCTCGGGTAAGCAACACGCTTCTCTGGCGGAGTATAGAAGTTAGATGGGAGTGCCACTGCTGGCACTGCTGGCACTGCTGAATCAATATGCTAGTCTTGCATCGCTCTGCAACCAGATGTACTCCGGTAAACCCTTTCGGGATCTATTTCCTTTTGTATATCCATATGCTCTTGCGCTACCATCCACAGGATGGACATGAGGTGCACAATAAACTAGCCACTACCATCCACAGGATGGATATGAGGAGCACAATAAATTAGCCACTACCATCCACAGGATGGATATGAGGTACACAATAAACTAGCCACTACCATCCACAGGATGGATATGAGGTACACAATAAACCAGCCACTACCATCCACAGGATGGATATGAGGTACACAATAAACTAGCCACTACCATCCACAGGATGGATATGAGGTACACAATAAACTAGCCACTACCATCCACAGGATGGATATGAGGTACACAATAAACTAGCCACTACCACCCACAGGATGGATATGAGGTACACAATAAACTAGCCACTACCATCCACAGGATGGATATGAGGTACACAATAAACTAGCCACTACCATCCACAGGATGGATAAGAGGTGCACAATAAACTAGCCACTACCATCCACAGGATGGATATGAGGTACACAATAAACTAGCCACTACCATCCACAGGATGGATATGAGGTACACAATAAACTAGCCACTACCACCCACAGGATGGATAAGAGGTGCACAATAAACTAGCCACTACCATCCACAGGATGGATATGAGGTACACAATAAACTAGCCACTACCATCCACAGGATGGATAAGAGGTGCACAATAAACTAGCCACTACCATCCACAGGATGGACATGAGGTACACAATAAACTAGCCACTACCATCCACAGGATGGACATGAGGTACACAATAAACTAGCCACTACCATCCACAGGATGGATATGAGGTACACAATAAACTAGCCACTACCATCCACAGGATGGACATGAGGTACACAATAAACTAGCCACTACCATCCACAGGATGGACATGAGGTACACAATAAACTAGCCACTACCATCCACAGGATGGACATGAGGAGCACAATAAACTAGCCACTACCATCCACAGGATGGATATGAGGAGCACAATAAACTAGCCACTACCATCCACAGGATGGATATGAGGTACACAATAAACTAGCCACTACCATCCACAGGATGGATATGAGGTACACAATGAACCAGCCACTACCATCCACAGGATGGATATGAGGTACACAATAAACTAGCCACTACCATCCACAGGATGGATATGAGGTACACAATAAACTAGCCACTACCATCCACAGGATGGATATGAGGTACACAATAAACTAGCCACTACCATCCACAGGATGGATAAGACGTGCACAATAAACTAGCCACTACCATCCACAGGATGGACATGAGGTGCACAATAATCTAGCCACTACCATCCACAGGATGGATATGAGGAGCACAATAAACTAGCCACTACCATCCACAGGATGGATATGAGGTGCACAATAATCTAGCCACTACCATCCACAGGATGGATATGAGGTACACAATAAACTAGCCACTACCATCCACAGGATGGATATGAGGTACACAATAAACTAGCCACTACCATCCACAGGATGGATATGAGGTGCACAATAATCTAGCCACTACCATCCACAGGATGGATATGAGGTACACAATAAACTAGCCACTACCATCCACAGGATGGATATGAGGTACACAATAAACTAGCCACTACCATCCACAGGATGGATATGAGGTACACAATAAACTAGCCACTACCATCCACAGGATAGATATGAGGAACACAATAAACTAGCCACTACCATCCACAGGATGGATATGAGGTACACAATAAACTAGCCACTACCATCCACAGGATGGATATGAGGTACACAATAAACTAGCCACTACCATCCACAGGATGGATATGAGGTACACAATAAACTAACCACTACCATCCACAGGATGGATAAGAGGTGCACAATAAACTAGCCACTACCACCCACAGGATGGATATGAGGTACACAATAAACCAGCCACTACCATCCACAGGATGGATATGAGGTACACAATAAACTAGCCACTACCATCCACAGGATGGATATGAGGTGCACAATAATCTAGCCACTGCCATCCACAGGATGGATATGAGGTACACAATAAACTAGCCACTACCATCCACAGGATGGATATGAGGTGCACAATAATCTAGCCACTACCATCCACAGGATGGATATGAGGTACACAATAAACTAGCCACTACCATCCACAGGATGGATATGAGGAGCACAATAAACTAGCCAATACCATCCACAGGATGGATATGAGGTACACAATAAACTAGCCACTACCATCCACAGGATGGATATGAGGTACACAATAAACTAGCCACTACCATCCACAGGATGGATATGAGGAGCACAATAAACTAGCCACTACCATCCACAGGATGGATATGAGGTACACAATAAACTAGCCACTACCATCCACAGGATGGATATGAGGTACACAATAAACTAGCCACTACCATCCACAGGATAGATATGAGGTACACAATAAACTAGCCACTACCATCCACAGGATGGATATGAGGTACACAATAAACTAGCCACTACCATCCATAGGATGGATATGAGGTACACAATAAACTAGCCACTACCATCCACAGGATGGACATGAGGTGCACAATAAACTAGCCACTACCATCCACAGGATGGACATGAGGTGCACAATAAACTAGCCACTACCATCCACAGGATGGACATGAGGTGCACAATAAACTAGCCACTACCATCCACAGGATGGACATGAGGTGCACAATAAACTAGCCACTACCATCCACAGGATGGATAAGAGGTGCACAATAAACTAGCCACTACCACCCACAGGATGGATATGAGGTGCACAATAAACTAGCCACTACCACCCACAGGATGGATAAGAGGTGCGCAATAAACTAGCCACTACCATCCACAGGATGGATATGAGGTACACAATAAACTAGCCACTACCATCCACAGGATGGATATGAGGTACACAATAAACTAGCCACTACCATCCACAGGATGGATATGAGGTACACAATAAACTAGCCACTACCATCCACAGGATGGACATGAGGTACACAATAAACTAGCCACTACCATCCACAGGATGGACATGAGGTGCACAATAAACTAGCAGTTTTGGTGACAAGATCTCTGTCTTCACTGCTTGGCTGGACTGTGTATCTAGCTAATGACAAGTAAGCATGAGGAAGAAAGCACTTTATGAGTCCAGTGACTGCCACATACTCGTGCCTTGGGATTGTTTACCATATTTAATGTGATCCTCACTTGACGGTCTTGGTTCTGGGTTGGTGGATGTGATTTCTCGATTACTAGAAAGAGCAAAAAAGGCACAATACCGTGACTGGAACAATACCCAAATGACCCACACATAGGAGAGAGGAGTTTACCACTACGTGTCGGTCGGACTTGGACCATTTACAAAGTCACACAGTGTGCCTTTGTAAATGGTCCAGGTAGGTCTGAAACGTCGTCGTAAGCTCCTCTCTCCAGTTCTCTAAAGGAAAGTTCCTTGATGCTGGTGAGGGGCTCTTGATCTAGGGAATTGGATCTGTGCTCCGATTCCCTGAATTAAGCCTGAAATACCCTTCACATCCCTCCCCACAGACGCTATATAATCCTATTAGTTTAGCGCTCCCCCATGATTATAATAATTATAATAATTCTCTCTCCTATGTGCGGGTTACCTGTATGTCTTTTCAAGCAACGTAAAACAATAGAAATTTCACCTCTAAAAGCATGACTTTGGTGTTTAATTCCAAGCAGTTTATATCATCTCTTCTTCTTGCTTCCCAGGTAACAGTGTGGCTCAGGTGGGGCCATTCTCCTCTACCTCCGAGTTCTCTGTTTTTCAAAATTTTATTTCTTTCATTCCTTCTTTCTTCCCTTCCTTCCTTCTTCCCAGCCCTCCTTCTTCCCTTCCTTCCTTCGTCAGGACAGCCTTTCTCTATAATTATTGTCTGCCAAGTTTGGAAACACTAGTATGGAAACACTAGTATGGAAACACTAGTATGGAAACACTAGTATGGAGCACTGAGTATGGGCTTTAAAATTATGGAGTACTGGTATGCAGAACACTGGTATGGAGCACTGGTGTGGAGCACTGGTGTGGGCACTGGTGTGGAGCGCTGGTGTGGAGCGCAGGTGTGGAGCACTGGTGTGGAGCACTGGTGTGGAGCACGCTGGTGTGGAGCACTGGAGATGGAGGCCTGAGTGTGAAGCATGGTGTGGAGCATGGTGTGGAGCATGGTGTGGAGCATGGTGTGGAGCATGGTGTGGAGCATGGTGTGGAGCATGGTGTGGAGCATGGTGTGGAGCATGGTGTGAAGCATGGTGTGGAGCATGGTGTGGAGCATGGTGTGGAGCATGGTGTGGAGCATGGTGTGAAGCAGGGTGTGGAGCACGGGTGTGGAGCGCTGGTGTGGAGCGCAGGTGTGGAGCACTGGTGTGGAGCGCTGGTGTGGAGCACTGGGTGTGGAGCACAGGTGTGGAGCGCTGGTGTGGAGCACTGGTGTGGAACGCTGGTGTGGAGCACAGGTGTGGAGCACTGGTGTGGAGCACAGGTGTGGAGCACTGGTGTGGAGCACTGGTGTGGAGCACTGGTGTGGAGCGCTGGTGTGGAGCACTGGTGTGGAGCCTGGGTGTGGAGCACTGGTGTGGAGCCTGCTGGTGTGGAGCACCCAGGTGTGGTGCAGGTGTGGAGCACTTTGGTGTGGAGCGCTGGTGTGGAGCGCTGGTGTGGAGCGCTGGTGTGGAGCGCTGGTGTGGAGCCTTGGTGTGGAGCCTGGGTGTGGAGCATAGTGTGGAGCACTGGTGTGGAGCACTGGTGGCCGACACTGGTGTGGGCACTGGTGTGGAGCACTGGTGGTGGAGCCGTTGGTGTGGGACACTGGTGTGGAGCACTGGTGTGGAACGCTGGCGGCTGGAGCGCTGTTGTGGAGCGCTGGTGTGGAGCGCTGGTGTGGGAGCGCCTGGTGTGGAACGCTGGTGTTGGAGCACTGGTGTGGAGCACAGGTGTGGAACACAGGTGTGGAACACTGGTGTGGAGTAGGTGTTGGAGCACAGGTGTGGTGCCGCTATGTGGAGCACAGATGTGAGTTCGGCACAGGTGCGGTGGCTCGGTGTGGTGACACAGGTGTAGTGGCACAGGTATGGTGGCACAGGGTATAGTAACACAAGTATAGTAACACAAGTATAGTAACACAAGTATAGTAACACAAGTATAGTAACACAAGTATAGTAACACAAGTATAGTAACACAAGTATAGTAACACAAGTATAGTAACACAAGTTTGGTAACACAAGTATAGTAACACAAGTATAGTAACACAAGTATAGTAACACAAGTATAGTAACACAAGTATAGTAACACAAGTATAGTAACACAAGTATAGTAACACAAGTATAGTAACACAAGTTTAGTAACACAAGTATAGTAACACAAGTATAGTAACACAAGTATAGTAACACAAGTATGTTAACACAAGTATAGTAACATAGGTATAGTAACACAAATTATAGTAACCTGAGTTTAGTAGCACAAATTATAGTAGCTGCAAATTATGTGTACAGAGTTTAGTAACTAAGTATAGTAACACAAGTATGGTAACACAAGTATAGTGTACAATTATGTAGTAAGCAAATTATAGTAGCACAGAGTATAGTACACAGAGTATAGTAACACAGAATTGTAGTAACACAGAGTGTAGTAACACAAGTGTAGTAACACAGAGTATAGTAACTTGCAAATTGTAGTGTACTGAAGTGCTTATTAACACAAGTATAGTCACTGGTATAGTAACACAAATTATAGTCAACACAATTGTAAGTAACTGAGTTTGGTAACACAGAGTATGAAGTAACACAGGTATAGTAACGCACAGTACAGTGGCACAGGTTTGGTAACACAAGAATTATGTTAACTACAAGTGTAGTAACACAATTATGGTAAACAAATTATAGTAACACAAATTGTAGTAACACAAGTATAGTAACACAAGTTTGGTAACACAAGTATAATAACACAAGTTTGGCAACACAAGTATAATAACACAAGTATAGTAGTAAGTATGAAGTAACACAAATTATAGTATTAACACAAGTATAGTGCACAGAGTATAGTAACACAAGTATAGTAACACAAGTACAGTAACACAAGTTTGGTAACACAAGTATAGTAACACAAGTATAGTAACACAAGTATAGTAACACAAGTATAGTAACACAAGTATAGTAACACAAATATAGTAACACAAGTTTGGTAACACAAGTATAGTAACACAAGTATAGTAACACAAGTATAGTAACACATGTATAGTAACACAGGTATAGTGAAGCAGAGTATGGTAACACAGAGTATAGTAACACAAATTATGGTAACACAGAGTTTGGTAACCTAAATTATAGTAACACAAATTGCAATTAACACAAATTATAATATAAGTATGAAGTAGCACAGAGTATAATAACACAGAGTGTAGTAACACAGAATTATAGTAACACAAATTATGGTAACACAAATTATAGTAACTGAGTTTGGTAACACAAATTGCATTAACACAAATTATGAGTAACACAAATTATAGTAACACAGAGTGCAGTAACACAAATTATAATAACACAAGTATAGTAACTTCAAATATAAGACACAGTGTAGTAACTGAATTGCAGTAAACACCAAGTGTAATATACAAGAATTGTAGTGACTTGCAAATTGCAGTGGCTAGTGTAATAACACAAATTATGAAGTAACAGATTATGGTAACACAGAATTTTTAGTGGCACAAATTATGGTAACACAGAGTGTATTAACTGGGTGGTAACACAGGTTTGGTAGCACAAATTTGCAGTGGCACAGGTATGAGTGGCACAGGTATGTTAAACACAGAGTGTAGTGGCACAAGTATGGTAGCACAGGTATGTAGTGACACAGTGTGGTAACACAGGTTTGGTGGCACAGAGTGTGGTAGCACAGAGTATGGTAACACAGGTATGAGTAACACAGAGTGTAATGACACAAGTGTAGTGACTTGGAGTGCAGTGACACAGGTGTAATGCACAGGTGTAGTGGCTTACCCAGAATTTTGGTGGCACAGGTGTAATGGCACAGGTGTGAGTGGCACAGGTGTAGTAGCAACAAGTATAGCAACACAAGTATAGCAACACAAGTATAGCAACACAAGTATAGCAACACAAGTATAGCAACACAAGTATAGCAACACAAGTATAGCAACACAAGTATAGCAACACAAGTATAGCAACACAAGTATAGCAACACACACAGAAACTGTAGTGACTTTTGTATCATATATTAATATCTTCTTTCTGTCTAAATATTTTTTTTCTCTAAATAACCGCTTCTTTGACAATTTATTTACCCTTCTTTAATCTACAGAAATTATTATAACACTGTACAGTCCGTTCCTTCATTCCTTAAATTATAGAAATTATTATAACACTGTACAGTCCGTCCCTTCATTCCTTAAATTATAGAAATTATTATAACACTGTACAGTCCGTCCCTTCATTCCTTAAATTATAGAAATTATTATAACACTGTACAGTCCGTCCCTTCATTCCTTAAATTATAGAAATTATTATAACACTGTACAGTCCGTTCCTTCATTCCTTAAATTATAGAAATTATTATAACACTGTACAGTCCGTCCCTTCATTCCTTAAATTATAGAAATTATTATAACACTGTACAGTCCGTTCCTTCATTCCTTAAATTATAGAAATTATTATAACACTGTACAGTCCGTCCCTTCATTCCTTAAATTATAGAAATTATTATAACACTGTACAGTCCGTTCCTTCATTCCTTAAATTATAGAAATTATTATAACACTGTACAGTCCGTTCCTTCATTCCTTAAATTATAGAAATTATTATAACACTGTACAGTCCGTCCCTTCATTCCTTAAATTATAGAAATTATTATAACACTGTACAGTCCGTTCCTTCATTCCTTAAATTATAGAAATTATTATAACACTGTACAGTCCGTTCCTTCATTCCTTAAATTATAGAAATTATTATAACACTGTACAGTCGGTCCCTTCACACTCTCTCCTGTGTCAGTGAGACGCTATATTTGGAAATATGTAAAATTTCTGGTGATATGTGGGTTGGAAATATGCCAGTGAGTGTGGCTGGTAGAATATAATTACTTTCGCTTGATAAATCTTCCCATGATTGGCTTTAATTTGACTTCCACTAAAACGAGGTTTTCCTGGTTTGGGCTGAAGGTGATTTTTTTTCCTCTCTGGACGTTAATTGTTGCCTGATTTTGCAAGGTCATGCAATGGTCTCATTCTCTTCTTTGGTTTGTATTTTCAGAGCAGTGCTACTGTGGTGTGTGTGTGTATGTACTCACCTATTTGTGGTTGCAGGGGTCGATTCACAGCTCCTGGCTCCGCCTCTTCACTGTCCACTACTAGGTCATTATTCCTGCTCCATGAGATTTATCATACCTCTTCCTGTGTGTGTGTGTGTGTGTGTGTGTGTGTGTGTGTGTGTGTGTGTGTGTGTGTGTGTGTGTGTGTGTGTGTGTGTGTGTATGTGTGTGTGTGTGTATGGGGTCACCTATTTGTGATTGCAGCAAATTTAAGGATAGAGGAGGCATTCACAACCCTAACCATGGCTCTATATAATGTATATATATATACATATATATATATATATATATATATATATATATATATATATATATATATATATATATATATATATATATATATATATATATATATATATATATACATATATATACACACACATGTATATATATAGAGATTTACTGAATATATAACACTATAACACAATGGCCTTTTGCTAGTTCCTTTATCCATGTTGTCTCTGTCTTTCTCTCTCTCTCTCTCTCTCTCTCTCTCTCTCTCTCTCTCTCTCTCTCCCCTCTCTTTCCACACCCATGCCACTCTCTGCATCCATGCATACTCAAAATACCTTTCCAATCGAGGGACAGGTCATGTTGTACTCACTGGTGCAGATATATACATGGTCAACATTAAAATGAGAAAATGTTGATAAATTTACATATAAATGGATGTATGGATAACCTCATGCATGGATGAATGTAAAAATAATGTACGTATGGATTTATATGGGTAGGTGATTGTATGTATAGTTGGTATATATGGCTGGGTGTATATATGGCTGGGTGTATATATGGCTGAGTTTATATATGGCTGAGTGTATGTATGGCTGAGTGTATATATGGCTGGGTGTATATATGGCTGAGTGTATATATGGCTGGGTGTATATATGGCTGGGTGTATATATGGCTGGGTGCATATATGGCTGGGTGTATATATGGCTGAGTTTATATATGGCTGAGTGTATGTATGGCTGAGTGTATATATGGCTGGGTGTATATATGGCTGAGTGTATATATGGCTGGGTGTATATATGGCTGGGTGTATATATGGCTGGGTGTATATATGGCTGAGTGTATATATGGCTGGGTGTATATATGGCTGGGTGTATATATGGCTGGGTGTATATATGGCTGAGTGTATATATGGCTGGGTGTATATATAGCTGGGTATATATATGGCTGAGTGTATATGTGGCTGAGTGTATATATGGCTGGGTGTATATATGGCTGAGTGTATATGTGGCTGAGTGTATATATGGCTGAGTGTATATATGGCTGAGTGTATATATGGCTGAGTGTATATATGGCTGAGTGTATATATGGCTGAGTGTATATATGGCTGAGTGTATATATATGGCTGAGTGTATATATGGCTGAGTGTATATATGTAATATTTTTCCTAACTTCTACTCTGTCGTAAGTGCACACAGATGTAACTAATGTGACATTTTATTGTGGCAACGTTTCGCTCACCAGCAGCTTTGTCAAACCGTAACAAAGCTCCTGGAGAGCGAAACGTTGCCACAAAACATCACAACAGTTGCCTCTGTGTTCATTTATCTAACATATATTACTCTTTGTAGAAAATTTTGAATTTTCCTAAATTCACCATGCATAAATTTGATTAATATAATAATTGTGGATTAAAATGTGATGCTGATTTGAACCTTCGAGAAATTTCGAGTGACGGGGGCGGAGGATGGGGGGTTGTAGAACAGCCGCAGAGTGACGGGGAGGGAGGGGGGGTTGTAGAACAGCCGCAGAGTGACGGGGAGGGGAGGACGCCATTTGTAATTTTCGAGCACAGGTTGTCTCGGAAAACTGTGTAATGTAATCAGGCGTCATCGAAGTTCAGTGGGTGTATATCGGCTTCAATCCACAATTTAGAAATTGCTGACACGTTCCCCCTGATGAATTGGGATAAATAGTGCGGAAAACCCTCACAGTTCTGCAACAAGGATGGAAAAATAGAGGACACCAATTCACCCAGGAGCACACCTTAGCTAAGTGACGCTTACCCATAATGTACAGTAGCTTTGCATTGGCCATAGCAAAATTTTTGCTCTAGTGATAGCGTTAGGGTGTGTTTACAAAAAAATAAAAATGATCCAGTAATTAAATGGTGAGTGCTCATTATATAACTAAGACCAGCATCAGGAAACACTTGTTCTGTTTCCTGACGATCCTTACCCTACCTAACCTAACTTAAATTAACCTTACCTAACCTTACTTAACCTTACCTAACCTACCCTAACCTAACCTAACCTAATGTAACATAACGTAATGTACCCTAACCTAACCTAACCTTACCCTACCTAACCTAACCTAAATTAACCTTACCTAACTTTTCTTAACCTTACCTAACCTACTCTAACCTAACCTAACCTAACCTTACCCTACCTAACCTAACCTAAATTAACCTTACCTAACCTTACTTAACCTTACCTAACCTACCCTAACCTAACCTAATGTAACGTAACGTAATGTACCCTAACCTAACCTAACATACCCCCCATCTCTCACTCCACGCGGTAACCTAGATTCTAGTGATGGGCTCTTGATCAAATAAAGTGGAGCTACCCATACCATCTTGGGATCAAGTCAGATCACCTCGCATCCCCAGGCGTTGTATGACCCTCACGGAATTAATACTCCTGTACTGGCTGGAGCAGTGCTCGTGCTATGTAGATCTTGGGACCTGTAGCTAGAGTCTGACTGAGTTCCTGTGGTGAACTGTCCTCAGATTATTATTGTAAGTTACATCCTGTCTCACTACTTATGTGTACCATCCCTATTTATCTAAATCCAATAGTATTCTGTTCCCAATTATATTATCGTACAAGTATTTACTAATTAACTGTGAGTAGAATAATAATGTTCACTATCCCCGTTATTCACTCTTTCATTCTTTATTTTATGTTAATTACAGAGGGTGAATAATGTGGTGGTAATGAGTGGTGATGTAGTTACCAGTGACATCATTACCACTGCTCGTCACTCGACTCACCTCTCCCTGCCTACTCCCTCCCTTTACTCCCTTATTCCTCATTCGTTCCATGCCCCCCTAGGTGATAGTGGGCGAAACGTTGCAACAATAAAGATACCCAGCTGTTGCACCTGTGTCTTAATGAACGCCTAGTTCATCTCTCCCTTATTTCCGTCAGTATTTTTTGCTAAACCGGATTTCATATACGTATTTTTTTCTTTTTCTATAAACCTAATAAATATCTAGTAAGGTTTTCTTTATTTTCTTAAATTTACTTTATTAAAAAGGAATCAAAATATCAATGATTTGAAACGTAAGATTTTTTTTTTTTAATTTCCAGCAACGTAATTCCTTATCCAAATTTATGATTAGTTAAAAATTCTAGGCCAGTTTATTTCGAAATGCTCTATATAAATTTAAGGCCAAAACCTTTCATTTTCGTATAGATTTATGGTGAAAAGTCTTGTGGCTTGTTGACGGAGGTCAGTAAATCAAAGTGAGGAAGCATCGATTCTGTTGACAGTGTATTCGATCAAGATGCAGAGGGCAGTAAGTTTGCCAAATCTGCTGCTTGCATCATTCTTCATTCTATTGGCACGTAGATCCCGCTAATGGACCTGTACTTCACACGGGAGAGAGAGAGAGAGAGAGAGAGAGAGAGAGCCCAGAGGAAGACGGTTCATCTCTCACCTGGACCCAGCCTGGATAGATCTGTCATTTCAGCAGTCTTCAACACCGGAGGGGTGTGGGAAACCTTACAAGGCTAGTATCGTCAAAGTACCACACTTGGTTCCACTCTGAGGACAGCGAGAAGCTAGCTTCTACACCACAAGACGGGTAGCAAGCAGCAACTTCACTCTGGCTGTACTCTTCTCTAGGACATCATTTCATCTGAGATCACTTTTTTCCAGGATGACTCCTGTCTGGAATATGTTCATACAGCATAATGGCATCTATGAAACAAAATCAGTTGATCAAATGTAATTGCTGGCCACAGCTGGCCCACAGCTGGCTCCAACTTCCCCCTGTCCCCTACCTGTATGTCTCACAATAAAAATGCTTTTAAGTGAGCTGAAGTAGGTAACAGCTCTTAGCTTGCCAATAAAGTTAGGAACCTTAACCTAACCTTGTAAAACCCTGTGTCTTAGTCATATGAAAGCCCGCAGCTGGAGCTTCTGGTCATTTGGCAGAGACCTTGCACTACCTTACCACTCCACAACATGACTACTGGGGCATAAAGAAGGAGGAACAGGACCAGGAGGAGGCAGCAACAAAATGGCCGCATTAGAAGACCGGGAAAGTTTAGTTGTTGTGATTGCATCGTCTGCAGGTTATTTGGACTTCGAGTACTCTGTATTTGGCTGATGAAGGTGGCTTGGTGCAGTGTTCTTGTGGTGAAGGTGGCTTGGTGCAGTGTTCTTGTGGTGAAGGTGGCTTGGTGCAGTGTTCTCGTGGTGAAGGTGGCTTTGTGCAGTGTTCTCGTGGTGAAGGTGGCTTTGTGCAGTGTTCTTGTGGTGAAGGAGGCTTGGTGCAGTGTTCTCGTGGTGAAGGTGGCTTGGTGCAGTGTTCTTGTGGTGAAGGTGGCTTGGTGCAGTGTTCTTGTGGTGAAGGTGGCTTGGTGCAGTGTTCTTGTGGTGAGGCTGGCTTGGTGCAGTGTTCTTGTGGTGAAGGTGGCTTGGTGCAGTGTTCTTGTGGTGAAGGTGGCTTGGTGCAGTGTTCTCGTGGTGAAGGTGGCTTTGTGCAGTGTTCTCGTGGTGAAGGTGGCTTGGTGCAGTGTTCTCGTGGTGAAGGTGGCTTTGTGCAGTGTTCTCGTGGTGAAGGTGGCTTGGTGCAGTGTTCTTGTGGTGAGGCTGGCTTGGTGCAGTGTTCTTGTGGTGAAGGTGGCTTGGTGCAGTGTTCTTGTGGTGAAGGTGGCTTGGTGCAGTGTTCTCGTGGTGAAGGTGGCTTTGTGCAGTGTTCTCGTGGTGAAGGTGGCTTGGTGCAGTGTTCTCGTGGTGAAGGTGGCTTTGTGCAGTGTTCTCGTGGTGAAGGTGGCTTGGTGCAGTGTTCTTGTGGTGAAGGTGGCTTGGTGCAGTGTTCTTGTGGTGAAGGTGGCTTGGTGCAGTGTTCTTGTGGTGAAGGTGGCTTGGTGCAGTGTTCTCGTGGTGAAGGAGGCTTGGTGCAGTGTTCTTGTGGTGAGGCTGGCTTGGTGCAGTGTTCTTGTGGTGAAGGTGGCTTGGTGCAGTGTTCTTGTGGTGAAGGTGGCTTGGTGCAGTGTTCTCGTGGTGAAGGTGGCTTTGTGCAGTGTTCTCATGGTGAAGGTAGCTTGGTGCAGTGTTCTCGTGGTGAAGGTGGCTTGGTGCAGTGTTCTCGTGGTGAAGGTGGCTTGGTGCAGTGTTCTTGTGGTGAAGGAGGCTTGGTGCAGTGTTCTCGTGGTGAAGGTGGCTTGGTGCAGTGTTCTTGTGGTGAAGGAGGCTTGGTGCAGTGTTCTTGTGGTGAGGCTGGCTTGGTGCAGTGTTCTTGTGGTGAAGGTGGCTTGGTGCAGTGTTCTTGTGGTGAAGGTGGCTTGGTGCAGTGTTCTTGTGGTGAAGGTGGCTTGGTGCAGTGTTCTTGTGGTGAAGGTGGCTTGGTGCAGTGTTCTTGTGGTGAAGGTGGCTTGGTGCAGTGTTCTTGTGGTGAAGGTGGCTTGGTGCAGTGTTCTTGTGGTGAAGGTGGCTTGGTGCAGTGTTCTTGTGGTGAAGGTGGCTTGGTGCAGTGTTCTTGTGGTGAAGGTGGCTTGGTGCAGTGTTCTTGTGGTGAAGGTGGCTTGGTGCAGTGTTCTTGTGGTGAAGGTGGCTTGGTGCAGTGTTCTTGTGGTGAAGGTGACTTGGTGCAGTGTTCTTGTGGTGAAGGTGACTTGGTGCAGTGTTCTTGTGGTGAAGGTGGCTTGGTGCAGTGTTCTTGTGGTGAAGGTGGCTTGGTGCAGTGTTCTTGTGGTGAAGGTGGCTTGGTGCAGTGTTCTTGTGGTGAAGGTGACTTGGTGCAGTGTTCTTGTGGTGAAGGTGACTTGGTGCAGTGTTCTTGTGGTGAAGGTGACTTGGTGCAGTGTTCTTGTGGTGAAGGTGGCTTGGTGCAGTGTTCTTGTGGTGAAGGTGGCTTGGTGCAGTGTTCTCGTGGTGAAGGTGGCTTGGTGCAGTGTTCTTGTGGTGAAGGTGGCTTGGTGCAGTGTTCTTGTGGTGAAGGTGGCTTGGTGCAGTGTTCTCGTGGTGAAGGTGGCTTGGTGCAGTGTTCTCGTGGTGAAGGTGGCTTGGTGCAGCGTTCTTGTGATGAGGCTGGCTTGGTGCAGTGTTCTCGTGGTGAAGGTGGCTTGGTGCAGTGTTCTCGTGGTGAAGGTGGCTTGGTGCAGTGTTCTCGTGGTGAAGGTGGCTTGGTGCAGTGTTCTCGTGGTGAAGGTGGCTTGGTGCAGTGTTCTCGTGGTGAAGGTGGCTTGGTGCAGCGTTCTTGTGATGAGGCTGGCTTAGTGCTATATAAAGTGTAACAAAAACTTATGCTCCTTGGTGGGACATGAAGCATTCAATGTGCCTGACACGACAAAAAATCTAAGACATGAAGCCTGTCACAGAAGAACAAGTAAGATTTGACAGCATGTCTATGCTTTAGGCATAAGAGACTGACTACTACCGATTAATACCGACAAGATGAAGAATTAGACATGTCCCACATCAGGGTATCTTTATTCGTAGACGTTTCGCCATCCAGTGACTATCAATACAAGGACATAATGCGAAGACAGTAGAACTATATACAAAAGGTGAGGTAATGAGTCCCTCAGTCTTGGAGTTGGTGAAGACCATCGTAGTCTTGATAAATTAGACACATGTGCAACTCTTGGGTATCTTTATTGAGGAAACGTTTCGCCACACAGTGGCTTCATCAGTCCATACAAAGGAGAATCTTGAAGAACAGGAGGAGAGTGAGGTAATCAGTCCCTCAACCTTGAGTCGATGTGGTCAGTCCATCAATCTTGAATAGATTCAAGATTGATGGACTGACCACATCGACTCAAGGTTGAGGGACCGATTACCTCATCTTTATAGGTCTACTGTCTTGCCATTATATCCTTGTATTGATAAAGCCACTGGAGGGCGAAACGTCTACAAATAAAGATACCCAGATGTTGACCACCTCTTGCAAGCTGATCACGACGTTTCGCTCCGTTTTCGGCCATTATTGCAACTGTGTTGAAAACAACTACTTATGTACAGTTTATGATATTGAAGGAAACGTTTCGGCACGAGTGACTGCTTCAGTCCTCATGACTGAAGAAGCCACTCAGGCGAAACGTTGCCAGAATAAAGATACCCAAACATTACAAATGCCAACCTCACACCACACGAAACATCAGATAAATAAAGAAACGTGTAACAAAGGACCTTACAAAACTACGAATTCGTGGTTAGTTACCCGCACAACACAATTGCGTTGCCTCACCGTTATCATCCTCACCCGCTTCACTAACTACCAGGTCTCCGCCCCTGCCAATTAGAAGATCTGATTCTGGCTTCGTTGCACGTCTGGTGTTTACCAGTGAACGCTGGGGAGCGAACACCGGGTTAAAACTTTCTCTGTCAAATTACCCATTCTATCTTACATTTTCCCTTATATACTGTCATTTTAATCGTGGCTAAAGTGGATTATATGTTTACCAAGAGATTCCTTTTTCTTGGTAATTGATAAATAGAAGAGAAAAGGGAATTCATTGATAAAGGAGAACGTAAAGCAACCTAACGGGTGGAAGGAAGTGTTACAGACAAAATACTTTCAATAGAGCAGAAGTCCGTGGCAAGAATGTGTGGGTCAGGATAGCTCTGGGAAACAGGTTTAGTTAACTTTGGCGATAGTGTTAGTGGACACAGATGAAGGTCCAGTTGATGCTGCTGGTTCTTGCCTCTATGCTTGTCTGTGTTTGCCTTAGCTTCCCTGTATTTGCTTCTGCTTGCTTGCTTACATCTTGCTTTTGCTTGCTTGCATCTTCTTGCATCTTCTTGCTTTTGCTTGCCTGCCTTTTCTTGCTTGCCTATCTTTGCTTGTTTAATTTTGCTTGCTTGCCTTTGCTTGCTTGTCTGTGCAGTTTAGGTAAGCAAGAAATTCAATCAAATAATCCAGATCGTTATCAAGTCCAACTAAAGAAAAATCATAATAAAATAATTGTTGGTCCAGTTGTGAGCACACTGGCCTGTGAGTTTTAAGACTAACTTTCCGTGGGTTCTAACCCCATCTGCTCTATGACTGGAATGCAATAAAAGTCTATACGAAACACATTAGTACAGTTAAAAAAATGTATATGTATATATGTATATATGTATATATATATATATATATATATATATATATATATATATATATATATATATATATATATATATATATATATATATATATATATATATGTGTGTGTGTGTGTGTGTGTGTGTGTGTGTGTGTGTGTGTGTTCAGATTTCATTTCTTAGTTTATATCAATACAATATGACGGATATAATCCCTAATTTTTAAATTGGTGGAGTAGTAAGTCAGTGGAAGGCCTCGGACAAATGACCAAAAGCTTTAGCTATGGGCCATCTGACTAAGACCAGCGTCAGGAAACACTTTTACTGTTTCCTGACCAATCTTACCATCATACCATCATATAACTAAGACCAGTGTCAGGAAACACTTGTACTGTTTCCTGACCAATCTTACCATCATATAACTAAGACCAGTGTCAGGAAACACTTGTACTGTTTCCTGACCAATCTTACCATCATATAACTAAGACCAGCGTCAGGAAACACTTGTACTGTTTCCTGACCAATCTTACCATCATATAACTAAGACCAGTGTCAGGAAACTCTTGTACTGTTTCCTGACCAATCTTACCATCATATAACTAAGACCAGTGTCAGGAAACACTTGTACTGTTTCCTGACCAATCTTACCATCATATAACTAAGACCAGTGTCAGGAAACACTTGTACTGTTTCCTGACCAATCTTACCATCATATAACTAAGACCAGTGTCAGGAAACACTTGTACTGTTTCCTGACCAATCTTACCATCATATAACTAAGACCAGTGTCAGGAAACACTTGTACTGTTTCCTGACCAATCTTACCATCATATAACTAAGACCAGTGTCAGGAAACACTTGTACTGTTTCCTGACCAATCTTACCATCATATAACTAAGACCAGTGTCAGGAAACACTTGTACTGTTTCCTGACCAATCTTACCATCATATAACTAAGACCAGTGTCAGGAAACACTTGTACTGTTTCCTGACCAATCTTACCATCATATAACTAAGACCAGTGTCAGGAAACACTTGTACTGTTTCCTGACCAATCTTACCATCATATAACTAAGACCAGTGTCAGGAAACACTTGTACTGTTTCCTGACCAATCTTACCATCATATAACTAAGACCAGTGTCAGGAAACACTTGTACTGTTTCCTGACCAATCTTACCATCATATAACTAAGACCAGCGTCAGGAAACACTTGTACTGTTTCCTGACCAATCTTACCATCATATAACTAAGACCAGTGTCAGGAAACACTTGTACTGTTTCCTGACCAATCTTACCATCATATAACTAAGACCAGCGTCAGGAAACACTTGTACTGTTTCCTGACCAATCTTACCATCATATAACTAAGACCAGCGTCAGGAAACACTTGTACTGTTTCCTGACCAATCTTACCATCATATAACTAAGACCAGCGTCAGGAAACACTTGTACTGTTTCCTGACCAATCTTACCATCATATAACTAAGACCAGCGTCAGGAAACACTTGTTCTGTTTCCTGACAAACCTTACCTAACCTAACCTAAGCTAACCTAAGCTAACCTAAGCTAACCTGAGCTAACCTAACCTAACCTAAGCTAACCTAACCTAACCTAAGCTAACCTAACCTAACCTAACCTAACCTAACCTAACCTAAGCTAACCTAAGCTAACCTAAGCTTACCTAAGCTAACCTAAGCTATCCTAAGCTTACCTAAGCTAACCTAAGCTAACCTAACCAATCCACATAAACACAAAACATGCAGTAATATAATTATATTAATTTTGAAAACTGTGTATAATACCAATATGAAGGTACTTAGCAAGTGGGTTACTTTTTACAGGTACGTAATACGTAGATAAATAATTCAGAGAACCGACAAGCTGATAAATTAGACATGTGCAACGCTTGGGTACCTTTATTGTGGAAACGTTTCGCCCCACAGTGACTTCATCAGTCCTATATAGAGAAGAATGGTGAAGATCAGAAGTAGTTTGAGGTAATCTGTTATACAAGCAGTTGAAAGAATTGATAAACAGACACCAAAGGAAACACAATGAGAGACTAGTAAACAGATAGAAGTAGAGAGACTGATAAACAGAGAGAAACGTGGAACGTGAGGTTGATAATAAGTAGACAGAGGAACAGAGGGAACGTGAGACTGATAGACAAAGAAACAGGTGGAACTTAAGATTGATAAGTAGACAGAGGAACAGATGGAACGTAAAATTGATAAGTAGACATAGAACGAGAGAATAATTAACCAACCGGGAGACACAAGTAACGAGAGATTAACGAGCAATAACCTCACAATTTTAAATTCGAGAATCAAACCAATAACGTTCAGTGTACAACGATGAGAATGACATGAAACACTGTATATACGAAAGCATATACGAAGCAAGGTATATATTTTTTTCATAGCCTCGACGACACACACGCTTAACAACCTCAACCATTGTTTAGTCACGACTCTAATTACCTTTCGTGATCCAATTTGCCAAATAAATTTGGATGTCGTTAGTAAGAGAGTCATTGTTGCTACGTCCAGTAATTACTCTGTGCCAAAGACGCTACACCTGATAGTGTAATTATAAAGAAAAGATCTGTATGATAAAACAGACCATTGATCCCTTGTTTGTCAGGCCGTAAGAGGGATGACAGGAGTGGGTTAAGAGACAGCAGTGAATGAAGGTTGTGGACAGGCAGAGAGGAAGGTAAAAGAGATTGCTGGTAGACAGGAAGAGGTATGAAAGGTTGTGGATAGACAGGAATAGAGAGGCAACAAAGGTTCCTAGTAGACAAGAATAGAGGATGATAAAAGTTGTTGGTAGACAGGAAGAGAGGAAGATATAGAAAATTGTTGGTAGACAGGAAGATAAAAAAGACAGTTGGTAGACAGGAAGAGAGAGGTAAGAAATGTAGTGGATAGACAGGGAGAGAGGGCTAAGGTACGAGACGTAAAAAAATGGCTGCCAAGTCAGGCATTGAAACCGTGGCTTGGTTGGCAACGCACTCGCCTCACACACTGAGTGTCCGTGGTCCAATCCCCGGCATGGGTGGAAACGTTGGGCATGTTTACTTATATTCGAATTACGTACTAGAAGAGATAGTCAGATTTATCCCTGTTTGCCGGTGATGTAAAATTAATTAGAAAAACTACAAATGCATTTAGACAACCCGAGAGATTGGCTAGACAAGTGGCTACTTGAGTTCAACCCCTGTTTATGAAAGTTGGGGGAGGAAGAAACCGGGAAAGTGAATATAATTCGAGGGGACAGAATATGCAACTTTCACTTAGGAAACCGTAATAACACAATTGCAAGCAGTCCACGGAACGAGTGAAGTTAAACCCATGGCAAATGAGTCGCAGAACTCCAGGCCAGTGCGTTAACAAGGGGTGAGTGTTGTGTTGAGCATAACACTAGAGGCACACATCAACTACATAACTTATGTAACGAATGTCAATTTGATAGATCAAAGAGAAACATTAATATATCTCAAGAAAGTGTCAGTCACTGGCATCACACGATATATAACATATGTATACCTGGAGAGGGTTTCGGGGGTCAAAAACCCCCGCGGCCCGGTCCGCGACCAGGCCTCGTAGGGGATCAGGGTCTGATCAACCAGGCTGTTGCTGTTGGCCTCACGTAAACCGACGTAACGAACCACAGCCCGGCTTCTCAGGTACTGACTCTAGGTGACTGTCCAGCTCCTTCTTGAAGACAGCCAGGGGTCTTGAAGACAGCCAAGGGTCTTGAAGATAGCCAGGGGTCTTGAAGACAGCCAGGGGTCTTGAAGACAGCCAGGGGTCTTGAAGACAGCCAGGGGTCTTGAAGACAGCCAGGAGTCTTGAAGACAGCCAGGGGTCTTGAAGACAGCCAGGGGTCTTGAAGACAGCCAGGGGTCTTGAAGACAGCCAGGGGTCTTGAAGACAGCCAGGGGTCTTGAAGACAGCCAGGGGTCTTGAAGACAGCCAGGGGTCTTGAAGACAGCCAGGGGTCTTGAAGACAGCCAGGGGTCTTGAAGACAGCCAGGGGTCTTGAAGACAGTCAGGGGTCTTGAAGACAGCCAGGGGTCTTGAAGACAGCCAGGGGTCTTGAAGACAGCCAGGGGTCTTGAAGACAGCCAGAGGTCTTGAAAACAGCCAGGGATCTTGAAGACAGCCAGGGGTCTTGAAGACAGCCAGGGGTCTTGAAGATAGCCAGGGATCTTGAAGACAGCCAGGGGTCTTGAAGACAGCCAGGGGTCTTGAAGAGAGCCAGGGGTCTTGAAGACAGCCAGGGGTCTTGAAGGCAGCCAGGGGTCTTGAAGACAGCCAGAGGTCTTGAAGGCAGCCAGGGGTCTTGAAGACATCCAGGGGTCTTGAAGACAGCCAGGGGTCTTGAAGGCAGCCAGGGGTCTATTGGTAATCCCCCTTATTTATGCTGGGAGACATCTATGAGCCATCTTGGGGTATGTGGCACCAGCATGGCCCCTTCCCTAATAAACCATATTTAAAAAAATGGAGAAAGTGTAGAGATATGCAATGCAACTAGTCCTAGTACTAGGAGGAATAAGCTATGAACGGAGACTAAAGGATTCGAACCTGGCGATAGGCTACAGAAAAACCAGGGGAGACATGATTAGGACATAAAAAATAGCCAAAGGAACTGATAGGCTGGACAGGGCTACACTAGTTGACAGGCGAGAAACTAGTAAACAAGGGCACTGTTGAAATTTAAAGACACAGAGATGTCAAGAATTTAGGACTCACTCGCCATGGGTTCAAATCCCACCCGTTCCGTGGTTTTTTTTTTTCATCCACAATGAATGACCCGAACGAAGTTGTAGTAGAGACAGACTACATATATAATCTCAGAAATTAATTAATCAGAACATAAGAGAATAGGAGGGAGTAAATCCGGCAAGAAGCAGGGCCAGGAGCTGAAGCTCAACCCCCACAACTGCAAATCCATGAGTACAAGCAGAGAAGTATGTTAATCTGTGCGGACTCGAGTATTTTGTAAGAAGGTACAAAACATCATTCTCTAGTTTGCCTATTCGATGTTCCATCCCCTTCAAGATAAACATTTTCTCGAGAATTACAGCACTGCCATTACTCCCCAGAGGCTCCTGTCAGGATGCTGTCAGCGGTCGATGGTTAAGACTCCTGATAGTACATATATCACTGCACTGATTACTTGATAGTTGCCTGAAATGATTTCACATACACACGTCCTTGATAACGTGAGAAATCACGAAATCGATTGGATGTTCACTATTTGTTTCACAGTGGTTATTATATATATATATATATATATATATATATATATATATATATATATATATATATATATATATATATATATATATATATATATATAATATATATATAAGTTCAGCAGGTAGGTGCTCGAGGAGCAGATTTAAACAATAGGAATAACAGGGACTGTTGCATCGAACTTGGGGTAGTTGAAGTCTTAAATCTTGAGTAGCTGGCACCAGGGTGGGCAGGTAGGAACATCAGAGAGCAACACACAGGTGGGAGTTTTAGGAGTAATTAAGGAGGGAGGTTGGCTGTGGAGCCATTTTCAAACTTTTTAATGCTGCTCATGAAGAGGTAGCATAGTTTAGTCTTGTACTAAAGGTGAAACGTAGAGGCTAGATAAACTCAAGAATTTGGGTGAGTTTGAAGTGAAGAAGTGATTCACAGGCATACTTGACTGTTCCAGCACCGAGGCTTTTGTAGTGTGAAGGTAAGGTCACGGTGTCAGCATTCGAGAAGTGTGGAAGGTAAGGTTTTCCCATTCAGCTTGGTGATGCAGTCCTCGGTAGGGTGGCCCTGCAGACACCGCAGATTACTCTGTACGGACAGAGTGCACCCAGGTGTCCGTAAAGCTGGCACTTAAAACAGCGAACTGGTTCTGCCGTGAAGGTCCTGGTATTGTAATTGCCCCGAGAACCGAGGTCCAAATAGGATGGCAGCGGTCCTACATGCTGAATGAGGACCCGCCGGGTTGGTGCGTTGCCTGCCATCTTTGCTTTGTTCAATAGAGGGAGCTGCGAATGTTTTAGGAGTAATAGAAAAGGAAAATTGAATAATTATGGAAAAAAATATCTTCTTACCAAAAATAGTACATAATTCTGACAACATGTTGATGTAATCAGCTTGTTACTATCATATTTCTAAGTATGTTTTTCCAAATATGTAACTTTTTTTCTTACTATCATCAAAAAGACATGATGGCAATTCGAGTTTTTTTTCCCTCCAAAAATTACGATTTTTATGATTGTTTCATTCTAAATACACTACATTCAACTTGAGGGAGTGAGAACACCTCAGTGACCTGTTGAGTTGCTAAACTCACAAACTAGTATTTAGTCACTTAGCCATAATACCAACTTACCTCATAATTTGTAATATTTTAAAATTAAGAATTAAACTAAGTCTGCCCGAAATGCCTAGCCATGTTAGGTGTTCTAGTGGTACACTCTGTAATGCCTAGCCATGCTAGGTGTTCTAGTGGTACACTCTGTAATGCCTAGCCATGTTAGGTGTTCTAGTGGTACACTCTGTAATGCCTAGCCATGCTAGGTGTTCTAGTGATACACTCTGTAATTATTATTTTACTACATGTAAACCACACAATAACCAAATTCTGTAAACTCAGCATTGTAATCCTTATAGAGAATAAACTTTGAATTGAATTGAATTGAATTGAAGTGTTGAGGTGTCCGACCTACTGAAATGTGGCGCGCCGTCACCGTAGACTTTCACAGAAAACGTAACATATGTGTAACTCAGGAATAAGTTATTGACATTATTTTCCATTTTTGGCGAAAAGTATTTGTAGGAGTGTCATGATTTTTGCACACGTTATTGAGTAATGATGGTTCTACTGGCATGCACAGGGGATTTGCGGTATTTTTTACCGCCTTGTTTTTATTGATTTTATTGACTATAAACTTCAACATTTTTACTATGTAATCTATTGACATTTTCGCTCATACGTGGTTATTAATAAGATTATCCAGACATTATCTTTCATCTGATGTCAACTAGAGCATTGTACATCTTACCAATTTTGTAGATAAGGGTGAGTTTTATGCCCTATTGAATAGGTCACTAGTTTTTATATCTATCTTTTAAGGCAAAAAGTCACTAGAAAGAGTGTGTAGGCTTCAAATGCTGCTTAAATCACTGTTAAAAAATAATTGAAATTGGACTAAAAATGAAAAAAATTATTTCGCTAGTGCCTCTCTTGAAATGTTGAGATGACACCACACTGGGGTGAGCTGCTAGCCTCGATGGGCATCATCAGCGGGTACCGCATCACTACACCCTTGGTGATCTGCCGAGAATCCAGTTCCTCCAGGGTGAAGGAGCGGTCTGTCTCCACGACTCTCTTCAAGGTGGTGTGAATTTCCTTGTTGAGAGGAGTCAGTATTGGTTCTTCCTTCAGGTTGAACCATAACTTGAACCTCAGTTTGTGCCGTGATTCCAGGTGTGTAACCACGCCATAATGGGCTCTGTGCTCCCCGTAAGCTTTTACCTTGAATCTGCCAGGTGGGTTGAGCTGGTTTACCAGCTCCTTGGAGGGACGGAGTGTCTTACTGTTGTTCACATTGATCCATCCTTCCGTATTCGCTGGCTGCATGGTTGGAGCTGCCAGATCTGGAGACTCTTCCTCTTCCTCTGATGACACGGAGTGGTCTCGCAACTTCTTCGCTAGGATTGCGCCCCACATTTCCAAATCAGAGTCCTCCGTCGTGTCCCTGGAACATCGTGACTTCTTCATTTCGCCAGAAGCCATATGCCTTCAGTGTATGGTACCTACCACCTAGAATGGGAATGAATACTGTACAGAAATAACTAAGAAAACGAGTACATGTATATATAGTGGCAAGAGTCAGGTGGAGTGTCGCGTGGGTGGTAGTAGTAGTAGTACTAGTAATAGTAGTAGTAGTAGTAATTTTAGTAGTAGTAGTGGAAGTAAGGTGCTGAGACGGATAAAGAACCTGTTAATATCATGTTACAGCAGTTTCCAGAATGGGTAATATCCTGTTGATTAGCAATTTTGAGATACTGTAACTACCGGATTTTTGCTTTAGTGTCACTGACAGCAATTAGTGCAGCTTCTATACATTTTCTCCGTCTTAAGTCGTCTTCTTTAATCACTAGTTTAGCTTCACTGGATTTCATGAGGCGTCCAACATCGTCCCTATGTTGAACATACGCATTTTTACGGTCATCATTTTTGCAAGCATTTTTGTGTTCTGTGATCATAATGTCCAGAGATCTGGCTGTTTCCCCCACATATACTTTGTCACATCCCCCACATGGTATAGTGTAAATTCTTGGACTTGTGCCAGAATCATGCTTGGGTTAAATTTACTGGATGAGCTGGTAGATATTTTAGCTAGTTTTCTGTTTAACATTTTTTAAACGTTAGTTGCAACGTTGCTGACGGGTAAAACGATGTAACCTGGAGGCTTTTGAGGTTGTCAGTTCCTCACCCTGGAGAAGAATTCTGTTTCATAGTCTGAAACAATGTGAAGAACAAATGATAGTGTGGAAATTTATATTCCGTGGGAAGGAGAGGTGTATAAGTCTCCACACTGTCGCTTGTTCCTCACATTGTTTCAGACTGTGAAACAGAATTCTTCTCCAGGCTGAGGGACTGACAACCTCAAATCTACATCTTCAAGGGTGATGGACTGATTACATCGTCTTCACATCTCTACTGCTCCTGCCTACTTTCTGTAGGCAAGAATAGTGTACAATACCGACAAGATGAAAAATTAGACACATGCGCAACATCTGGACACCTTTATTGTAGACGTTTCGCTATTATTATTATTATTATTATTATTATTATTATTATTATTATTATTATTATTATTAGTAGTAGTAGTAGTAGTAGTAGTAGTAGCAGTAGTAGTAGAAGTTTACCCTACGACTGTTACGAATGTTACGAATGAAGAAGACTGCAGTGCAGGCGCAATGTTTAGACCATAAAGATACCCAACTGATGCACATGTGTCTTAATCAAGTATTGCTTTGGGAATCAACGCCCACGCGGCCCGGTCCCAGACCAAGACTTAATTTTTCCACAATTCGTCCATTATATTTAAAAGGTCAAGCTTCCGCACTCCTCCATCATATTGAATATATGGTAGAATTACCGACACTTTGTTGTTGCAACGTTTCGCCCTCCAGGAGCTTTGTCGGCTTGACAAAGCTCCTGGAGAACGAAACGTTGCCACAATAAAATGCTACATTAGTTGTACTTGTGTCCTTTTACCATACTTAAAAGAACCACCTCTACCAACACCAACAAACTTATCCGAAACCTGCCGCTTATAACGAACAAAATTCTAAACTGTAACCGTTTGTAGCCGACTAAGAAACCGACGAATTCCTCCTTTTTTGAAGGGGATTCGAGCCCTTGTCCTCTGAGTTTGGAGGCTCCAATTAAGGATGGTTGAATAAGTAAAACAAACGCTAGCAGCTTTTACTGAAATATGTGGAAATGTTGTGAAGGTGTGCCAAATTCTCCGTCCCTGCTCAGCCAGGAGGAAGCTAAACACTGGAAGCCTCTGGCCTCAGCTTGCATAAGGTGGGGAGAGAAGGGATTGAGGCGGGGAGAGAGGGGGAAGAGGTGGGGAGAGAGGGGGAAGAAATGGCGAGAGAGGGGGAAGAGGTGGGGAGAGAGGGGGAAGAGGTGGGGAGGGAGAGGGAAGAGGTGGGGAGAGAGGGGGTGAAGTCGAGAGGAGGGTGGTAAGAGAACGGAAAAAAGAAAGGCTGGGGAGAAGACAGATAGGAAGAGTAGACGATGTGTGACTGGGAAGCGATAATGCGTAACTTTACAAAAAAAGATTGGACAAATATATATGAGTGAAAAGGGCTGGGTTTGGTTGGTACCTACGGCGGTACATGAATGGTAGACAGTACCGACAAGATGAAAATTTAGACATATGTGCAACATTTGGGTATCTTTATTTTAGACATTTCACCAACCAGTGACTGACAATACAAATTCAAGGACATAATGTGAAGACAGTAGAACTATATACAAAAGATGAGGTAATCAGTCCCTCAGCCTTGGAGTTGGTGAAAACCACCGTAGTCTTGAAGACTCTGGAGGACAGGCAAGAAGACCCGTGCTCCAGCCTCCAGCCTCAGCCAGTATATAAGCTGGCGCTTATATACTGGCGTAAGAGACGGGTAGCAGACGAAGGCATTATCACTGGTAGGTGGGATTCCCCAGTGGAAGTAGGCCACACCCGAGGGACAGGTCAGTATTGGTGAAGGTTGTGGAGACGTCCTCTGAACCAACATCATGGAATCTTGATCAAGGTTCCATGATGTCTTCGTCTGATACTCGTCCCTCACCTGACTCCAGTATATAAGCACCAGTCTTCTTGCCTGTGCTCCAGAATCTTCGAGACTACAGTGCTCTTCACCAGCTCCAAGGATGAGGAACTGATCACCTCAAAACTACGTCTTCAAGGATGATGGACTGATGATTTCGTCTTTACATCTCTACTCCTTTTGCTCACTCTTCTGTACTCGACTGTAGAAGACTACTGTGTTGGCGAAACGTTTCGGAATAAAGGTACCTAACTGTTGCACATGTATCTTACTAATCTGTCGGTATTTTATACTGACTCTTGAACTAATACCCAAGTCATGGGCATGTGTGTTATCTGTCACTGCTACTCTATACACGAGGTGTCCGTGATTCAATCCCCGGTACGGGTGGAAACGTTAGAAATGTTCCTTACACCTGCCGTCCCTGTTCACCTAGCAGCAAACAGGTACCTGGGTGTTAATCACTTCATACCTTTTGTCACTGTTCACCTAGCAGCAAGTAGGTACCTGGGTATTAGTTGACTGTTTCGGGTGACATCCTGGGAACAAGATCGAAGGACTACGATGGAAATAAGGCAGACAGTCCTCGATGATGCAATGACTTTCATGGGTTATCCTAGGTTTCTAACACTCCAAGCAAATCTTATCTTATCCTAACTAGTATTATCACTGTTCACATTGTCTTTCTAAGTTCCTAATCTCCAGTGCTTATCCTACTTCCAATACTTCACTTAAAACAAAGGGTCTCTGAATCCCCCCTCTCGGAGGACCTAGTCAATGTCCCTAACTACCAGGAGAAGTAGTTATTGCTTCTGCACTGGTAGTCAACTTAGCAGACAGAGGCTATTAGTAAAGTCTTGGTGCATAGTAACTTGTCTGGCTCTCTCTTTCCCTTTCTCTAGCTAAGTTTGTGTATTTATTTCTCTCTGGTTTACCTATATCTGTCAGTTTGTCTCTCTCCGTCTACCTTTTGTGGGAAGCAGTTTTAACACACACACACACACACACACACACACACACACACACACACACACACACACACACACACACACTCACACACACACACACAGGAGCTGAGTCTCGACCCCTGCAACCACACTTAGGTGAGCAATTAGGCGAGTGCACACTCACAACAAGGGGTCACAAGTGGAAGTTGAAAACTCAGATGAGTCACAGGGATGTTAGGAAGTATTTCTTCAGTCGCGGAGTTGTCAGGAAGTGGAACAATCTGGAGAGTGATGTAGTGGAGGCAGGATCCATACATAGCTTTAAGAAGAGGTATGATAAAGCTTATGGAGCAGGGAGAGAGAGGACCTAGTAACGACCAGTGAAGAGGCGGGGCCAGGAGCTATGAAACTACCCCTGCAACCACAATTAGGTAAGCACACACACACACACACACACACACACACACACACACACACACACACACACACACACACACACACACACACACACACACACACGCAACAATTACAGACTGAACATTCTCCTAATGATAAATTATAACTAAAGAAATCTCAGGAGAAACATAAACATATGGACAAAATTACTGGAAGAAGACCCTTAGTAAAAACATAAGATGATACTCAAGGCAAAAATAATGATAATAGCCATAAAAAATATAACGAAACGAGGGACACTTAAACCCGATTTTACAAGCAGACGAAACATTAATAAAAATTATCCAAGAGGAAAGAAACGAGAAGGAACTAAGACTTTAGTTTGAAAAAAGATAATAGGAATTTAGAATGAACATAAAGAATACCAAAATGTATCGTATATGTTCTCAGAAAATGGGTCGCATTTATATATATATATATATATATATATATATATATATATATATATATATATATATATATATATATATATATATATATATATATATATATATATATATGTCGTGTCGAATAGGTAAAACTTGTGATTTTGTCTTAAATAGCAATGCTATTCTTGCCGAATAAGTCAAGCAAAAATTTGTGTATGTAATAATTTCGCAAAAATCATTCTGACCCTAACGAAAAAAATATATTTCATTGTGTTTATTTATTATTAAATTATTGTAAACTTATATAAAATATATTTAGTTGGATTATGTTAAATTAAACTGCGCTTGTTATAATAAGGTCAGGTAAGTTTTCTAAGGTTCTTTTGGTACAAAATTATTAATTTTTACATTAACATAAATGAAAAAAATATATATTTAAACGCATAAGAATTTTTTTTAGAAAGGACTTTATTTTAAATGAGTTATTGATCTTACATAAACAATAAACCTAAGTAATTGATCTTACATAAACAATAAACCTAAGTTATTGATCTTACATAAACAATAAACCTAAGTAATTGATCTTACATAAACAATAAACCTAAGTTATTGATCTTACATAAACAATAAACCTAAGTTATTGATCTTACATAAACAATAAACCAAAGTTATTGATCTTACATAAACAATAAACCTAAGTTATTGATCTTACATAAACAATAAACCTAAGTAATTGATCTTACATAAACAATAAACCAAAGTTATTGATCTTACATAAACAATAAACCAAAGTTATTGATCTTACATAAACAATAAACCTAAGTAATTGATCTTACATAAACAATAAACCTAAGTTATTGATCTTACATAAACAATAAACCAAAGTTATTGATCTTACATAAACAATAAACCTAAGTTATTGATCTTACATAAACAATAAACCTAAGTAATTGATCTTACATAAACAATAAACCAAAGTTATTGATCTTAAATAAACAATAAAATTCTCGTAATGTTTTTAAATATAATTTAATGATCATTAAAAATCGCTTTTGGATTTAACTCTCTCGAGGGAATTTTAATTTCTCAGTTAATGTTTTTACTCTGGAAAAAAATGATTTGAAACGACACTTGAAAAACCACGAGGATATATTCATTAGGGAACGTTTCGGTCCTGGGTCCTTGATCAAGGTCCCAGGACCGAAACGTTTTCTAATTACGGTGCCCCGTAGCTCAGTTGGTAGCGCACTCAGCTCATACACATTGAGGTTCGTGGTTCGATCCCCGGCACGGGTAGAAACATTAGGACGCGTATCCTTAACACATCTATGTTTCGCCACCTTCTCACAGAACTCTAGTAGGATTTGCCATCTATATAACCTTGCTGGCCGTTGTTTACGAATCTGCTCCATTGTTACTTATTAAGTATGTCAGTGAGAGTGATCTTAAGCTTAATGCTCCTGTTCTGAGACATTTTTTTAAATATCTGGACTACGTTCAGGGTTTTCCAGACAATAGGCAACTTCTGTATTTCAAATGAGCTTTTGAAGATCATTGCTTGTGGTTCACACAGGTCATCGGCTCCTTCTCTCAGAACCCACAGAGAGAGAGAGATGTCTGGTCGTATTGTGTTAGTGTCTAACTCAGTCAGTTTCCTCGTCTCTCCTATTCACCCACATAGTCACCCCACTCACCCAGTCAGTTACCGTCACCCACTCACTCAATCATTGTCACCCACTCACCCAGTCAATCACCGTCACCCACTTAACCAATCACAAATTCACTCACCCAGTCACATTTACCTACCTACCCAGTCACACTTACCCAGTCACCCAGACAATCACAGTCCCCCACTCAATCACACAGCTACCCAGTCTTTGACACCATCAATCACACAGTCCTAGGATAGACATCAAAGGCTGTGGTAGTGTCATATCAACTTGGCTGCTGCTGAAAAGGCTTTCCCCTCTTCAGCTTAATCAAATTCTGCAGAGTCAATAAAGAAACCATTGCAAATTCAGATTGATGATCACCCGTTGGAAATCAACAAGACTTGTGCTTCGCCTCTCTAAATTCTCATGCAATCACAATTCCATCTATATATATATATATATATATATATATATATATATATATATATATATATATATATATATATATATATATATATATATATATATATATATATATATGCAAAACAACCACTCTGAAAGAATAGAGAAATTCCAAGCGCTTTCGTGACTACTCACATTATCATTATGTGAGTAGTCACGAAAGCGCTTGGAATTTCTCTATTCTTTCAGAGTGGTTGTTTTGCATATTTTGAAATCACCTGTTTACTGTGATCTTATTGCATGTATATATATATATATATATATATATATATATATATATATATATCTATATATATATATATATATGGTAGGTCGTGGAAGTAGGTCGTGCCAAAGACTTAGGCAAGCGAATAGTTCCTAAGTATTAAGATCCCAAGAACCATTCATCTACAAACCTGTCAGACACTGCAACTTCTTGGGATCTTAATACTTAGGAATTCTTCGCTTGCCTAATTCTTTGGCACGACCTACTTGGGCACGACCTACTTCCACATTGAACAAATGTGACACCACCTACGACTGCTGCACCTCTCCTGCCATACGGTTTATAAGCTGCTTCTCCGCTGATATGCCGTATTCTATTCAAGATTGATGGACTGAACACATCGACTCAAGGTTGAGGGACTGATTACCTCATTCTCCTCCTGTTCTTCAAGTTTCTCCTACGTATGGACTGATGAAGTCACTGTGTGGCGAAACGTTTCCTCAATAAAGATACCCAAGAGTTGCACATGTGTCTAATTTATCAACATGTCGGTTCTCTGAACCATTCATCTACAAAACTGAGAAGTTGATAAATTAGACACATGTGCAACTCTTGGGTATCTTTATTGAGGAAACGTTTCGCCACACAGTGGCTTCAACATTGAACAAATGTTACACGACCTATGACTGCTGCACCTCTCCTGCCATACGGTTTATAAGCTGCTTCTCCGCTGATATGCCGTATTCTATTCAAGATTGATGGACTGACCACATCGACTCAAGGTTGAGGGACTGATTACCTCATTCTCCTCCTGTTCTTCAAGTTTATCCTTTGTATGGACTGATGAAGCCACTGTGTGGCGAAACGTTTCCTCAATAAAGATACCCAAGAGTTGCACATGTGTCTAATTTATCAACATGTCGGTTCTCTGAACCATTCATCTACAAAACTGAGAAGTATACACTGAGAGGCATACACAGAGAGGTATACACTGAGAGGTATACACTGAGAGGTATACACTGAGAGGCATACACAGAGAGGTATACACTGAGCGGTATACACCAAGAGGTATACACTGAGAGGTATACACTTCCCGGTGTATATATCTTGTGTGTAATAATTAAAAGGCAACCTTTTACAATAAATATATTTTATCTGTAACTTGTTACTTAACAGATATATTCTGTCTACTCAAGAAAGGGCCAGCAGAACGGTATGGTACCGTACGGTACAGTATGGTACTGTACCGAACGATACTCTGTACCTTACGGTTAAGTTTACGTTATACTGCACGTAAGAGAATGGTACGGTACCATAGAGTACGGTACTCAGTACCTTACGCTGCGGTACTCAGTACCTTACGGTGCGGTACTCAGTGCCTTACTGTACGGTACTCAGTACCTTACTGTACGGTACTCGGTACCTTACTGTACGGTACTCAGTACCTTACTGTACGGTACTCGGTACCTTACTGTACGGTACTCGGTACCTTACTGTACGGTACTCAGTACCTTACTGTACGATACTCAGTACCTTACTGTACTGTACTCAGTACCTTACTGTACTGTACTCAGTACCTTACTGTACGGTACTCAGTACCTTACTGTACTGTACTCAGTACCTTATTGTACGGTACTCAGTACCTTACTGTACGGTACTCACTGTAGGTAATATCCGACTGGTACAACAAAGAAAAATACCGAACCATACCGCCAGTCTTAAGGCTGGTGAAATTCGGTATAAAAGTACGATACGTTATCTCTGATAATACGGCAGGGAAAAATATCGTACCGCTCATCTCTGGCTCGAGAGGAAAGATGAGGAAGCTGAGAGAAAAATGATCTCTTGTTCCAAAGCTTCTCATTATTCATCTTATCATTTTTCGTGAAGTTTTAATGACATTGTCGGGTGGATCCTATTAGAGCCATGGTTCAGTGGTTAGCACACTGGCCTGTGAATTTTAGGACTTACTTGCCACTGGTTCGAGCCCCGCCTGCTTAGTTAAATTATTTTTGTAAACACATTAGATGAGTTAGACCTATTTGGGTATACTTGAAGAGTATACCTGGAGAGAGTTTCGGGGGTCAACGCCCCCGCGGCCCGGCCTGAGACCAGGCTTTGTATCTTAAATTGTAGACGTTTCGCCATCCAGTGGCTTTATCAGTACAGTGCATGGACAGAATGTGAAGACTGAAGAAATATATGCAGCATAAAGAAGATGAGGTAATCAGTCCCTAAGCCTAGGAACAGGCTGAGGGACTGACCACCTCAGATACTATTTCCTCTGTATTTGACTGAAGAAATCTACTGTGTAGGCAAGACGGTTCACCAATAAAGATACCGAGCTCTTGCACAATTATCTAATTCTTCATTTTGCCGGTATTGAATAACACTGAATAACATGAGCCAGTACGCCTCCTGCAGTGTTCCTTCCTTCTTATGCTCACTCTTATACGGAGCATAAGAAAGAGATTTAGACACATGTGCAACATCTGGGTATCTTTAATGTAGACGTTTCGCCATCCAGTGGCTTTACCAATACAAATTCCAGGACATAACTTGAATACAGTAGAACTATATACAAAAGATGAGGTAATCAGTCCCTCAATCTTGGAGTTGGTGTGAAGATCACCGTAGTTGTGGAGATTCTGGAGCACAGGCAAGAAGGCTGGTGCTTATATACTAGCGTCAGGTGGAAAGGGTCGGGTAGCAGACGAAGACATTGTCACTGGTAGGCGGGATTCCCCAGTGGAAGTAGGTCCTACCCAAAGGGATGGTTAGTTGTAGCAGCCGTGAAGAAGGTCTTGTAGATGTCCTCTGAACTGAGATTCCATCATCTTGTCGGTATTGTAGGCAAACGCTAGGACATATTAGAAAAATATTTCGTCCTGAGACCTTAATCACAAGTGATCAAGGTCCCAGGACCGAAACGTTCTCTAATATATCCTAGTCTTTGCTTACGTGTTTTTCTAAACCAATTTGTCGGTATTTATTACCAAGGTTAATACCACATATAATAATATACTTCAGATATATTATACCACATATAATAATATACTTCAGATATATTATAAGAACATAAGAACGAAGGAACACTGCAGAAGGCCTACTGGCCCATGCGAGGCAGGTCCAAGTCTCCTACCGGCTTAAGCCAATGCACCCAACCTAGTCAGGTCAGGTCACATTGACTTAAGGGAGGAACACGACAACCGACCTGGTAGCACAAGCTAGACAGGTCCAACTCACACCCACTCATGTATTTATCTAACCTATTTTTAAAGCTACACAACGTTCTGGCCTCTATAACGGTACTTGGGAGTTTGTTCCACTCATCCACAACTCTATTACCAAACCAGTACTTTCCTATATCCTTCCTGAATCTGAATTTTTCCAACTTAAAACCATTGCTGCGAGTCCTGTCTAGGCTAGATATTTTCAGCACACTATTTACATCCCCTTTATTTATTCCTGTCTTCCATTTATACACCTCAATCATATCCCCCCTAATTCTACGTCTTTCTAGAGAGTGCAGATTCAGGGCCTCAGTCTATCCTCATAGGGAAGGTTTCTGATACATGGGATCAACTTTGTCATCCTCCTTTGTACATTTTCCAGAGAATTTATATCCATTCTGTAATACGGTGACCAAAACTGTGCAGCATAATCTAAATGAGGCCTAATCTAAAATATATATTATATCACATATAATAATATACTTCAGATATATTATACCACATATAATAATATACTTCAGATATATTATACCACATATAATAATATACTTCAGATATATTATACCACATATAATTATATACTTCAGATATATTATACCACATATAATAATATACTTCAGATATATTATACCACATATAATAATATACTTCAGATATATTATACCACATATAATAATATACTTCAGATATATTATACCACATATAATAATATACTTCAGATATATTATACCACATATAATAATATACTTCAGATATATTATACCACATATAATAATATACTTCAGATATACTTCACATACGTTCTTTCTATCTTCTATAACCAGCTAGTTACAATAGACTGATAACAGACCTTTGAATAATAACTTTTAACATCACTAACTAGTATCATTTGATTTATGATCAAAGATTACAATCACAGTTAAAGTAATTAGTAAATACATAAAAAAATTATTTATTTGTGTTAGTGGAATTGGCTCAGCAGTTTCTTTATATTGTGATCTAAGGCTGACTGACGCGGCCTCGGCAGGACAATACACACAATTAACTATGAAAATCTCGAGACACAGGTGTGGGTCTGTCTGTCCAGGCCAACATCAAACGGAAAATAACAGCGTTCATTAGTGGACTCCATACACACCTGTTGCTGCTGCTTTTGTTACTGCGGCTCTGTTATTTTTTTTTATGCCTTTCACTGTTGTCGACACTGTGTTCTTTCACTGTTGTCGACACCGTTCTTTCACTGTTGACGACAATATGTTCTTTCACTGTTGTCGACACTATGTTCTTTCACTGTTGTCGACACTATGTTCTTTCACTGTTGTCGACACTATGTTCTTTCACTGTTGTCGACACTATGTTCTTTCACTGTTGTCGACACTATGTTCTTTCACTGTTGTCGACACTATGTTCTTTCACTGTTGTCGACACTATGTTCTTTCACTGTTGCCGACACTATGTTCTTTCACTGTTGTCGACACTATGTTCTTTCACTGTTGTCGACACTGTTCTTTCCCTGTTGTCGACACTATGTTCTTTCACTGTTGTCGACACTATGTTCTTTCACTGTTGTCGACACTATGTTCTTTCACTGTTGTCGACACTATGTTCTTTCACTGTTGTCGACACTATGTTCTTTCACTGTTGTCGACACCGTTCTTTCACTGTTGTCGACACTATGTTCTTTCACTGTTGTCGACACTATGTTCTTTCACTGTTGTCGACACTATGTTCTTTCACTGTTGTCGACACTATGTTCTTTCACTGTTGTCGACACCGTTCTTTCACTGTTGTCGACACTATGTTCTTTCACTGTTGTCGACACTATGTTCTTTCACTGTTGTCGACACTATGTTCTTTCACTGTTGTCGACACTGTTCTTTCACTGTTGTCGACACTATGTTCTTTCACTGTTGTCGACACTATGTTCTTTCACTGTTGTCGACACCGTTCTTTCACTGTTGTCGACACTATGTTCTTTCACTGTTGTCGACACCGTTCTTTCACTGTTGTCGACACTATGTTCTTTCACTGTTGTCGACACTATGTTCTTTCACTGTTGTCGACACTATGTTCTTTCACTGTTGTCGACACTGTTCTTTCACTGTTGTCGACACTATGTTCTTTCACTGTTGTCGACACTATGTTCTTTCATTGTTGTCGACAATATGTTCTTTCATTGTTGTCGACAATATGTTCTTTCACTGTTGTCGACACTATGTTCTTTCACTGTTGTCGACACTATGTTCTTTCACTGTTGTCGACACTATGTTCTTTCACTGTTGTCGACACTGTTCTTTCACTGTTGTCGACACTATGTTCTTTCACTGTTGTCGACACTGTTCTTTCACTCTTGTCGACACTATGTTCTTTCACTGTTGTCGACACTGTTCTTTCACTGTTGTCGACACTATGTTCATTCACTTTTGTCGACACTATGTTCTTTCACTGTTGTCGACACTATGCTCATTCAAGCGGACTGCAAGATCTCTGCCTGTCTCGCCTACATATTTCTTGGGACAGAACCCACAGGGGATAGTGTAGACGCCTGCTGTAGAAGTTAGAGGTGTGGGGCTGCGTTTCGTAGTGAGGTCTTTGATAGATGATGTGTTTATGGTGGAAACGTTGATGTTACTCATAGCAAGTGCCACCATAAACACATCATCTATCAAAGACCTCACTACGAAACGCAGCCCCACACCTCTAACTTCTACAGCAGGCGTCTACACTATCCCCTGTGGGTTCTGTCCCAAGAAATATGTAGGCGAGACAGGCAGAGATCTTGCAGTCCGCCTGAATGAGCATCGAAATGCCTCTAACAGAGACGATGTAAGGTACGCCTGTGTCCTCCACAGAGACTCCACGGGGCATTTGATGAACTGGAATGAGGCACAACTCGTTCTCACCGAACCAGACCTCAGACGCCGACGGTGCCTAGAAGCCTCACTAATCGCCGTCACCGACACTATAGAACGCAACACTGGAAACTACAAAATTTCAAAAACATTGGCATACATGATACTTAAGCAACACCAACCCAACAACACAGGAGTCACATGATTTCAACGTCTACCCGTCCTCATCGTAGGCAGAGGTTGTTTTGATAAGGACCTGCCTCGCATGGGCCAGTAGGCCTTCTACAGTGTTCCTCCATTCTTATGTTCTTATGACATTCCTCAGGTCACGTGCGTCACACCTCACTCTCCGCCTATATATATAATGTCTTTCTACCTCTGTATGTTAGAAGTGATCAAGGTCCCAGGACCGAAACGTTTTCTAATAAATATGTCATAGTGTTTGCTTACGTGTCTTTCTAAACCAACTTGTCGGTATTTATTACCAAGGTTTATACCATTTTGTAAGACACATGTAAAACAATTGCATATCTTTATTCCGAAACGTTTCGCCTACACAGCAGGCTTCTTCAGTCACATACAGAGGCAGCAGCAGAAACTGTAGAGATGTATAGACGATGTAATCAGTTCATCACCCTTGAAGACGTAGTTTTGAGGTGATCAGTCCCTCAGTCTGGTGGTGAGCTCTAAAGCCGAGGGGCTGATTACTTAGTCTTCAGGGGGAAGTGGAGCAGAATTCTTCCTCCGTAAGCCATGAGACAAATGGTTTTTAATACTTGACGTGCTGTTGGAGTGTGAGCAAAGTAACATTTATGAAGGGGTTCAGGGAAACCGGCAGGCCGGACTTGAGTCCTGGAGATGGGAAGTACAGTGCCTGCACTCTGAAGGAGGGGTGTTAATGTTGCAGTTTAAAAACTGTAGTGTAAAGCACCCTTCTGGCAAGACAGTGATGGAGTGAATGATGGTGAAAGTTTTTCTTTTTTCAGGCCACCCTGCCTTGGTAGGTATCGGCCAGTGTGTTAATAAAAAAAATTAATAATAAGCCATGAGTGTCGTAAGAAGCGACTAAACTGCCGGGAGCAAGGGGGTAGTAACCCCCTTCTCCTGTATACATTACTAGATTGGAAAAACACTTTCGTTTTGCTTTTTAGGTCACCCTTCCTCGGTGGGATACGGCCGGTGCGTTGAAAAAAAATTATGCTGTGTCGTTGTATTGACAAAGCCACTGGAGGGCGAAACGTCTATAAGATACCCAGATTGCAATAATGTTGTTAGAATTACCGACAACGGGTTAGGTAAAAGGACACAAGTGCAACTAATGTGACATTTAATTGTAATAACGAAACACTGCAACGTTTCGCTTCTGGAGAGCGAAACGTTGTCGGAAATGAATACCGACGAGTTGCTCAAAAAAAAAAAAAAAACGTAAGCAAAGACTAGGACATATTAGAAGACTCTTCGGTCCTGGGACCTTCATCACGTTCCACGACCGAAACGTTTTATTATATGCCCTAGTGTTTGCTTACGTGGTTTTGCTCAAGCCAGTTTGGCAGATACAACACAAATTGGCATAGATGGAAATAAATGTTATCAAATACCGACACAGTGGAAATATAAACACATAATGCAAAACAACCACTCTGAAAGAATAGAGAAATTCCAAGCGCTTTCGTGACTACTCACATTATCAAGGAACTTGATAATGTGAGTAGTCACGAAAGCGCTTGGAATTTCTCTATTCTTTCAGAGTGGTTGTTTTGCATATTCTGAAATCACCTGTTTACTGTGATCTTATTGCATGTAGTATAATGTGATCCTTTATTGACAACGTTTCACCCACACAGTGGGCTTTTTCAAGTCACAAACAGATCTACCTGGGGTGGAAGGTACGGGAGTATTTATAGTCAGGTTCAGAATGTTGAGGTCAGGTGGAGAATGCTGCATCTGATGATCTACCAAGTGGAGTTATAGAGTCTTGTCCAATACCCCTGCCAAGCTACCCAAGACTCTATAACTCCACCCGGTAGATCTCCACCTGACCTCAACATTCTGAACATGACTATAAATACTCCCGTACCTTCCACCCCAGGTAGATCTGTGTGTGACTTGAAAAAGCCCACTGTGTGGGCGAAACGTTGTCAATAAAGGAACACATTATACTACATATGTGTTTATATTTCAACTGGCATAGATGTTGGGGATAGAGATGTCTCGGATATCCGCATCCGCGAAACATCCGCATCAGCATTTTACTGTAAACAGATATCCGCATATGCATCTACATGTGGAAAATAAGTAAGACATCCTCATATACATCCGTATCCGTGGATATCCAAATTTTTACATCAGATACATCTCTAGTTGGGGAACTCCAGTCATCCTTCTCCAGTCTCCTGACTGGCTGTAAGAGAGACATATGCACCAACACTCACTCATCCAAATGACTCATTAATCCAAAACTGCCGCTGCAGGATACGAATTCGGGATGATAGACATTTCCGCATCGTAGTTACGGCGCATAAAACGAACTCTCCAGACTACACTTGAGTGAGTATTTCTACAAGTCATAACACTGTCTCCAAACTCCAGAAACTACTCAAGGCTGATATTAATGTTAAGTTTATTAGCTAAGTTTTCCTAAAATTGACATTGAACTTTCTTCAGATTATCTTGTATACTAAAATAATTGTATATGACTGATATGAATAATCTGACACATGTGAAACATCTGGGTATATTTATTGTAGACGTTTCGCCCTCCAGTGTCTTTATCAATACATATTCAAGGACATAATGGGATGAATTAGACACATGTGCAACTCTTGGGTATCTTTATTGAGGAAACGTTTCGCCACACAGTGGCTTCATCAGTCCAATCAGTTCATACATAGGAGAAACTTGAAGAACAGGAGGAGAATGAGGTAATCAGTCCCTCAACCTTGAGTCGATGTGTTCAGTCCATCAATCTTGAGTAGAATGGACTGAACACATCGACTCAAGGTTGAGGGACTGATTACCTCATTCTCCTCCTGTTCTTCAAGTTTCTCCTACGTATGGACTGATGAAGCCACTGTGTGGCGAAACGTTTCCTCAATAAAGATACCCAAGAGTTGCACATGTGTCTTAATCTCATCTTGTCGGTATTGTATACCATTCTTACACAACATGTGTCTAGTTCAGCTTTCAGGTTGATATGTATGACACATGTGCAACAGTTAGGTATGTTTATTCCAAAACGTTTCGCTCACACAGTAGGCTTCTTCAGTCGAATACAGAGGCAGGAAAAGCGGTAGAGATGTAAAGATGATGTCATCAGTCCATCACCCTTGAAGACGTAGTTCTGAGGTGGTCAGTCCCTCAGCCTGGAGAGGCATTTTATTATGGCAACGTTTCGCTCACACAATAAATTGCCACAAAAAAATGTCACATTAGTTGCAACTACGTCAGTAATTCTGCACTTATTACTAAGAGTTGTGTAACACATGTGTCTTGCTCATCAACCTGACTGACGTTTTGCCAGTCAGTGGCTTCATCAGTCTAATACAGAGTAAATCAGTGAAAGATGGGGAGGAGTTTGAGACAATCAGTCCCTCAGCCTCGAGTCAATATGGTCACTGTAGAAATCAATAACGTTATTTATTGGTTCAAAGATTTGGATTCACTCTCTTATTGACGTTAGCGAAATGAAAAATATCCATTGTCACCCACGAAATATATTCCTAAACTCCAAATTATTGAAAAATATTATTTTTCGTTTTTTCAAAGCTTAAAGAAAGGTATATATATATATATATATATATATATATATATATATATATATATATATATATATATATATATATATATATATATATATATATTTCTTTCATTCAACACATCGGCCGTATCCCACCGAGGCGGGGTGGCCCAAAAGGAAAAACGAAGTTTCTCCTTTTACATTTAGTAATATATACAGGAGAAGAGGTTACTAGCCCCTTGCTCCCGGCATTTTAGTTGCCTCCTACAACACGCATGGCTTACGGAGGAAGAATTCTGTTCCACTTCCCCATGGAGGTAAGAGAAAATAAACAAGAACAAGAACTAGTAAGAAAATATTAGAAAACCCAGAGGGGTGTGTATATATATGCTTGTACATGTATGTGTAGTGTGACCTAAGTGTAAGTAGAAGTAGCAAGACATACCTGAAATCTTGCATGTTTATGAGACAGAAAAATGGACACCAGCAATCCTACCATCATGTAAAACAATTACAGGCTTTTGTTGTACACTCACTTGGCAGGACGGTAGTACCTCCCTGGGCGGTTGCTGTCTACCAACCTACTACCTATATATATATATATATATATTATATATTATATATATATATATATATATATATTATATATATATATATTATATATATAGTCATCAAGGAAGTCACGGAGGCACTCTCCAGCGAGCTCAATATCTGGTTCCTGGACGACGGTACCCTAGCTGGCACAACAGAATCTCTCCTGGAGGACATCAGTAAAATTAAAGACATGGGAGAAAGCCTGGGCCTTTCTTTAAACCCCACCAAATGTGAAATAGTTTCTACCAATCAACAGTTGATCCAGAATATTAGTACCGTTTTACCAGGAGCACGAGCCATTGATCCAGCCAATAGCACTCTCCTCGGTGCTCCTCTTGGGTCCAATGCCATCGATCTGATCCTAGGAAAAAAAGTCTCAGACCTCCGGACGATGGAAAGCAGGATGAAAGACATTGACACACACGATGCCTTCTACCTACTCACCAGGTGCCTGTCAACCCCAAAACTTACCTATTTTCTGAGATGCTCCCCAGCCTTCAGCAGTCCAAAACTCAAGGAATATGACTCTCTCCTGAAGGCCATGCTAGAGAGTGTATTGAATCTTTCCCTTGACGATGGACAGTGGTTGCAAGCCTCACTTCCGGTCAGGCTTGGAGGGCTAGGAGTACGCAGATCCTCCCAGATTGCTCTACCAGCTTTCCTATCCTCTTCCATTGCATCAAACGAGTTGATAAGACAAATTCTTCCTGACACCCTCAGTGACTCAGCAGGAATAGAAGACCCTAGCTATGTCAGTGCCATCACCGAATGGAAGACTCTTGCTGCTCCAGCACCAAACCCTAGTGCAGCACTGGCTCACAAACAGTCAAGCTGGGATAGCCCAATTGCTGAAAAGGTGCTTGCCAACATGCTCAGGGCTGCAACATCAGATAGGGAGATTGCCCGTCTCCAGGCTGTGAGTGCACCTCACTCCGGGGACTTCCTCCAAACAGTTCCCATATCGGCAATGGGAACGCGACTCGACCCTAAGACCCTCCGTATTGCAGTGGCTCTGCGCCTTGCTGCCCCAATTCACACAGAATATATGTGTATTTGCGGCGAAGTGCAAGCAGACCAATACGGTCTACATGGTCTCAACTGTTCCAAAACCAAGGGCTGGCATGCAAGACACAATGAGGTCAACGACATCATTAAGAGAACCCTTGCTACAGCTGGATGCCCTGCCGAGAGGGAGCCACGATCACTTGCAGCAAACAATACCCACAACCCAGCAAACCGCCCCGACGGGATCACCATCTATCCTTGGAAGAATGGCAAGCTCTTAGCATGGGACTATACCTGTGTGTCCACACTGGCTGACACCTATATCCATCACAGTGTGGGGCGACAGGGAGGAGCTGCTGACCACAGGGAGGAGTACAAGATCAGCAAGTACAGGGACATTACCCAACAGTATCAATTTGTCCCAGTGGGATCAGAGACCTTGGGATCATGGGGAAAAAATGCCACACGCTTCCTTAAAGAATTGGGTTCCAGACTCATCGACACCACCAGGGACCCAAGGGCAGCCACTTTCATGTTCCAGCGCCTCAGCGTCGCCATCCAGAGGGGAAATGCTTGCTGCATACTTGGTTCACGTCCAGCCTCGGAGGAGCTGGAGGAAATTCATCATCTTTGATACATTGTGCCATTGTATTCATGTTTGTTTTTTTTCTGTAAATGTATTTTGTTTATTAATAAATGTCCACATAGAATATAAATATAAGGGGTGGTAGGAGAAGAAAATATTCAAACAGCTCCGGGGAGAACCTTGAGTTTTCCCTGAGGTACGTTTATTGTCTTCTCTGAGGATGAGGGTCCCCATTCCAGCTATAGAGGTGGTACTTCCCTATATATATATATATATATATATATATATACATATATATATCCTGGAAAAATATAGAAAGAAGGGAATGACTTTGTAGGGGAAAGTTAATTGTTTTGTGAGGAAAATAAAAATGGTAGGGGAATAATAAAGACAAAACCGAACAATATTGGAGAGTGAATTTGTGAGGACTGACAAAATCTGCTTGTATATGGTAGGTCTGTCCCCCCATGTATGGTAGCTTTGTCACTATGTATGGTAGGTTAGTCGTCATGTACGGGAGGTCTGTTACCATGTATGGTATGTTTGTCACCATGTATGGTAGGTCAGTTACCATGTATGGTAGGTCTGTCACCATGTATAGTAGGTCTGTCACCATGTATAGTAGGTCTGTCACCATGTCTAGTAGGTCTGTCACCATGTATGGTAGGTCTGTCACCATGTATAGTAGGTCTGTCACCATGTATAGTAGGTCTGTCACCATGTATGGTAGGTCTGTCACCATGTATAGTAGGTCTGTCACCATGTATAGTATGTCTGTCACCATGTATGGTAGGTCTGTCACCATGTATAGTAGGTCTGTCACCATGTATGGTAGGTCAGTTACCATGTATGGTAGGTCTGTCACCATGTATGGTAGGTCTGTCACCATGTATAGTAGGTCTGTCACCATGTATAGTAGGTCTGTCACCATGTATGGTAGGTCTGTCACCATGTATAGTAGGTCTGTCACCATGTATGGTAGGTCTGTCACCATGTATAGTAGGTCTGTCACCATGTATAGTAGGTCTGTCACCATGTATGGTAGGTCTGTCACCATGTATAGTAGGTCTGTCACCATGTCTAGTAGGTCTGTCACCATGTCTAGTAAGTCTGTCACCATGTATAGTAGGTCTGTCACCATGTATAGTAGGTCTGTCACCATGTATAGTAGGTCTGTCATCATATATAGTAGGTCTGTCACCATGTATAGTAGGTCTGTCATCATATATAGTAGGTCTGTCACCATGTATAGTAGGTCTGTCACCATGTATAGTAGGTCTGTCACCATGTATAGTAGGTCTGTAACCATGTATAGTAGGTCTGTCACCATGTATAGTAGGTCTGTCACCATGTATAGTAGATCTGTCACCATGTCTAGTAGGTCTGTCACCATGTATAGTAGATCTGTCACCATGTCTAGTAGGTCTGTCACCATGTATAGTAGATCTGTCACCATGTCTAGTAGGTCTGTCACCATGTATAGTAGGTCAAATAATTTTGTTAGTGGGTTTAAGGACCTGCCTAGCATGGGCCAGTAGGCCTGCTGCAGTGTTCCTCCTTTCCTGTGTTATACTTCTCACTATATATATATATATATATATATATATATATATATATATATATATATATATATATATATATATATATATATATATATATAGGTAGTAGGTTGGTAGACAGCAACCACCCAGGGAAGTACTACCGTCCTGCCAGATGACTGTGAAACAAAAACCTGTAACTGTTTTGCATGATGGTAGGATTGCTGGTTTCTTTTTCTGTCTCATAAACACGCTAAGATAACAGGGATATCTTGCTACTCCTACTTACACTTTGGTCACACTTCACAGACACGCACATGCATATATATATATACATACATCTAGGTTTTTCTCCTTTTTCTAAATAGCTCTTGTTCTTTTTTATTTCTTCTATTGTCCATGGGGAAGTGGAAAAGAATCTTTCCTCCGTAAGCCATGCGTGTCGTATGAGGCGACTAAAATGCCGGGAGCAATGGGCTAGTAACCCCTTCTCCTGTATACAATTACTAAAAAAGAGAAGAAGAAAAACTTTATAAAACTGGGTTGCTTAAATGTGCGTGGATGTAGTGCGGATGACAAGAAACAGATGATTGCTGATGTTATGAATGAAAAGAAGTTGGATGTCCTGGCCCTAAGCGAAACAAAGCTGAAGGGGGTAGGAGAGTTTCAGTGGGGGGAAATAAATGGGATTAAATCTGGAGTATCTGAGAGAGTTAGAGCAAAGGAAGGGGTAGCAGTAATGTTAAATGATCAGTTATGGAAGGAGAAAAGAGAATATGAATGTGTAAATTCAAGAATTATGTGGATTAAAGTAAAGGTTGGATGCGAGAAGTGGGTCATAATAAGCGTGTATGCACCTGGAGAAGAGAGGAATGCAGAGGAGAGAGAGAGATTTTGGGAGATGTTAAGTGAATGTATAGGAGCCTTTGAACCAAGTGAGAGAGTAATTGTGGTAGGGGACTTGAATGCTAAAGTAGGAGAAACTTTTAGAGAGGGTGTGGTAGGTAAGTTTGGGGTGCCAGGTGTAAATGATAATGGGAGCCCTTTGATTGAACTTTGTATAGAAAGGGGTTTAGTTATAGGTAATACATATTTTAAGAAAAAGAGGATAAATAAGTATACACGATATGATGTAGGGCGAAATGACAGTAGTTTGTTGGATTATGTATTGGTAGATAAAAGACTGTTGAGTAGACTTCAGGATGTACATGTTTATAGAGGGGCCACAGATATATCAGATCACTTTCTAGTTGTAGCTACACTGAGAGTAAAAGGTAGATGGGATACAAGGAGAATAGAAGCATCAGGGAAGAGAGAGGTGAAGGTTTATAAACTAAAAGAGGAGGCAGTTAGGGTAAGATATAAACAGCTATTGGAGGATAGATGGGCTAATGAGAGCATAGGCAATGGGGTCGAAGAGGTATGGGGTAGGTTTAAAAATGTAGTGTTAGAGTGTTCAGCAGAAGTTTGTGGTTACAGGAAAGTGGGTGCAGGAGGGAAGAGGAGCGATTGGTGGAATGATGATGTAAAGAGAGTAGTAAGGGAGAAAAAGTTAGCATATGAGAAGTTTTTACAAAGTAGAAGTGATGCAAGGAGGGAAGAGTATATGGAGAAAAAGAGAGAAGTTAAGAGAGTGGTGAAGCAATGTAAAAAGAGAGCAAATGAGAGAGTGGGTGAGATGTTATCAACAAATTTTGTTGAAAATAAGAAAAAGTTTTGGAGTGAGATTAACAAGTTAAGAAAGCCTAGAGAACAAATGGATTTGTCAGTTAAAAATAGGAGAGGAGAGTTATTAAATGGAGAGGTAGAGGTATTGGGAAGATGGAAGGAATATTTTGAGGAATTGTTAAATGTTGATGAAGATAGGGAAGCTGTGATTTCGTGTATAGGGCAAGGAGGAATAACATCTTGTAGGAGTGAGGAAGAGCCAGTTGTGAGTGTGGGGGAAGTTCGTGAGGTAGTAGGTAAAATGAAAGGGGGTAAGGCAGCCGGGATTGATGGGATAAAGATAGAAATGTTAAAAGCAGGTGGGGATATAGTTTTGGAGTGGTTGGTGCAATTATTTAATAAATGTATGGAAGAGGGTAAGGTACCTAGGGATTGGCAGAGAGCATGCATAGTTCCTTTGTATAAAGGCAAAGGGGATAAAAGAGAGTGCAAAAATTATAGGGGGATAAGTCTGTTGAGTGTACCTGGTAAAGTGTATGGTAGAGTTATAATTGAAAGAATTAAGAGTAAGACGGAGAATAGGATAGCAGATGAACAAGGAGGCTTTAGGAAAGGTAGGGGGTGTGTGGACCAGGTGTTTACAGTGAAACATATAAGTGAACAGTATTTAGATAAGGCTAAAGAGGTCTTTGTGGCATTTATGGATTTGGAAAAGGCGTATGACAGGGTGGATAGGGGGGCAATGTGGCAGATGTTGCAAGTGTATGGTGTAGGAGGTAGGTTACTGAAAGCAGTGAAGAGTTTTTACGAGGATAGTGAGGCTCAAGTTAGAGTATGTAGGAAAGAGGGAAATTTTTTCCCAGTAAAAGTAGGCCTTAGACAAGGATGTGTGATGTCACCGTGGTTGTTTAATATATTTATAGATGGGGTTGTAAGAGAAGTAAATGCGAGGGTCTTGGCAAGAGGCGTGGAGTTAAAAGATAAAGAATCACACACAAAGTGGGAGTTGTCACAGCTGCTCTTTGCCGATGACACTGTGCTCTTGGGAGATTCTGAAGAGAAGTTGCAGAGATTGGTGGATGAATTTGGTAGGGTGTGCAAAAGAAGAAAATTAAAGGTGAATACAGGAAAGAGTAAGGTTATGAGGATAACAAAAAGATTAGGTGATGAAAGATTGAATATCAGATTGGAGGGAGAGAGTATGGAGGAGGTGAACGTATTCAGATATTTGGGAGTGGACGTGTCAGCGGATGGGTCTATGAAAGATGAGGTGAATCATAGAATTGATGAGGGAAAAAGAGTGAGTGGTGCACTTAGGAGTCTGTGGAGACAAAGAACTTTGTCCTTGGAGGCAAAGAGGGGAATGTATGAGAGTATAGTTTTACCAACGCTCTTATATGGGTGTGAAGCGTGGGTGATGAATGTTGCAGCGAGGAGAAGGCTGGAGGCAGTGGAGATGTCATGTCTGAGGGCAATGTGTGGTGTGAATATAATGCAGAGAATTCGTAGTTTGGAAGTTAGGAGGAGGTGCGGGATTACCAAAACTGTTGTCCAGAGGGCTGAGGAAGGGTTGTTGAGGTGGTTCGGACATGTAGAGAGAATGGAGCGAAACAGAATGACTTCAAGAGTGTATCAGTCTGTAGTGGAAGGAAGGCGGGGTAGGGGTCGGCCTAGGAAGGGTTGGAGGGAGGGGGTAAAGGAGGTTTTGTGTGCGAGGGGCTTGGACTTCCAGCAGGCATGCGTGAGCGTGTTTGATAGGAGTGAATGGAGACAAATGGTTTTTAATACTTGACGTGCTGTTGGAGTGTGAGCAAAGTAACATTTATGAAGGGATTCAGGGAAACCGGCAGGCCGGACTTGAGTCCTGGAGATGGGAAGTACAGTGCCTGCACTCTGAAGGAGGGGTGTTAATGTTGCAGTTTAAAAACTGTAGTGTAAAGCACCCTTCTGGCAAGACAGTGATGGAGTGAATGATGGTGAAAGTTTTTCTTTTTCGGGCCACCCTGCCTTGGTGGGAATCGGCCGGTGTGATAATAAAAAAAAAAAAAATAAAAAATATATATATATATGTATATATATATGTATATGTATATATATATATATATATATATTTATATATATATGTATATATATATATATATATATGTGTGTGTGTGTGTGTGTGTGTGTGTGTGTGTGTGTGTGTGTGTGTGTGTGTGTGTGTGTGTGTGTGTGTAATTCCATAACCCTGAACTTCAATCAGCTTGTATACCGACCAAATAATTCAACCTAATCTGCAGTAGCTTGCAACCAGTCACACCAGAGGTGACGCACCTCTGTCACCTCATCACCAGCAATAATTGATCGACACTATTAAATAGCCCAGCAGTTTAATTCATCTCCCCATCGCATCGAGAGGGTTATTTGTATACGATGATCCGGGGTGAATATTCACGTTGGCAATACACACGATTTGCATGTTAATTGAATCCACACACACACACACACACACACACACACACACACACACACACACACACACACACACACACACACACACACACACACACACAGTTACCTGGTACCATATTTGCCTCACTTGAGAAGTCCCAGTAAAAAATGGCAATCCAATCTTCGTTCTCTTTCTCACAACAGGACCTCGCTAACGTCCCTCACAACAGGACCTCGCTAACGTCCCTCACAACAGGACCTCGCTAACGTCCCTCACAACAGGACCTCGCTAACGTCCCTCACAACAGGACCTCGCTAACGTCCCTCACAACAGGACCTCGCTAACCTCCCTCACAACAGGACCTCGCTAACCTCCCTCACAACAGGACCTCGCTAACCTCCCTCACAACAGAACCTCGCTAACCTCCCTCACAACAGGACCTCGCTAACCTCCCTCACAACAGGACCTCGCTAACCTCCCTCACAACAGGACCTCGCTAACCTCCCTACATACAAAAGATGAGATAATCAGTCCTTCAGTCTTGGAGTTAGTAAAGGTCACCGTAGTCTTGAAGACTACGGTGACCTTTACTAACCTCAAGACTAAGGGACTGATTACCTAATTTCTTTCATATAGTTCTTCTGACTTTCCATTATGACCTTCAATTTGTAGTGATAAAGCCACTGGAGGGCGAAACGTCTACAATAAAGATACCCAGATGTCGTACATGTGTCTAATTCTTCATCAGTATCCAATAACACTCATTCAGTAACATTCATCTCAGTATAGAATGCAAACTTTGTCTCTGAAGAAACTCGAAGTACAATGTGAAACGTAAACGTTTCGCCAGTCCAATTAGCGGAGGATAAAATAGGTCACAAATGTGTGCTGGAGCAATAAAGGAAGAAAATTTGGATCTGAAAATACTGGTGAGGGATGAGATGGTAAATTTGATGTGATATGTAGACGGGCGCTAATTGGTGTGAGAATAGGCAGATGGTACAGTGGATGTGTGTGAGGGTGAGTGGATGAGTTGAGAGTGGGTGAGCTGGGAAGTATTGGTGGATGGATAGGTTGAAAAGTGTTGGTGGATGGATGAGTTGAAAAGTGTTGGCTATATCATTGTACCAACAGAATGTAAATAAGACACGCAATACGGGTTGATTTTTTTCAGAATTTCTCTCCATCGAAGGATTTTTCCAATTGAACTGACATTTGCGTGACTTAATAAAAAGTCCTTAATGGGCGAAACGTCTTCAGAATAAGCCATAACCCACAATGTGTATGTTTGTAAGTTACAAATCAATGGTCCATCTCTGTTATACAGTAATATAAGCAAGACGCAGGAGCAGTTAGTGGTTTGAACTGATCAGGGTTGTGAGACCGTCACCCGGGGCAGTTGTTAACAGCCTGTCAGCACCCCTACCACGCATCCTGGGTACGTGTTAAGTGTACTGATGAGGGCTATCAGAAACGAGACTGCAAGACCCAAGGAAAACATCTCGAGGAGTATCGAGACACGTCTCTGAGAAGATGGGGAAAGCTTCCAAGCTTCTTTTGTTGGTAGGGAGCTCCACAAAGTTCCTTTTGTTGGTAGGGAGCTCCACGAAGCTCCTTTTGTTGGTAGGATGTTCAGTACAGCTTCTTTCCTTGGCAGGATGTTCTCTGAGGCTTTTTTTTCGTTGGCATGATGCTCTACGAAGCTCCTTTCATTGATAGGATACTTACCAGGATGCTCAACAAAGCATCTTGCGTTGGGAGGATGCCCCCTAAGGATCCATGCTTTGTTAGGATGTTCACTAGGGCTCCTTGCATTGTTAGGATGCTCACTAGGGATCCTTGAATTGTTAGGATACTCACTAGGAATCCTTGCATTGTTAGGATGCTCACTAGGGATCCTTGCATTGTTAGGATGCTCACTAGGGATCCTTGCATTGTTAGGATACTCACTAGGAATCCTTGCATTGTTAGGATGCTCACTAGGGCTCCTTGCATTGTTAGGATGCTCACTAGGGATCCTTGCATTGTTAGGATGCTCACTAGGGATCCTTGCATTGTTAGGATGCTCACTAGGAATCCTTGCATTGTTAGGATACTCACTAGGGATCCTTGCATTGTTAGGATGCTCACTAGGGATCCTTGCATTGTTAGGATGCTCACTAGGAATCCTTGCATTGTTAGGATACTCACTAGGGATCCTTGCATTGTTAGGATGCTCACTAGGGATCCTTGCATTGTTAGGATGCTCACTAGGGATCCTTGCATTGTTAGGATGCTCACTAGGGATCCTTGCATTGTTAGGATGCTCACTAGGGATCCTTGCATTGTTAGGATGCTCACTAGGGATCCTTGCATTGTTAGGATGCTCACTAGGGCTCCTTGCATTGTTAGGATGCTCACTAGGGATCCTTGCATTGTTAGAATGCTCACTAGGAATCCTTGCATTGTTAGGATACTCACTAGGGATCCTTGCATTGTTAGGATGCTCACTAGGGATCCTTGCATTGTTAGGATACTCACTAGGGATCCTTGCATTGTTAGGATGCTCACTAGGGATCCTTGCATTGTTAGGATGCTCACTAGGGATCCTTGCATTGTTAAGAAGCTCACTAGGGTTCCTTGCCTTGATAGGATGCTCACTAGGGCTCCTTGTGTTGTTAAGGTGCACACTAGGGCTCCTTGAATTACTAGGAAGGTCTTTAGGGCTCCCTTAGTTGGCAGGATCCTTACCAAGGTTCCTTCTGTTTTCAGGATGCATACAAAGACTCCTTTCGTTGGCAGGATGCCCCACCCCCCAAGGATAGCAATGTAGAGATGGTTGCAAAGAGAGTTCAGCTGGTTTGCCTCATCATGTAAACAACCGAAGCATAAAAAAAAAACCGTACCACGGGTGGGGTTTGAACCCGCGGTCAGAGAGTCTCAAAACTCCAGACCGACGCGTTAGCCACTGGACCAGCTAGCTTCAATAAGATTCATCCAACTAGGTGTATTTCTGACTGCGGGTTCAAATCCCACCCGTAACATAACATAAGAACATAAGAATGAAGGAACATTGCAGAAGACGTACTTGCCCATACAAGGCAGGTCCTTATCAAAACCACCCCTACCCTAAACTATCCAAGAATTTACTCCCGTACCCATAACACCAATCAAACTCAGTCCTTCTCACTCGTATATTTGTCCAATCTCTTTTTAAAGCTGCCCATGGTCCTAGCCTCAATCACCCTACTCGGAAGACTGTTCCACACATACGGTTTGTTTGCAATCGTGCCATTACGATTTCGTGAGTCAACCGAGGCACAAGTCAGAGAATTATACTAAGGAAAAGACGCTATAATCCCTTCCCTTAATGGGTCCTATCCTCGTTTTTATTTATTTTGTGCCGTTTGAGTGGCTAGTTTATTGTAGCTCGACTGCTAGTGCACTCAGCTCACACACTGAGGTCCGGAGGTCGATTCCCGGTACGGCTGGAAACATTATAACGTGTTTCCTTAAGAAACTTGTTGGCCATGTTCACCCATCAGTAAAATGGGTACCTGGGTGTTAGTGGACTGGTGTGGGTCACATCCTGGGTGTTAGTGGACTAGTGTGGGTCACATCCTGGGTGTTAGTGGACTGGTGTGGGTCACATCCTGGGTGTTAGTGGACTAGTGTGGGTCACATCCTGGGTGTTAGTGGACTGGTGTGGGTCACATCCTGGGACAAAACTGACCTAATTTACGGGAAATGCTCAGCATAACAAGCGGCTTTCTATATAGTAGTATGTCATTGATGTCAGCTATGATCTGTATACCTTGTACATGTACTTGTATACCTTGTACATGTACTTGTATACCTTGTACATGTACTTGTATACCTTGTACATGTACTTGTATACCTTGTACATGTACTTGTATACCTTGTACATGTACTTGTATACCTTGTACATGTACTTGTATACCTTGTACATGTACTTGTATACCTTGTACATGTACTTGTATACCTTGTACATGTACTTGTATACCTTGTACATGTGCTGGTATACCTTGTACATGTACTTGTATACCTTGTACATGTACTTGTATACCTTGTACATGTACTTGCATACCTTGTACATGTACTTGTATACCTTGTACATGTACTTGTATACCTTGTACATGTACTGGTAGTAATAAATAAATATGTTATTATTATTAATATTATTATTATTATTATTATTATTATTATTATTATTATTATCATTATTACAAAATATCAGCCTTTAAAAAGGACTGGGGAGGTAAAAGGACCTTGTCAGATCCAGTGGAATATTTTCGTCTCTAAAAGCCACGGACCTTTAAAAATTTGGGAGACTTTGGATAAGTTTCCGATCACCGAGGAATGTAACATTGAGTTTCCGATCACATAGGAATATAACATTGAGTTTCCGATCACCGAGGAATGTAACATTGAGTTTCCGATCACATAGGAATATAACATTGAGTTTCCGATCACCGAGGAATGCAACATTGAGTTTCCGATCACCGAGGAATGTAACATTGAGTTTCCGATCACCGAGGAATGTAACATTGAGTTTCCGATCACATAGGAATATAACATTGAGTTTCCGATCACCGAGGAATGCAACATTGAGTTTCCGATCACCGAGGAATGTAACATTGAGTTTCCGATCACCGAGGAATGTAACATTGAGTTTCCGATCACCGAGGAATGTAACATTGAGTTTCCGATCACATAGGAATATAACATTGAGTTTCCGATCACCGAGGAATGTAACATTGAGTTTCTGATCACATAGGAATATAACATTGAGTTTCCGATCACCGAGGAATGCAACATTGAGTTTCCGATCACCGAGGAATGTAACATTGAGTTTCCGATCACCGAGGAATGTAACATTGAGTTTCCGATCACATAGGAATATAACATTGAGTTTCCGATCACCGAGGAATGTAACATTGAGTTTCCGATCACATAGGAATATAACATTGAGTTTCCGATCACCGAGGAATGTAACATTGAGTTTCCGATCACATAGGAATATAACATTGAGTTTCCGATCACCGAGGAATGTAACATTGAGTTTCCGATCACATAGGAATATAACATTGAGTTTCCGATCACCGAGGAATGTAACATTGAGTTTCCGATCACATAGGAATATAACATTGAGTTTCCGATCACCGAGGAATGTAACATTGAGTTTCCGATCACATAGGAATATAACATTGAGTTTCCGATCACCGAGGAATGTAACATTGAGTTTCCGATCACATAGGAATATAACATTGAGTTTCCGATCACCGAGGAATGTAACATTGAGTTTCCGATCACATAGGAATATAACTTTGAGTTTCCGATCACCGAGGAATGTAACATTGAGTTTCCGATCACCGAGGAATATAACATTGAGTTTCCGATCACCGAGGAATGTAACATTGAGTTTCCGATCACATAGGAATATAACATTGAGTTTTCAGTCACCGAGGAATGCAACATTGAGTTTCCGATCACCGAGGAATGTAACATTGAGTGTCCGATCACCGAGGAATGTAACATTGAGTTTCCGATCACATAGGAATATAACATTGAGTTTCCGATCACCGAGGAATGTAACATTGGGTTTCCGATCACATAGGAATATAACATTGAGTTTCCGATCACCGAGGAATGTAACATTGAGTTTCCGATCACATAGGAATATAACATTGAGTTTTCGGTCACCGAGGAATGTAACATTGAGTTTCCGATCACATAGGAATATAACATTGAGTTTCCGATCACCGAGGAATGCAACATTGAGTTTCCGATCACCGAGGAATGTAACATTGAGTTTCCGATCACCGAGGAATGTAACATTGAGTTTCCGATCATCGAGGAATGTAACATTGAGTTTCCGATCACCGAGGAATGTAACATTGAGTTTCCGATCACCGAGGAATGTAACATTGAGTTTCCGATCACCGAGGAATGTAACATTGAGTTTCCGATCGCCGAGGAATGTAACATTGAGTTTCCGATCACCGAGGAATGTAACATTGAGTTTCCGATCACCGAGGAATGTAACATTGAGTTTCCGATCGCCGAGGAATGTAACATTGAGTTTCCGATCGCCGAGGAATGTAACGCTGAGTTTCCGATCGTCGAGGAATGAAACGTTGAGTTTCCGATCGTCGAGGAATGAAACGTTGAGTTTCCGATCACCGAGGAATGTAACACTGAGTTTCCGATCGCCGAGGAATGTAACATTGAGTTTCCGATCGTCGAGGAATGTAACGCTGAGTTTCCGATCGTCGAGGAATGAAACGTTGAGTTTCCGATCGTCGAGGAATGAAACGTTGAGTTTCCGATCACCGAGGAATGTAACACTGAGTTTCCGATCGCCGAGGAATGTAACATTGAGTTTCCGATCGCCGAGGAATGTAACGCTGAGTTTCCGATCGTCGAAGAATGAAACGTTGAGTTTCCGATCGTCGAGGAATGAAACGTTGAGTTTCCGATCACCGAGGAATGTAACACTGAGTTTCCGATCGCCGAGGAATGTAATATTAAGTTTCCGATCACCGAGGAATGTAACGTTGATTTTCCGATCACCGTGGAATATAACGTTGATTTTCCGATCACCGTGGAATATAACGTTGATTTTCCGATCACCGTGGAATATAACGTTGATTTTCCGATCACCGTGGAATATAACGTTGATTTTCCGATCACCGTGGAATATAACGTTGATTTTCCGATCACCGTGGAATATAACGTTGATTTTCCGATCACCGTGGAATATAACGTTGAGTTTCCGATCACCGTGGAATATAACGTTGATTTTCCGATCACCGTGGAATATAACGTTGATTTTCCTATGCCCAGTCCCTTAAAAAACGAGATAGGTTAAGACAAAGTATAATTATGAAAGAACAGGAAAAGTTTTGAGACAGTGTGAGGAGGATGATATTGTTGATGATAATGGAGAAATTCCCAGCATCCTTGAGAAACTCATGATGATGCTGAGATGGGCTGGAGATGAGCGGGACGGAGAGATGGGGGAGATGGGCGAGACGGGGAGATGGGCGAGACGGGGAGTGGGTGTGACGGGGAGTGCGTGGCGTGCAGGAAGGTAAAGAAGAGGAAAATAAAAGAGTTGAGTAACTGGGAGTTCACAGGATAAACAGATAGTAGAAAAAGATAAAAGACATTTATTACAGGACACGTTTCGCCACGAGTGACTTCTTCAGTGGCGAAACGTTGCCTTTAGTAAATGTTCTAAACTTATGTATCTTTCCAAATCTTGTCGGTATCACCCCACAGTCTTGTAGTAGTCTAGAGATGGTCAGTCCCTCAGTTTTGTAGTAGTCTAGAGATGGTCAGTCCCACAGTCTTGTAGTAGTCTAAAGATGGTCAGTCCCTCAGTCTTGTAGTAGTCCAGACGTGGTCAGTCCCTCAGTCTTGTAGTAGTCTAGAGATGGTCAGTCCCTCAGTCTTGTAGTAGTCTAGAGATGGTCAGTCCCTCAGTTTTGTAGTAGTCTAGAGATGGTCAGTCCCTCAGTCTTGTAGTAGTCTAGAGATGGTCAGTCCCTCAGTCTTGTAGTAGTCCAGACGTGGTCAGTCCCTCAGTCTTGTAGTACTCTAGAGATGGTCAGTCTCTCAGTCTTGTAGTAGTCCAGACGTGGTCAGTCCCTCAGTCTTGTAGTACTCTAGAGATGGTCAGTCCCTCAGTCTTGTAGTAGTCAAGAGATGGTCAGTCCCTCAGTCTTGTATTAGTCTAGAGATGGTCAGTCCCTCAGTCTTGTAGTAGTCTAGAGATGGTCAGTCCCTCAGTCTTGTAGTAGTCTAGAGATGGTCAGTCCCTCAGTCTTGTAGTAGTCCAGACGTGGTCAGTCCCTCAGTCTTGTAGTAGTCTAGAGATGGTCAGTCCCTCAGTCTTGTAGTAGTCCAGACGTGGTCAGTCCCTCAGTCTTGTAGTACTCTAGAGATGGTCAGTCCCTCAGTCTTGTAGTAGTCTAGAGATGGTCAGTCCCTCAGTCTTGTAGTTGTCCAGACGTGGTCAGTCCCTCAGTCTTGTAGTACTCTAGAGATGGTCAGTCCCTCAGTCTTGTATTAATCTAGAGATGGTCAGTCCCTCAGTCTTGTAGTAGTCTAGAGATGGTCAGTCCCTCAGTTTTGTAGTAGTCTAGAGATGGTCAGTCCCTGAGTCTTGTAGTAATCTAGAGATGGTCAGTTCCTCAGTTTTGTAGCAGTCTAGAGATGGTCAGTCCCTCAATCTTGAAGTAGTCTAGAGATGGTCAGTCCCTCAGTCTTGTAGTAGTCTAGAGATGGTCAGTCCCTCAGTCTTGTAGTAGTCTAGAGATGGTCAGTCCCTTAGTCTTGTAGTAGTCTAGAGATGGTCAGTCCCTTAGTCTTGTAGTAGTCTAGAGAAGGACAGTCCCTTAGTCTTGTAGTAGTCTAGAGATGGTCAGTCCCTTAGTCTTGAAGTAGTCTAGAGATGGTCAGTCCCTCAGTCTTGAAGTAGTCTAGAGATGGCCAGTCCCTCAGTCTTGAAGTAGTCTAGAGATGGCCAGTCCCTCAGTCTTGAAGTAGTCTAGAGATGGCCAGTCCCTCAGTCTTGAAGTAGTCTAGAGATGGCCAGTCCCTCAGTCTTGAAGTAGTCTAGAGATGGCCAGCCCCTCAGTCTTGAAGTAGTCTAGAGATGGTCAGCCCCTCAGTCTTGAAGTAGTCTAGAGATGGCCAGCCCCTCAGTCTTGAAGTAGTCTAGAGATGGCCAGCCCCTCAGTCTTGAAGTAGTCTTGCAGTAGCGTTCTTCCAAGCTGCTGGGAAACACTCATTACATCTTCATCTCACTACTACTCTGCTGTCTCTGTATTTGACTGAAGAAATCTACCGTGTAGGCGAAATGTTTCAACAATAAAGATACCCAACTGTTGCACATGTGTCTTAATCATCAGTATACAAATGACCCACACATCGGAGAATGAAACTGATGACGTGTAGAAGTCTTCAAGTGTTATGGTCGAGTTTCACTCTCCAGTGTGAGGGTATCTGTGTATCGTCTAGCACAGCAGCACACTTCAGATGTACTGAATCTTATTTGGTAGTTAAAAAACACACATTTCTCACTAAAATGACTCAGAATTCTTCATCCCTTCCACCATTCCTCATTCTATGTCTTCTCAAGCCCCGTGCACCACTTAACGAAGCTTGACTTTGTTTCTCACTTCTTTCCCTCATTTGGAAGCCAGTAAAATTCTCTTGCAATTCCTCTTGTCATTTTTATCAGCGCTTGCCTCTTCCCAACCCAATTTATCACCGTTCTTTCGCTCTGTCGTTATGTTTTATTACCAATGGTAAAGGTGTGTGAAAGACGCTAAGGGAGGGTGCTACAAGTGTCGGTAGAACCGCATTCTGTACAAGAATGGTATACAATACCGACAAGTTGAAAACTGAGACACATGTACAACATCTGGGTATCTTTATTGTAGACGTTTCGCCATCCAGTGCTTTATTAATATAGATTCTAGGACATAATTTGAAGACTAGAACTATATACAAAAGATGAGGTAATCTGTCCCTCAGTCTTGGAGTTGGTGTGAAGAGCACCGTAGTCGTGAAGATTCTGGAGCACAGGCAATGAGGCTAGCGCTTATATACTGACGCCAGGTGGATTAGGACGGGTAGTAGACGAGGGCATAGTCACTGGTAGGCGGGATTCTCCAGTGGAAGTAGGTCATACGCTAATACGTCCTCTGATAACTTACTCTCCTCTAGCCCTCTCTCTTGCAGCTAAAACGAACTTACTTAAACTGCAGCGTGCCCAGAGCAAGGCGCTGTGCTGGGTGCTTGATGTCAGATGGGAGGACTTCGCCACAAGCGAGTCTCTCCATGCCCAATTAGACATCCCTGCGCTGAATCTGTACTGGAAGACGCTCAGTGACAGACAGATGAGACACGACACGACTACTGGACCTCTCTCCTTGACGAAGACATTCGCAGACCCACAAACCAACACAACCTTTTCTAGTCCTTGCATGATCCTGCTCCTAACCCTATTTACATATAACCTTGGATTCCCTGACAGGTACCATTCTCTGACCCACTTTCGCCTTAGCTTTAGGGTTAAGACATGGCTCAATTCTACACTCCTCTCTAGCGCTAATCTTCTGTCCCGTCCTCCCCTCTCACCCCACCGGAGTCCCAACAGAAGAGCCTGAATTTCTCTTCTCAATATTTGTCCCACGATCGCCTCGCTGCTGGGTTAAGCCCTGGCTCTATTTCTATGACTAAGAACACTTCTCTCCAGCACAATTCTTCGTCTGTCCCGTCTTCCCCGCTCATCCCATTTGGGATCTTACCTGTACTATCGTTCGTTCGTTAACGATGAAGAATGTTCTTGGCAAGTGGCTCAGCTGTGTTACAGAAGCCGTTGTTCTGGTTGAAGTTGTTACATATACAGATAAGTGATGATTCCAGGACTCTGCGGAACTGATTGTTGTCTTTCCTGGTGATGAGTCTTGTGTCTGTAGTTGATTAAATGGTTGTGGAAGTCCGTAAATCCGAATCCTTCCTATCAGATTGTCAGTTTACGAACTATGATTCGAACCCTTTGTCCACCCTTCCGTTTATTCTCCAACAGCTGCTAATTTCAACTTAATTTGAATTCACACACACACATGCACACACACACACACACACACACACACACACACACACACACACACACACACACACACACACACACACACATAATAAATCTGTAACTTATTTTGTGAACCACTGAATTGCATTTGCATGTTGACGAGGTCTTGTAACGTAAATATTAATTTTATGTATTTTTGGTCAAAGTTGGAGGGAATGGTTGACTGCTTAGTCAGATTGGTCAACATTTATCAATATTTTTTTTTTGGGGGGGCGAGGGGGGAATTAAGTAAATGAAAAAGATGGATAATAATTTAATTGAAAAAGTCGAATTTTTGCATTTTAATTGATTCTCTTTGCCGATTTTTTTGTAATAAATATGGGAATTTTAATATGTGGGTGAATTGACTTTTTTTCATTTTTCTGTATGTGTTTGGGGGAGTGAGCTCTGTCTCCTGGGCCCGGGTTCTATCTCCTGGGCCCGGGCTCTGTCTCCTGTGTGACGTAAATCATTTAGAAAACTGACAAGTTGAAGAATGAGACACTTCAGGAGTATTTGGGAATCTTTACCAGTGGCTTCATCAGTCCTATACAGAAAAGAACAGTGGAAGATGAGGAGTTTGAGGTAATCAGTCCCTCAACCTAGAGTTGATGTGTTCAGTCCATCAATCTTGACTTCAGGCTGAGGGACTGATTACTTCAAACTCCTCATCTTCCACTGTTCTCTGTATAGGACTAAAGAAGCTGCTAGCTGGCGAAACGTTTCCTCATTAAAGATTCGGCCTCCTGGGTCCTGCCTCTGTCTCCTGGGTCCTGCCTCTGTCTCCTGGGTCCTGTCTCTGTCTCCTGGGTCCTGCCTCTGTCTCCTGGGTCCTGCCTCTGTCTCCTGGGTCCTGCCTCTGTCTCTTGGGTCCTGCCTCTGTCTCCTGGGTCCTGCCTCTGTCTCCTGGGTCCTGCCTCTGTCTCCTGGGTCCTGCCTCTGTCTCCTGGGTCCTGCCTCTGTCTCCTGGGTCCTGCCTCTGTCTCCTGGGTCCTGCCTCTGTCTCCTGGGTCCTGCCTCTGTCTCCTGGGTCCTGCTTCAGTCTCCTGGGACCTGCCTCTGTCTTCTGGGTCCTGCCTCTGTCTCCTGGGTCCTGCCTCTGTCTCCAGGGTCCTGCCTCTGTCTCCTGGGTCCTGCCTCTTTCTCCAGGGTCCTGCCTCTGTCTCCTGGGTCCTGCCTCTGTCTCCTGAGTCTTGCTTCTGTCTCCTGGGTTCTGCCTCTGTCTCCTGGGTTCTGCCTCTGTCTCCTGAGTCCTGCCTCTGTCTCCAGGGTCTTGCCTCTGTCTCCTGGGTCCTGCCTCTGTCTCCTGGGTCCTGTCTCTGTCTCCTGGGTCCTGCCTCTGTCTCCTGAGTCCTGCCTCTGTCTCCAGGGTCCTGCCTCTGTCTCCTGGGTCCTGCCTCTGTCTCCTGGGTTCTGCCTCTGTCTCCTGGGTCCTGCCTCTATCTCTTGGGTCCTGCCTCTGTCTCCTGGGTCCTGCCTCTGTTTCCTAGGTCCTGCTTCTGTCTCCTGGGTCCTTCCTCTGTCTCCAGGGTCCTGCCTCTGTCTCCTGGGTCCTGCCTCTGTCTCCTGGGTCCTGCCTCTGTCTCCTAGGTCCTGCCTCTGTCTCCTGGGTCCTGCCTCTGTCTCCAGGGTCCTGCCTCTGTCTCCAGGGTCCTGCCTCTGTCTCCAGGGTCCTGCCTCTGTCTCCAGGGTCCTGCCTCTGTCTCCAGGGTCCTGCCTCTGTCTCCTGGGTCCTGCCTCTGTCTCCTGGGTCCTGCCTCTGTCTCCAGGGTCCTGCCTCTGTCTCCTGGGTCCTGCCTCTGTCTCCAGGGTCCTGCTTCTCTCTCCTGGGTCCTGCCTCTTTGTCCTGGGTCCTGCTTCTGTCTCCTGGGTCCTGCCTCTGTCTCTTGGGTCCTGCCTCTGTCTCCTTGGTCCTGCCTCTGTCTCCTGGGTCCTGCCTCTGTCTTTTGGGTCCTGCCTCTGTTTCCTGGGTCCTGCCTCTTTCTCCAGGGTCCTGCCTCTGTCTCCTGGGTCCTGCCTCTGTCTCCTGGGTCCTGCCATTTTCTCCTGGGCCTTGCCTCTGTCTCCAGGGTCCTGCCTCTGTCTCCTGAGTCCTGCCTCTGTCTCCAGGGTCCTGCCTCTGTCTCCTAGGACCTGCCTCTGTCTCCTGGGTCCTGCCTCTGTCTCCTAGGTCCTGCCTCTGTCTCCTGGGTCCTTCCTCTGTCTCCTGGATCCTGCCTCTGTCTCCTGGGTCCTGCCTCTGTCTCCTGGGTCCTGCCTCTGTCTCCTGGGTCCTGCCTCTGTCTTTTGGGTCTTGCCTCTGCCTCCTGGGTCCTGCCTCTGTCTCCAGGGTCCTGCCTCTGTTTCCTGGGTCCTGCCTTTGTCTCCTGGGTCCTGCCTCTCTCGCCGGGGTCCTGCCTCTGTCTCCTGGGTCCTGCCTCTATCTCCTGGGTCCTGCCTCTGTCTCCTGTGTCCTGATTCTGTCGCCTGGGTTCCTGTCTCTTGTGTTATACTGTCTACGGAGCGAGAGAGAGAGAGAGAGAGAGAGAGAGAGAGAGAGAGAGAGAGAGAGAGAGAGAGAGAGAGAGAGAGAAAGATAGAGAGAGAGAGAGTGAGCAGCAGCATCACTCTGGCTGTACCCTTCTCCAGAACATCACTTCATCTGAGATCATATATACCCAGGATGACTCGAGTCCGGAACACATTCATACAGCATGATGATATCGGCAAAATAAAATCAGTTGACCAAATGAAATTGCTGGCCCACAGCTGGCCCACAGCTGGCCCACAGCTAGCGCACAGCTGGCCCACAGCTGGCGCACAGTTGGCGCACAACTGGCCCACAGATGGCCCACAGCTGGCCCACAGATGGCCCACAGCTGGCCTACAGCTGGCTCACAGATGGCGCACAGCTGGTCCACAGATGGCTCCAACTCCCCCCTGCTCCCTACCTGTATGTCTCATCACAATAAAAAGGCTTTTAAACCAGCTGATGTTGGTAACAGCTCTTAGCTCGTAAATAAAGTTAGGAACCCTTAACCTAACCTTGTAAAACGCTGTGTAAAGAGAGAGAGAGAGAGAGAGGGAGAGAGAGAGAGAGAGAGAGAGAGAGAGAGAGAGAGAGAGAGAGAGAGAGAGAGAGAGAGAGAGAGAGAGAGAGAGGAGAGAGAGAGAGTTGTAACCCGTTCTAGATGTAAGGTGATAGAGAAAAACTAAGGCAGTTTATAAACAGTGTAAATAACGTTAGATCTCCTGCTATAGCTAATATTCTGTTGGCTAAAAGTTTGGAAACAGAGAGGTTTGTAGTCTTTGTGGGATGGTGCTGGTGGAGGTAATTAATCAAGGTATCTTCCTGCGAATTCCACCTGTGTGGAAACTTAGGACGTGTTTCCTTGTTGACCTAGCAGTAAGTTGGTATCAGAGTGTTAGTGGACTGGTGTGGGTGGCATCTGGGGGACAAAATTAACCCAAGTTGTGGGAAATGCTCTACATAACCAGGAACTTTCTATATAATATGTCATTGGTGTCAGCCATGGTCTGTATAAGTTGTATCATATACTGGTAGAAATAAAGATATTATTATTATTATTATTATTATTATTATTATTATTATTATTATTATTATTATTATTATTATTATTATTTTTATTATTATTATTTTTATTTATTATCACACTGGCCGATTCCCACCAAGGCAGGGTGGCCACCAAGGCAGGGTGGCCACCAAGGCAGGGTGGCCACCAAGGCAGGGTGGCCACCAAGGCAGGGTGGCCACCAAGGCAGGGTGGCCACTAAGGCAGGGTGGCCACCAAGGCAGGGTGGCCACCAAGGCAGGGTGGCCACCAAGGCAGGGTGCCCACCAAGGCAGGGTGGCCCGAAAAAGAAAAACTTTAACCATCATTCACTCCATCACTGTCTTGCCAGAAGGGTGCTTTACACTACAGTTTTTAAACTGCAACATTAACACCCCTCCTTCAGAGTGCAGGCACTGTACTTCCCATCTCCAGGACTCAAGTCCGGCCTGCCGGTTTCCCTGAACCCCTTCATAAATGTTACTTTGCTCACACTCCAACAGCACGTCAAGTATTAAAAACCATTTGTCTCTATTCACTCCTATCAAACACGCTCACACATGCCTGCTGGAAGTCCAAGTCCCTCGCACACAAAACTTCCTTTACCCCCTCCCTCCAACCTTTCCTAGGCCGACCCCTACCCCGCCTTCCTTCCACTACAGACTGATACACTCTTGAAGTCACTCTGTTTCGCTCCATTCTCTCTACATGTCCGAACCACCTCAACAACCCTTCCTCAGCCCTCTGGACAACAGTTTTGGTAATCCCGCACCTCCTCCTAACTTCCAAACTACGAATTCTCTGCATTATATTCACACCACACATTGCCCTCAGACATGACATCTCCACTGCCTCCAGCCTTCTCCTCGCTGCAACATTCATCACCCATGCTTCACACCCATATAAGAGCGTTGGTAAAACTATACTCTCATACATTCCCCTCTTTGCCTCCAAGGACAAAGTTCTTTGTCTCCACAGACTCCTAAGTGCACCACTCACCCTTTTCCCCTCATCAATTCTGATGATTCACCTCATCTTTCATAGACCCATCCACTGACACGTCCACTCCCAAATATCTGAATACATTCACCTCCTCCATACTCTCTCCCTCCAATCTGATATCCAATCTTTCATCACCTAATCATTTGTGTTATCCTCATAACCTTACTCTTTCCTGTATTCACTTTTAATTTTCTTCTTTTGCACACCCTACCAAATTCATCCACCAATCTCTGCAACTTCTCTTCAGAATCTCCCAAGAGCACAGTGTCATCAGCAAAGAGCAACTGTGACAACTCCCACTTTATGTGTGATTCTTTATCTTTTAACTCCACGCCTCTTGCCAAGACCCTCGCATTTACTTCTCTTACAACCCCATCTATAAATATATTAAACAACCACGGTGACATCACACATCCTTGTCTAAGGCCTACTTTTACTGGGAAATAATTTCCCTCTTTCCTATGTACTCTAACTTGAGCCTCACTATCCTCGTAAAAACTCTTCACTGCTTTCAGTAACCTACCTCCTACACCATACACCTGCAACATCTGCCACATTGCCCCCCTATCCACCCTGTCATACGCCTTTTCCAAATCCATAAATGCCACAAAGACCTCTTTAGCCTTATCTAAATACTGTTCACTTATATGTTTCACTGTAAACACCTGGTCCACACACCCCCTACCTTTCCTAAAGCCTCCTTGTTCATCTGCTATCCTATTCTCCGTCTTACTCTTAATTCTTTCAATAATAACTCTACCATACTCTTTACCAGGTATACTCAACAGACTTATCCCCCTATAATTTTTGCACTCTCTTTTGTCCCCTTTGCCTTTATACAAAGGATCTATGCATGCTCTCAGCCAATCCCTAGGTACCTTACCCTCTTCCATACATTTATTAAATAATTGCACCAACCACTCCAAAACTATATCCCCACCTGCTTTTAACATTTCTATCTTTATCCCATCAATCCCGGCTGCCTTACCCCGTTTCATTTTACCTACTGCCTCACGAACTTCCCCCACACTCACAACTGGCTCTTCCTCACTCCTACAAGATGTTATTCCTCCTTGCCCTATACACGAAATCACAGCTTCCCTATCTTCATCAACATTTAACAATTCCTCAAAATATTCCCTCCATCTTCCCAATACCTCTAACTCTCCATTTAATAACTCTCCTCTCCTATTTTTAACTGACAAATCCATTTGTTCTCTAGGCTTCCTTAACTTGTTAATCTCACTCCAAAACTTTTTCTTATTTTGAACAAAATTTGTTGATAACATCTCACCCACTCTCTCATTTGCTCTCTTTTTACATTGCTTCACCACTCTCTTAACCTCTCTCTTTTTCTCCATATACTCTTCCCTCCTTGCATCACTTCTACTTTGTAAAAACTTCTCATATGCTAACTTTTTCTCCCTTACTACTCTCTTTACATCATCATTCCACCAATCGCTCCTCTTCCCTCCCGCACCCACTTTCCTGTAACCACAAACTTCTGCTGAACACTCTAACACTACATTTTTAAACCTACTCCATACCTCTTCGACCCCATTGCCTATGCTCTCATTTGCCCATCTATCCTCCAATAGCTGTTTATATCTTACCCTAACTGCCTCCTCTTTTAGTTTATAAACCTTCACCTCTCTCTTCCCTGATGCTTCTATTCTCCTTGTATCCCATCTACCTTTTGCTCTCAGTGTAGCTACAACTAGAAAGTGATCTGATATATCTGTGGCCCCTCTATAAACATGTACATCCTGAAGTCTACTCAACAGTCTTTTATCTACCAATACATAATCCAACAAACTACTGTCATTTCGCCCTACATCATATCTTGTATACTTATTTATCCTCTTTTTCTTAAAATATGTATTACCTATAACTAAACCCCTTTCTATACAAAGTTCAATCAAAGGCTCCCATTATCATTTACACCTGGCACCCCAAACTTACCTACCACACCCTCTCTAAAAGTTTCTCCTACTTTAGCATTCAGGTCCCCTACCACAATTACTCTCTCACTTGGTTCAAAGGCTCCTATACATTCACTTAACATCTCCCAAAATCTCTCTCTCTCCTCTGCATTATTATTATTATTATTATTATTATTATTATTATTATTATTATTATTATTATTATTATTATTATGGTATACATTATCGACAAGTTGATAATTAAGACACATGTGCGACAGTTAGGTATCTTTATTCCGAAACGTTTCGCCTACACGGCAGGCTTTTTCAGTCGAGTATAGAGAAGGCAGCAGAAGCAGTAGACATTTAAACACCACATAATCAGTCCATCACCCTGGAAGACGTCGTTCTGAGGTGGTTAGTCCCTCAGCCTGAACAGCCCACAAGGTCCTTTCCCTGACAAACTTGACTAACTCGTCCCTCTCTCATGTCTTGCTACGGTCCTACCACCTGGCACAATCTGCTGTTCTTGTTAGGCTGAGCAGTGGATAAACAAAGATTCTAATTACTGCAGTAACGTCTTTGTTGACGTAAGGTGAAAAGACTAATTATAGCGTCTTTGTTGATGTAAGTTGGGAAGACTACTGTCATTATAGTCTTTCTTGACGTAAGATGAGAAGACTATTGTCATTATAGTCTTTCTTGACGTAAGATGAGAAGACTATTGTCATTATAGTCTTTCTTGACGTAAGATGGAAGACTACTGTCATTATAGTCTTTCTTGACGCAAGATGAGACGACTACTGTCATTATAGTCTTGACGTAAGATGGAAGACTACTGTCATTATAGTCTTTCTTGACGTAAGATGAGAAGACTATTGTCATTATAGTCTTTCTTGACGTAAGATGAGAAGACTATTGTCATTATAGTCTTTCTTGACGTAAGATGAGAAGACTATTGTCATTATAGTCTTTCTTGACGTAAGATGAGAAGACTATTGTCATTATAGTCTTGACGTAAGATTGGAAGACTACTGTCATTATAATGTTTCTAGACGTAAGATTGGAAGACTACTGTCATTATAATCTTTCTAGACGTAAGATTGGAAGACTACTGTCATTATAATGTTTCTAGACGTAAGATTGGAAGACTACTGTCATTATAATGTTTCTAGACGTAAGATTGGAAGACTACTGTCATTATAATGTTTCTAGACGTAAGATTGGAAGACTACTGTCATTATAATGTTTCTAGACGTAAGATTGGAAGACTACTGTCATTATAATGTTTCTAGACGTAAGATTGGAAGACTACTGTCATTATAATGTTTCTAGACGTAAGATTGGAAGACTACTGTCATTATAATGTTTCTAGACGTAAGCTAAACACTGGTATATCATCCACAACAGAATAACTGCTGGGTAATCCAGGGCATAATGTTGAGAACAAGCCCGTGGGCGAAACCACCCAGGGAGAAACACTGCCTTCAAGATCCTGGGACATCTGAGCTGAAATGTTGGCGTGACTCTGGTGAGACAGTGATGGAGTGAACGATGGTGAAAGTGATTTTTCTTTTTTTGTCACCTGCCTTTGTGGGAGACGGCAGGTGTTAAAATTATTATCATTATTATTATTATTATTATTATTATTATTATTATTATTATTATTATTATTATTATTGTTGTTGTTGCTGTCGTTCTTATTTTATTCTTATTCTTATTATTACTATTGTTGCTATAGTTATTATTATTATTATTATTATTATTATTATTATTATTATTATTATTATTATTATTATTTTTATTGTTGTTGCTGTCGTTCTTATTTTATTCTTATTCTTATTATTACTATTGTTGCTATAGTTATTATTATTATTATTATTATTATTATTATTATTATTATTATTATTATTATTATTATTATTATTATTCTTTCGTATTCGCATATGTATCATTGTGTCTCTCCTAATGTCTGTGTCTGTTTGTGTCTCTCTTATTGAGTTGTCTTACCGTTTCTTTCTGTCTCCCCAACAAACACTCGTAATAGCCGTGATGGTGTGACTTGAAGTGGAAAGACATAGTTGTGTGTGTGTGTGTGTGTGTGTGTGTGTACTCACCTAGTTGTGGTTGCAGGGGTCGAGTCCGAGCTCCTGGCCCCGCCTCTTCACTGATCGCTACTAGGTCACTCTCCCTGAGCCGTGAGCTTTATCATACCTCTGCTTAAAGCTATGTATGGATCCTGCCTCCACTACATCGCTTCCCAAACTATTCCACTTACTGACTACTCTGTGGCTGAAGAAATACTTCCTAATATCCCTGTGATTCATCTGTGTCTTCAACTTCCAATTGTGTCCCCTTGTTACTGTGTCCAATATCTGGAACATCCTGTCTTTGTCCACCTTGTCAATTCCTCTCAGTATTTTGTATGTCGTTATCATGTCCCCCCTATCTCTC
>NC_091383.1:5961333-5966333 GCF_038502225.1 Cherax quadricarinatus
ACTGAGGAAGCCACTTACTGGCGAAACGTCACCACAACAAAGATTCACAAATTCTGCAAAAGTGTCTTATTCTTCAACTTAAGCAGGGTACGGGTGGGGTTAGAACCCATGGCAAGTGAGTCGTCAAACTCCAGGCCAGTGCGTTAACCACTGGGCCAGCTGGCTACACTAAGATTCATCCAACTCGTCGGTTTCCTAAACCAATGACACCATAAGGGTTAAGTTCTCCTTTGCTTTTCCAGGTCGTCAACATAAACCCTTCTCTCCCTCGTTAAACCATTCGTTAAATATGTGAGAACCATCAATCTTCAACTGCTACTCAATTCTGCATGGTGGATTAATCTTCATCTGCATGACTAAGGATCTGGTAACGGAAGATAATACCGATGATTTATGGCTTCTGTATTAATACTCACTGAATATACACTAACTCCTCCGAGTATCATATTTTCCAGCATTTCGATTATCCTTTTGTCTCGTGATCATACGTACACGTCTTGCTATCATGCATTTATCACTTCGTGTCATCATACCTTGTTGTGTTTACACTTCTAGCGGATGAGAAAGCGGCTGAATTTTGTAAAGTTTGTAGGCAGGAGAAAGCATCTCGTTTGAACCTGTGGGCCAGAGAACAAATGTAAACAAAGGCTTTATAAAGCTCCAGTTGACAGAGGTGAATTGTTTGAGGACTCTCACTTTTAAGAAACTCGGCAACAACACTCATTCTCTCTCTCTCTCTCTCTCTCTCTCTCTCTCTCTCTCTCTCTCTCTCTCTCTCTCTCTCTCTCTCTCTCTCTCTCTCTCTCTCTCTCTCTCGCTCTCTCATTGGTATTTTACGATACGATTCCTAAATGTGATCATAATATGTAAAGTGAATACCAGTTGTATTTTCAATAACAGTAAACACAACAGTACTTTGGAGACCTGGAGTATACCTGTAGTATACCTGGAGTATACCTGGAGAGGGTTACGGGGGGTCAACACCCCCGCGGCCCGGTCTGAGACCAGGCCTTGATTTCACAGGCCTAATTTATATATTTTTAAATGGAACGGGACAACAAGAGAGTAAAACCAACATGGCTGACTCGGTAGTTAACACAGATTGATGAAGGTAAACAGAGAGAAAATAGTTTTAACTGGGACGATGTTTTACTCTGTGTGGTACTTTAAACCAGAAAGGATACAGCTAGCGCACTCGCCTTACACAGTGTCCGTGGTTCGATCTCCGGCACGTGCAGAAACGTTAGGCATGTTTACTTACACCTGCAGTCCCTGTTCACCTAGGAGTAAGTAGGAACATGGGTGTTAGTCACCTTACAACTGCTGCCCATATTCACCTAGCAGTAAGTAGGTACCTGAATGTTAGTCACCTTACAACTGATGCCCATGTTAACCTAGCAGTAAGTAGGTACCTGAAAGTTAGTCACCTTACAACCGCTGCCCATGTTCACCTAGCAGTAAGTAGGTACCTGAAAGTTAGTCACCTTACAACCGCTGCCCATGTTCACCTAGCAGTAAGTAGGTACCTGAATGTTAGCCACCTTACAACCGCTGCCCATGTTCACCTAGCAGTAAGTAGGTACCTGAATGTTAGTCACCTTACAACTGCTGCCCATGTTAACCTAGCAGTAAGTAGGTACTTGAATGTTAGTCACCTTACAACCGCTGCCCATATTCACCTAGCAGTAAGTAGGTACCTGAATGTTAGTCACCTTACAACTGCTGCCCATGTTAACCTAGCAGTAAGTAGGTACTTGAATGTTAGTCACCTTACAACCGCTGCCCATATTCACCTATCAGTAAGTAGGTACCTGAATGTTAGTCACCTTACAACTGATGCCCATGTTAACCTAGCAGTAAGTAGGTACCTGAATGTTAGTCACCTTACAACTGCTGCCCATGTTAACCTAGCAGTAAGTAGGTACCTGAAAGTTAGTCACCTTACTACTGATGCCCATGTTAACCTAGCACTAAGTAGGTACCTGAATGTTAGTCACCTTACAACTGCTGCCCATGTTAACCTAGCAGTAAGTAGGTACCTAAATGTTAGTCACCTTACAACCGCTGCCCATATTCACCTAGCAGTAAGTAGGTACCTGAATGTTAGTCACCTTACAACTGATGTCCATGTTAACCTAGCAGTAAGTAGGTACCTGAATGTTAGTCACCTTACAACTGCTGCCCATGTTAACCTAGCAGTAAGTAGGTACCTGAATGTTAGTCACCTTACAACTGATGCCCATGTTAACCTAGCACTAAGTAGGTACCTGAATGTTAGTCACCTTACAACTGCTGCCCATGTTAACCTAGCAGTAAGTAGGTACCTGAATGTTAGTCACCTTACAACCGCTGCCCAAATTCACCTAGCAGTAAGTAGGTACCTGAATGTTAGTCACCTTACAACTGCTGCCCATGTTAACCTAGCAGTAAGTAGGTACCTGAATGTTAGTCACCTTACAACTGATGCCCATGTTAACCTAGCAGTAAGTAGGTACCTGAATGTTAGTCACCTTACAACTGCTGCCCATGTTAACCTAGCAGTAAGTAGGTACCTGAATGTTAGTCACCTTAAAACTGCTGCCCATATAGGTACCTGGGTGTTACTTAACTGTTGTGGGTAGCATCCTGGGGGTGGCAGCATACCTCAGATAGAGCTCGACTTTGAAATGAGCTTAGGTAGGGCAACAGCTCTTGGCCTGTATAATTGATATGCGGGATAGCAAAGCTCTACACAGAGCTTTAAATTGTCCCAAAAAAATATTCTGTAAGTTGTGTCTTTAACATCAATAATAATAATAATAATAATAATAATAATAATAATAATAATAATAATAATAATGTCTTTATTTACTACCAGTACATGTACAAGGTATACAAGTACATGTACAAGGTATACAAGTACATGTACAAGGTATACAAGTACATGTACAAGGTATACAAGTACATGTACAAGGTATACAAGTACATGTACAAGGTATACAAGTACATGTACAAGGTATACAAGTACATGTACAAGGTATACAAGTACATGTACAAGGTATACAAGTACATGCACAAGGTATACAAGTACATGTACAAGGTATACAAGTACATGTACAAGGTATACAAGTATATGTACAAGGTATACAAGTACATGTACAAGGTATACAAGTACAAGGTATACAAGTACATGTACAAGGTATACAAGTACATGTACAAGGTATACAAGTACAAGGTATACAAGTACATGTACAAGGTATACCAGTACATGTACAAGGTATACAAGTACATGTACAAGGTATACAAGTACATGTACAAGGTATACCAGTACATGTACAAGGTATACAAGTACATGTACAAGGTATACAAGTACATGTACAAGGTATACAAGTACATGTACAAGGTATACAAGTACATGTACAAGGTATACAAGTACATGTACAAGGTATACAAGTACATGTACAAGGTATACAAGTACAAGGTATACAAGTACATGTACAAGGTATACAAGTACATGTACAAGGTATACAAGTACAAGGTATACAAGTACATGTACAAGGTATACAAGTACATGTACAAGGTATACAAGTACAAGGTATACAAGTACATGTACAAGGTATACCAGTACATGCACAAGGTATACAAGTACATGTACAAGGTATACAAGTACATGTACAAGGTATACCAGTACATGTACAAGGTATACAAGTACATGTACAAGGTATACAAGTACATGTACAAGGTATACAAGTACATGTACAAGGTATACAAGTACATGTACAAGGTATACAAGTACATGTACAAGGTATACAAGTACATGTACAAGGTATACAAGTACATGTACAAGGTATACCAGTACATGTACAAGGTATACAAGTACATGTACAAGGTATACAAGTACATGTACAAGGTATACAAGTACATGTACAAGGTATACAAGTACATGTACAAGGTATACAAGTACATGTACAAGGCATACAAGTACAAGGTATACAAGTACATGTACAAGGTATACAAGTACATGTACAAGGTATACAGATCATAGCTGACATCAGTGACATACTACTATATAGAAAGCCGCTTGTTATGCTGAGCATTTCCCACAAATTAGGTCAGTTTTGTCCCGGGATGTGACCCACACCAGTCCACTAACACCCAGGATGTGACCCACACCAGTCCACTAACACCCAGGATGTGACCCACACCAGTCCACTAACACCCAGGATGTAACCCACACCAGTCCACTAACACCCAGGATGTGACCCACACCAGTCCACTAACACCCAGGATGTGACCCACACCAGTCCACTAACACCCAGGATGTGACCCACACCAGTCCACTAACACCCAGGATGCGACCCACACCAGTCCACTAACATCCAGGATGTGACCCACACCAGTCCACTAACATCCAGGATGTGACCCACACCAGTCCACTACCACCCAGGATGCGACCCACACCAGTCCACTAACATCCAGGATGTGACCCACACCAGTCCACTAACACCCAGGATGTGACCCACACCAGTCCACTAACATCCAGGATGTGACCCACACCAGTCCACTAACACCCAGGATGCGACCCACACCAGTCCACTAACATCCAGGATGCGACCCACACCAGTCCACTAACATCCAGGATGTGACCCACACCAGTCCACTAACACCCAGGATGCCACCCACACCAGTCCACTAACATCCAGGATGTGACCCACACCAGTCCACTAACACCCAGGATGTAACCCACACCAGTCCACTAACACCCATGATGTGACCCACACTAGTCCACTAACACCCAGGATGTGACCCACGCCAGTCCACTAACACCCAGGATGTAACCCACACCAGTCCACTAACACCCATGATGTGACCTACACCAGTCCACTAACACTCAGGATGTGACCCACACCAGTCCACTAACACGCAGGATGCCACCCACACCAGTCCACTAACACCCAGGATGTGACCCACACAAGTCCACTAACACCCAGGATGCCACCCACACCAGTCCACTAACATCC
>NC_091383.1:5971333-5973833 GCF_038502225.1 Cherax quadricarinatus
TCTCTTGCTCTCTCTCTCTCTTGCTCTCTCTCTCTCTTGCTCTCTCTCTCTCTTGCTCTCTCTCTCTCTTGCTCTCTTGGGGACTCGCAGGAACCAAGGATCAGATGAGAATGGTTCTGGTAGGGAGGAGTGGATGGAGGAGCAGTGGAAAAGGATGGAACAAGAGTGGGAGAGAAAATTAGGAGAGCTTTCTGAAAAAATGGAGAAAGAGCTCTCTGTGAAATTGGAAAGGAGGTTGGAGAAGGAGACAGAATTGGGAGGCACAAGTCGAAACTGCAGTAGCCAAGATAAGGGTCCTAGAAGTTGAGATAAATAGGCTGAAGCGAGTTACAGGGGCAGTGACCAGAGAAGACACAGCATATGAAGCTGCGAGGCTGAACAGGAAGGAAGGAATTATGAATTATGCTAAGGTCACATCAATCTGCCAAGGAGGACCAAGGAGTGAAAGGGAAGATCAGCTGGTTGCAGATGGAGAGGGTGATAGGTCGAATGCTGAGGCACAACAAGGCTATCAAGAGCCACTGGAAAAATCAAGGGAGAAACTGACCACATACAGGCAGGATCCAGAGTCACAGAGGGTGAGGCAATGGGAGGAAGAAAGGGCAAAATCAGTGTTTATCCATGGGCTTCAGGAGAGAGAGGAAAGGACACACACTGAAAGGAAGCAGGAAGAAAGAAAGGAGATTGAGAAAATCATCACGGAAATAGGTGAAGAGATGGACGAGATTGTAAATTTTCAGAGAATAGGGGGGTACTCGAAGGGGAGAAACCGACCAATCAAGCTGATTCTCAGGACGGAAACAGTGCGGAACAGGATCATCCAAGAGAAACCACGATTGAAATACTCGGAAGAGTACAAGAGGGTGTTCCTAGACAGAGACAGAACAAAATCAGAACGACAGCAGCTGAGGGAGAGGACAAAAAAGCGAAAGGAGCTAGGAAAAGAGACAAGGAGGGAACCATCAGAGGTCAGTCAGAGCAGGGCAGAACAGCAAGGGCAAGCACACACACAACTACTCTCAGAACCATACAACCTATCACACCATCCCAACACACACTACAATCCATACCCACAGCCTCCACCCAACACCGAGCTATAGAATCCCACAGTATGCCACCAGGTCTCCCACCCTCACAGGCCCCCCAAACCACAGTGTTGGAAAGGAAACTGAAGGTATGGTACACAAACGCTGATGGAATAACAAATAAGTGGGAGGAGTGGCACGAAAGAGTCAAAGAAGCATCACCGGACATCATAGCTCTCACAGAAACCAAGCTTACAGGTATGATAACAGATGCCATCTTTCCAAAGGGATACCAAATCCTGAGGAAAGACAGAGGGAACAGGGGGGGTGGAGGAGTGGCGTTGCTGATCAAAAATCGCTGGGATTTTGATGAGCTGGAGAGAGGAGATAGTGGAGAAGAAAGTGATTACATAGTGGGAACACTTCACTCTGGAGGTCCCAAGGTGGTAATAGCAGTGATGTATAACCCACCACAGAACAGCAGGAGGCCAAGGCAAGAGTACGACGAGAGCAATAGAGCGATGGTTGACACACTGGCTAGAGTGGCCAGAAGAGCTCATGCATGCAGGGCAAAGCTCCTGATCATGGGTGACTTCAACCACAAGGAGATCGATTGGGAGAACTTGGACCCACATGGGGGCCAAGATACATGGAGGGCTAAGATGATGGAGGTGGTACTGGAGAACTTCATGTACCAACACGTAAGGGACACTACAAGAGAGAGAGGAGAGGATGAACCAGCAAGGCTGGACTTAGTATTCACCTTCAGCAGTGCAGATATCGAGGACATCACATATGAAAGACCCCTTGGGGCCAGTGACCATGTGGTTTTAAGCTTCGAATACACAGTAGAGCTACAAGTGGAGGGAGAAGCAGGAAGGCCAGGACGAATGAAGCCAAACTACAAGAAAAGGGACTACACAGGAATGAGGAACTACCTGAATGGGGTTCAGTGGGACAGAGAACTGGCAGGGAAGCCAGTTAATGAGATGATGGAATATGTAGCAACAAAATGCAAGGAGGCTGAGGAGAGGTTTGTACCCAAGGGTAACAGGAGTAATGAAAAAGCCAGGATGAGCCCATGGTTTACCCAAAGGTGCAGGGAGGCAAAAACCAAGTGTGCTAGGGAATGGAAGAAATATAGAAGGCAAAGGACCCAGGAGAATAAGGAGAACAGTCGTAGAGCCAGAAACGAATATGCACAGATAAGAAGGGAGGCCCAAAGACAATATGAAAATGACATAGCAGCGAAAGCCAAATCTGACCCGAAACTGTTGTACAGCCACATCAGGAGGAAAACAACAGTCAAGGACCAGGTAATCAGGCTAAGGAAGGAAGGAGGAGAGACAACAGGAAATGACCGTGAAGTATGTGAAGAACTCAACAAGAGATTCAAAGAAGTGTTCACAGAGGAGACAGAAGGGACTCCAGAAAGACGGAGAGGTGGGGTACACCACCATGTGCTGGACACAGTA
>NC_091383.1:5981333-5993833 GCF_038502225.1 Cherax quadricarinatus
AGAGAGAGAGAGAGAGAGAGAGAGAGAGAGAGAGAGAGAGAGAGAGAGAGAGAGAGAGAGAGAGAGAGAGAGAGAGAGAGAGAGAAGTTGGTGTGACTGTCAAAGGATAACTTACTATCAAAGAGAGAACAGCAGTAAATGTAGGAAGAGAGAATGAATAATAATGAATAAGTGATCTAGAGAGTAAATAGATGAGTGGACGAGTGAAATAATAAGAGAATGAGTGAGTGAGAGAGCGAGTTAAGAGAATGAGTGAGTGAGAGAGCGAGTTAAGAGAATGAGTGAGTGAGAGAGCGAGTTAATGAATGATCATGAATGTGAACCTGGAAAATAAATAACCCAGAGAGAATAAATAAATTAGGGAGGGAGGGTGTGTTAGGGAGGGTGTGTTAGGGAGGGAGGGTGTGTTAGGGAGGGAGTGTTAGGGAGGGAGTGTTAGGGAGGGAGGGTGTGTTAGGGAGGGTGTGTTAGGGAGGGAGGGTGTGTTAGGGAGGGAGTGTATGTTAGGGAGGGTGTGTTAGGGAGGAAGGGTGTGTTAGGGAGAGAGGGAGTGTTAGGGAGGGAAAGTGTGTTAGGGAGAGAGGGAGTGCTAGGTAGAGAGGGAGTATTAGGGAGGGAGAGTGTGTTAGGGAGAGAGGGAGTGCTAGGGAGAGAGGGAGTGTTAGGTAGAGAGGGAGTGTTAGGGAGGGAGGGTGTGTTAGGGAGAGAGGGAGTGTTAGGGAGAGGGGAAGTGTTAGGTAGAGAGGGAGCGTTAGGGAGAGGGGGAGTGTTAGGTAGAGAGGGACTGATAGGTAGAGAGGGAGTGTTAGGGAGGGAGAGGGAGTGTTAGGGAGGAAGGGTGTATTAAAGATAACATGTTATGGAGAAAAGCAGTATTAGGGAGGAAGGGAATATTAGGGAGGAAAGGAATATTAGGGAAGGAGGTAATACAAGGGAGGGAGGGAGTCAGGCAAAAACATAACAGATGAGAGAGGTAAACATGATAGCAGCATCCAGGTGTTTACCCATGAGAGGCAACTGACCCTCACACTACATAATTTATTCTTTACGCTGTGTAGCCTCTTCACGACCCATCCACACCACTGTAATGGCCATTGGCACCAGCAACTAAGTCACAATGTTTGGTGCTCCGTTGAACTTCATCAAATTTACTTAGAGAACTTTATATAAGAGGGATTTATTGCTGTTAGTTCGTTTGGTGATGTTCGTTTGACCTTGTTTGCCTGTGGGGTTTCTCGTGTTAATCCCGTTTCAGGCTATTTGTTTGCTCTGTTGAAGGCTGATTGTTATTTGCATAAGTTTTTTCCTGTTGATCCTGTTTCAGGCCATTTGTCTACTCTGTCGAAGACTGTTGCTTGCCTGAGGTTATTTTCGTGTTAGTCCTGCACTGCTTTGGGCCATTTGTTTACTCTATTGAAAGCTAATTGATGCTTGCCTTTTTTTCGTGTTAATCCTGCAGTGTTTTAGGCCATTTATGATACTCATCTCTAGTTTCTAACTTGGCAGTTTCATTTGCAATCACAGTCCCTTGGATAACAACTTAGTTTGGCATCCAGTTAGGTAAGGGTTTTTTCTCCCCTGAATCTTAGGCCTCTAAGATGCTTAGAATAGATGGGATGAGTTTTATGTTGAGTTGATGTTGAGTTTATTAGAGTGACTGGAAAGCAACTGTCGAAGCTGCAAAACAAAATACTGTTTATTCCACTGAAAGCATGAGTTAGGTTAGTTAGTGAGTTAGGTTAAGTTAGTGCTTGCTAGGCTATCATGATGGACTCTAGCTGAAGAATTAGACACATGTGCAACATCTGGGTATCTATATATAAAAGATATCCTTGAATTGGTGTTGATAAAGCCACTGGTGGGCGAAACGTCTACAATAAAGATACCCAGATGTTGCACATGTGTCTTAATTTCATCTTGTCGGTGTTCCATCATGTACATGGATTCCAGCTTTTTTGTTAAGTGGACAAACTGAGCCATCAGTAAGGTACACTTCTGGAACTCTCACAGTAAGGTGCAGTAAGGTGTCTACGCTCTACGGATATTTTCTCAATGGAGAACGCAATATAACTTACGAAATCGTAAACACACTACTACAAACCACGGAACGAGTTAGGGTTGAACCCAGCCAAATTCTTTAGGTTCCAGTCACGATAGGACACAAATGGAACTAATGTGACATTTTATTAAGTATGTAGCCTTTTACCTAACATATTCTCGGTAATTTTACCAGTATTATTACACCATGGTGTGTGTTGTCCTCTTCTGGAATATCAGTTTCTTTTTCTAGCTGTTGACGAGTAGGCAACAGTTTTCTCGCTTCTTCAGCCATGGCTCACAGCCAAGTGTTGTCAATGGAATCTCTGTCAGTGGAGTATTAGTGCCGTTAAACAGGCGTTTGTAAATTCATCTCTGCTCCTGGAGGGAAGGGAAATGTTAGGTAACAGGACACAAGTGCAACTAATGTGACATTTTTATTGTGGCAACGTTTCGCTCTCCAGGAACTTTGTCAAGCCGTTACAGACAATACAGACTGATTGATTCTCCAGGAACTGCATCCTGACACGGGTCTTAATCCTACGATGACCCATCTGAGGATCTCGCAGATGTCAATAGAATTCAGTTGTTCTGTGGCCACAATCAGGGTCTTACTGTAGTCAATCTGAGTTCCACGACAAAATATTTTATATACAACAGCTGACTGAGGCCATCAGACCCGCCATCTTTGTTTCTGGATCCTGTGTTGGACGGTCGAGTAAATTTACAAATAAACACATGGAATCTGTTTTTCCCATCATGTATATGTTCACGAAGGTCTTCACATAAGTTCTAAATATCGCTTTGTTTTCTTCTGAGTCAATCAGATCGCATTTGATATCGGTGAAGTACGTGATAGTCGATATCATTTGATGGCTTAGAGGTAAATTCTACAAGGGTTTAGGAGGTTTATGTACATAAGAATCACGTGAGATGAAAGGCATAACTAGTAGTAGTAGTAGTAGTAGTAGTAGTAGTAGTAGTAGCAGCAGCAGTAGTACTAGTAGTAGTAGTAGTAGTAGTAGTAGCAGCAGCAGTAGTACTAGTAGTAGTAGTAGTAGTAGTAGTAGTAGCAGTAGTAGTAGTAGTAGTAGTAGTAGTAGTAGTAGTAGTAGTAGTAGTGTTGGTGGTGGTGGTGGTAGTAATGAGGATGTTGTAACTGGAAACGGTAGAAGATGAGGTAATCAGTCCTTCAGCTTTGAATAAGACGTTCACTATGATAGTCTTGATGAAACTGAAGCATAGGCAGTAAGATGGTAGCTCATTACTGCAGTCAAACGAGGTGCAGAAGTGAAAGACATCGCCACAAGTGGGTGGGGCACACACACACACACACACACATACACACACACACACACACACACACACATACACACACACACACACACACACACACACACACACACACACACACACACACACTCACTCACTATTTCTCACTACCTTATCTTCAGGAACTTAGAAGAGCTTGAGACATCAGGAGAGGTACTCAGGTTTCTTCTTAATAGTTTAAGTTATCAAAGAAGTTTGTGGGGTCAAGGAGTGGATAAATTTTGGAGAACGTGTGAGGCGGGTTGGTAATTAACTGTACCCTGATAACGATAACAAAGATGGTAGTACAGAACGAAAGAAGTTATAACATTGCTGGAAATCTGGCAGTCTTGAACGCTGGCAGTCTTGAACGCTGGCAGTGTTGAACGCTGGCAGCCTTGAACGCTGGCAGTCTTGAACGCTGGCAACCTTGAACGCTGGCAATCTTGAACGCTGGCAGTCTTGAACGCTGGCAATCTTGAACGCTGGCAGTCTTGAACGCTGGCAGTCTTGAACGCTGGCAATCTTGAACGCTGGCAATCTTGAACGCTGGCAATCTTGAACGCTGGCAATCTTGAACGCTGGCAATCTTGAACGCTGGCAATCTTGAACGCTGGCAGTCTTGAACGCTGGCAATCTTGAACGCTGGCAATCTTGAACGCTGGCAGTCTTGAACGCTGGCAGTCTTGAACGCTGGCAGCCTTGAACGCTGGCAGTCTTGAACGCTGGCAGTCTTGAACGCTGGCAGTATTGCTTCTTAATAACACATGACGGAATGAGCACTGTAACAGGCCTACTGTCCCATGCTAGACAGGTTTAACTCACACCCATCCACATCCACTCTGTAATCTGTAAAGTTACGCCAACACAGGACACCAATGGAAATTAGTTACTTGATCTGACCTTTTTAAGGTTATCCTAGGAATTTATGCATGTGAAAATTGTACCTTACTTGTACAGTCGATTACAGAGGCGGCAGCAGAAGCAGAAGAAACGTACAGATGATGTAATCAGTTCACCAGCCTCGAAGACGTAGCTTTGAGGTGGTCAGATAAACTCCAGATAAACTCCAGTCCCTCAGCCTGGAGAAGAGTTGTGTTCCATAATCTGGAACAATGGAGCCGAATAAAGAAATTGGATACCCATTAAATACGGTGTCTGCACACACACACACACACACACACACACACACACACACACACACACACACACACACACACACACACACACACACACACGCACATACACATGCATAAAAAAGGTGAGCGGTGCATTGAGGTATTTGTGGAGACAAAAAACGTTATCCATGGAGGCAAAGAAGAGAATGTACGATAGTATAATTATACCAACACTTTTATATGGGTGTGAAGCTTGGGTTGTAAATGTTGCAGCGAGGAGGCGGCTGGAGGCAGTGGAGATGTCCTGTCTAAGGGCAATGTGTGGTGTAAATATTATACAGAAAATTGGTAGTGAGAAAATTAGGATGAGGTGTGGAGGGCTGAGGAGGGGTAATTGAGGTCATTTAAAGAAGGTGGAGCAATATAGAAAGACTTGGAAGGTGTATAAATCTGTAGTGAAAGGAGGAAAGGTAAGGGTCGTCCTAGGAAAGGATGGAGGAAGGGGGTTAAACGAAGTTTTGTGTACAAGGAGCTTGGACATGCAACAGGCATATGTGAGCATATTAGATAGGAGTAAATAGAGACGAATAGTTTTCAAGACCTGACGAGCTGTTGGAGTGTGAACAGGGTAATATTTAGTGAAGGATTCAGGGAAACCGGTTACCAGACTTGAGTCCTGGAGGTGGGAAGTACAATGCCTGCACTTTCAAGGAGGAGTCTGGGATATTAACAGTTTGGAGGGACATCTAAACTGTCGCATCTGAGCGTCTCTGCAAAGACAGTGTTTCTTTTTTGGTTCACCCGTCCTCGGTGGGAGACTGTCGACGTGTTGATATATATATGTCGTGCCGAATAGGCGGAACTTGCGATCTTAGCTTAAATAGCAACGTTCATCTTGCCATATAGGACAAGCGAAAATTTGTGTATGCAATAATTTCGCCAAAATCATTCTGAACCTAACGAAAAAAATATATTTCACTGTGTTTATTTAGTATTAAATTATTGTAAACAAATCTAAAATATATTTAGTTGGGCTAGGCTAAAATAAATTGCTCTTGTTATAATAAGGTCAGGTAAGTTTTCTAAGATTCTTTTGGTGCAAAATTATAAATTTTTACATTAACATTAATGAAAAAAAAATATCTTTAAACGTATAAGAGAAAATTTTAGAAAGGACTTAATTTTAAATGAGTTCTTGCTAATTGACCAGTTTTACATATTCGGCACGACATATATATATATATATTTATATATATATATATATATATATATATATATAATATATATATTTTATATATATATATATATATATATAATTCCTGTATGAGTTAATATTTGTTGTATATTACAGTGTATACATGTTAATTCAGTCATGTTATTAAAACATAAAGAATCATGGAGCGGAGCTTCGCACAACGTAATATAAATCACTAGTTTTGCCAGCTGGATGGCGTGAACATGTTAATTCTGTAGATAATTAAGTAGTGTGTCAACGACGCTGCCCAGACCAGTTTATCACCATGAAGGTAATTCCCTTCAGTTCACCTGTGTTCATATATATGTCTTAAGGGCTTAAGTCAGCTCGACGTTATTGCGCAACTACCGAGGACACTAAGGTACCAGTTTCATTAAAACTAATTACAAAAATAATAGTTTAAAATATTTTGGTTTACTGTCAGAAATGCATATAGGTGTGTGTGTGTGTGTGTGTGTGTGTGTGTGTGTGTGTGTGTATTTTGTGTGTGTGTGTGTGTGTGTGTGTGTGTTTTGTGTGTGTGTGTGTGTGTGTGTGTGTATGTGTGTGTGTGTGTGTGTGTGTGTGTGTGTGTGTGTGTGTAAGTGTTTGTGTGTGTGTGTGTGTGTGTGTGTACTCACCTAGTTCTCACCTAGTTGAGGTTGCAGGGGTCGAGTCCAAGCTCCTGGCCCCGCCTCTTCACTGGTCGCTACTAGGTCACTCTCCCTGAACCATGAGCTTTATGGTACCTCTGCTTAAAGCTATGTATGGATCCTGCCTCCACTACATCGCTTCCCAAACTATTCCACTTCCTGACTACTCTGTGGCTGAAGAAATACTTCGTAACATCCCTGTGATTCATATGTGTCTTCAACTTCCAACTGTGTCCCCTTGTTGTTGTGTCCAGTCTCTGGAACATCCTGTCTTTGTCCACCTTGTCAATTCCTCTCAGTATTTTGAAAGTCGTTATCATGTCCCCCCTATCTCTCCTGTCCTCCAGTATCGTCAGGTTGATTTTCCTTAACCTCTCCTCATAGGACATACCTCTTAGCTCTGGGACTAGTCTTGTTGCAAACCTTTGCACTTTCTCTAGTTTCTTCACGTGCTTGGCTAGGTGTGGGTTCCAAACTGGTGCCGCATACTCCAATATGGGTCTAACGTACACGGTGTACAGGGTCCTGAACGATTCCTTATTAAGATGTCGGAATGCTGTTCTGAGGTTTGTTAGGCGCCCATATGCTGCGGCAGTTATTTGGTTGATGTGCGCTTCAGGAGATGTGCATGGTGTTATACTCACCCGAAGATCTTTTTCCTTGAGTGATGTTTGTAGTCTCTGGCCCCCTAGACTGTACTCCGTCTGCGGTCTTCTTTGCCCTTCCCCAATCCTCATGACTTTGCACTTGGTGGGATTGAACTCCAGGAGCCAGTTGCTGGACCAGGTCTGCAGCCTGTCCAGATCCCTTTGTAGTTCTGCCTGGTCTTCGATCGAGTGAATTCTTCTCATCAACTTCACGTCATCTGCAAACAGGGACACTTCAGAGTCTATTCCTTCCGTCATGTCGTTCACAAATACCAGAAACAGCACTGGTCCTAGGACTGACCCCTGTGGGACCCCGCTGGTCACAGGTGCCCACTCTGACACCTCGCCACGTACCATTACTCGCTGCTGTCTTCCTGACAAGTATTCCCTGATCCATTGCAGTGCCTTCCCTGTTATCCCTGCTTGGTCCTCCAGTTTTTGCATCAATCTCTTGTGTGGAACTGTGTCAAACGCCTTCTTGCAGTCCAAGAAAATGCAATCCACCCACCCCTCTCTTGTCTTACTGCTGTCACCATGTCATAGAACTCCAGTAGGTTTGTGACACAGGATTTCCCATCTCTGAAACCATGTTGTCTGCTGGTGATGAGATCATTCCTTTCTAGGTGTTCTACCACTCTTCTCCTGACAATCTTTTCCATGATTTTGCATGCTATACATGTCAGTGACACTGGTCTGTAGTTTAGTGCTTCATGTCTGTCTCCTTTTTTAAAGATTGGGACTACATTTGCTGTCTTCCATGCCTCGGGCAATCTCCCTGTTTCGATAGATGTATTGAATATTGTTGTTAGGGGTACACACAGCGCCTCTGCTCCCTCTCTCAGGACCCATGGAGAGATGTTATCTGGCCCCATTGCCTTTGAGGTATCTAGCTCACTCAGAAGCCTCTTCACTTCTTCCTCGGTTGTGTGTACTGTGTCCAGCACATGGTGGTGTACCCCACCTCTCCGTCTTTCTGGAGCCCCTTCTGTCTCCTCTATGAACACTTCTTTGAATCTCTAGTTGAGTTCCTCACATACTTCACGGTCATTTCTTGTTGTCTCTCCTCCTTCCTTCCTTAGCCTGATTACCTGGTCCTTAACGGTTGTTTTCTTCCTGATGTGGCTGTATAACAGCTTCCGGTCAGATTTGGCTTTTGCTGCTATGTCATTTTCATATTGACGTTGGGCCTCCCTTCTTATCTGTGCATATTCGTTTCTGGCTCTACGACTGCTCTCCTTATTCTCCTGGGTCCTTTGCCTTCTATATTTCTTCCATTCCCTAGCACACTTGGTTTTTGCCTCCTTGCATCTTTGGGTGAACCATGGGCTCATCCTGGCTTTTTCATTATTCCTGTTACCCTTGGGTACAAACCTCTCCTCAGCCTCCTTGCACATTGTTGCTACATATTCCATCATCTCATTAACTGGCTTCCCTGCCAGTTCTCTGTACCACTGAACCTCATTCAGGAAGTTCCTCATTCCTGTGTAGTCCCCTTTCCTGTAGTTTGGTTTCATTTGTCCTTGCCTTCCTGCTTCCCCCTCCACTTGTAGCTCTACTGTGTATTCGAAGCTCAAAACCACATGATCGCTGGCCCCAAGGGGTCTTTCATATGTGATGTCCTCAATATCTGCACTACTCAAGGTGAATACTAAGTCCAGTCTTACTGGTTCATCCTCTCCTCTCTCTCTTGTAGTGTCCCTTACGTGTTGGTACATGAAGTTTTCCAGTACCACCTCCATCATCTTAGCCCTCCATGTATCTTGGCCCCCATGTGGCTCCAAGTTCTCCCATTTGATCTCCTTGTGGTTAAAGTCGCCCATGATCAGGAGCTTTGCCCTGCATGCATGAGCTCTTCTCGCCACTGCAGCCAGTGTGTCAACCATCGCTCTATTGCTCTCGACATACTCTTGCCTTGGCCTCCTGCTGTTCTGTGGTGGGTTATACATCACTGCAATTATCACCTTGGGACCACCAGAGTGAAGCGTTCCCGCTATGTAATCACTTTCTTCTCTGCTGTCTCCTCTCTCCAGCTCATCAAAATTCCATCGGTGTTTGATCAGCAATGCCACTCCTCCACCCCCCCCTGTTCCTTCTGTCTTTTCTCAGGATCTGGTATCCCGCTGGAAAGATTGCATCTGTTATCATACCTGTAAGCTTGGTTTCTGTGATCGCTATGATGTCTGGTGATGCCTCTTTGATTCTTTCGTGCCACTCCTCCCACTTGTTTGTTATTCCATCAGCGTTTGTTTACCATACCTTCAGTTTCCTTTCCAACACTGTGGTTTGGGGGGCCTGTGGGGGTGGGAGACCTGGTAGCATACTATGGGATTCTATGGTTGGGGGTTGGGTGGAAGCTGTGGGTATGGATTGCATTGTGTGTTGGGATGGTGTGATAGGTTGTGGGGTTCTGAGGATAGTTGTGTGTGTGCTTGCCCTTGCTGCTCTGTTCTGCTCTGACTGACCTCTGCTGGTTCCATCCTTGTCTCCTTTCCTAGCTCCTTTCGCTTTTTTGTCCTCTCCCTCAGCTTCTTTCTCTCTGTGTTCTGTCTCTGTCTAGGAACACCTTCTTGTACTCTTCCGAACTTTTCAACCGTGGTTTCTCTTGGAGGATCCTGTTCTGCACTGTTTCTGTCCTAAGAATCAGCTTGATCGGTCGGTTTCTCCCCTTCAAGTACCCCCCTATTCTCTGAAAATTTACAATCTCATTCATGTCTTCTCCCCCTATTTCTGTGATGATTTTCTCAATCTCCTTTCTTTCTTCCTGCCGTCTTTCAGTGTGTGTCCTTTCCTCTCTCTCCCGAAGCCCATGGATAATCACTGATTTTGCCCTTTCCTCCTCCCATTGCCTCTTCCTCTGTGACTCTGGTTCCTGTCTGTATGTGGTCATTTTCTCCCTTGATTTTTCCAGTGGCTCTTGGTAGCATGGTTGTGCCTCAGCATTCGACCTATCTCCCTCTCCATCTGCACCCATCTGCTCTTCCCTTCCACTCCCTGGCCCTTCTTTGCAGGCTGATATGACCTTAGCATAATTCATATCTCCTTCCTTCCTGTTCAGCCTCTCATCATCGTATGGTGTGTCTTCTCTGGTCACTACCCCTGAGACTTGCTTCAGCCTGTTTATCTCAAATTCTAGGACCTTTACCCTGGCTACTGCAGTTTCGACTTGTGCCTCCCAATTCTTCGTCTCCTTCTCCAACCTCTTTTCCCATTTCACAGAGAGCTCTTTCTCCATTTTTTCAGAAAGCTCTCCTGATTTTCTCTCCCAATCTTGCTCTATCCTTTTCCACTGTTCCTCCATCCATTCCTCCCTACCAGTACCATTGTCATCTGATCCCTGATTCCTGCGAGTCCCAACCATTTTTTTTTAATGAAAGAGAGAAAGAGACAAAGAAAAAGGGGGAGAGAGTGAGAGATAGGGAGAGAGAGAAGGGGAGCCTAGAAGGAGGGGAAAAGAAGGGAAAAAGGGGGAGAAAGTGAGAGAGGGAAAAGGTAAGAGAGAGGGGGGAGTGACAAGGGAAGAGAGAGAGAGAGAAAAGAAGAGAAAGAGAGAGAGTAAGAGAGGAAGAGAGGAAGAGAGAGAGGGAGAGGGAGAGAGGGAGAGGGAGAGAGAGGAAGAGAGAGAGGAAGAGAGAGAGAGAGGATGAGAGAGAGGATGAGAGAGAGGATGAGAGAGAGGATGAGAGGATGAGAGAGAGAAAGAGAGAGAGAGAGAGAGAGAGAGAGAGAGAGAGAGAGAGAGAGAGAGAGAGAGAGAGAGAGAGAGGACGACTGTACACTGACATTCACTAATCCAAGAGAAGAAATGCCAGCTGCTCTAAGCTACATCAATCACCAGCTGAGAGCTGTATCAGCTTGGGGAAATAGATGGCAAGTAACATTTGCACCTGAGAAAACGCAAATGATGATCGTCTCTAGGCACCACGATGGTAATGCTGGGGCAGTAGTAAGGATGAATGGGAGGGTGTTGGCACCTGGAGAAGAAGTTGATATCCTTGGGGTGAAATTTGACTCCAAACTAACCATGAAGAACCATGTTGTAAATCTTGCAAACAAGGCAGCCAGGAAGCTTACAGCACTTCGCCGTATCTCGCATCTACTTGACAGTAAGGGTTGCAAGATCCTGTACGAGGCACAAGTATGCTCGCACCTTGAGTATGCTCCACTTTCTTGGTTTGCCTGCCCCCCCCCCTCTCATCTGCGACTGCTTGACAGAGTAGAGAACAGAGCAAGACGTCTCATCTCTCGCCTGGACCCATCCTGGATAGATCTGTCATTTCAGCAGAGCCTTCAACATTGGAGGGATGTGGGTGGCCTTACTGTTATGTACAAGGCCAATATTGTCAAAATACCACACTTGGATCCACTTCGAGGACAGCGTGAAACAAGCTTTTATGCCACAAGACGGGCAGAAAGCAGCAACTTCACTCTGGCTGTACCCTTCTCCAGAACATCACTCCATCTGAGATCATATATACCCAGGATGACTCGAGTATGGAACACATTCGTACAGCATAATGATGTCAACGAGATAAAGTCAGTTGATCAAATGAAAATGCTGGCCCACAGATGGCTCCAACTTCATCCTGTCCCGTACTTGTATGTCTCATAACAATAAAAATGCTTTCAAATGAGCTGATGTAGGTAACAGCTCTTAGCTTGCCAATAAAGTTAGGAATCCTTAACCTGTAATATAGCTGTCAATAAAGCTAGGGATCCTTAACCTTGTCAAACCCTGTGTAAAAAAAAAAAAAAAAAAAGAGAGGAAAGAGAGGAGAGGAGAGGGAGAGAGATGGGGGGGGGGGAAAGGACGGGTGATAGGGTCACTTCACAGGAAGGTGTAAAATCTTGTATATGTGTGTGTCTATATATGTGTGTGTGTGTGTGTCTATGTGTGTGTGTGTGTCTATATATGTGTTTGTGTGTGTGTGTGTCTGTATGTGTGTGTGTGTGTCTATATATGTGTGTGTGTGTGTCTGTATGTGTGTGTGTGTGTCTATATATGTGTGTGTGTGTGTCTGTATGTGTGTGTGTGTGTCTGTATGTGTGTGTGTGTGTTTGTTTGTGTGTGTGTGTGTGTGTGTTTGTTTGTGTGTGTGTATGTGTGTGTGTGCTACAGCTATTCAAGTGTTGTTCTCCCCAAGTGTGTGTGCATATGTTTATGTAAACAGTCCTTATTTCCCACGTATGTACTACATACTTGGTTCCCACTGTACTCTTATGCGTTTAAAATTACGTTCAAAAATAAATACACTAGGCTTCGCCTATATGCCGCTACCTCTAAATTCCATTAACTGCCAGTAAATGCTGCTTATTCTAATTCTGATAGCTCGAGGAGAGTGACCCCCAATTCCAGCTAGAGACAGGTACTATTGACCCCATGCAACTCAAACTAGGTGAATATTACTTGCGGCTGGCAGTGTAGTAACGTTGAGGGTCTGTCCTGTGTCCCAGAAGTTGATGTTTGATGCTTCTCGGTAATTTTCCCACTAACTTCCTGTAT
>NC_091383.1:5998833-6018833 GCF_038502225.1 Cherax quadricarinatus
TGGTGTTGGTGTATTTGTAAGCAGGTGTTGGTGTATTTGTAAGCTGGTGTTGGTGTATATGTAAGCTGGTGTTGGTGTATTTGTAAGCAGGCGTTGGTGTATTTGTAAGCTTGTGTTGGTGTATTTGTAAGCTGGTGTTGGTGTATTTGTAAGCAGGTGTTGGTGTATTTGTAAGCTGTTGATGGTGTATTTGTAAGCTGTTGTTGGTGTATTTGTAAGCAGGTGTTGGTGTATTTATAAGCTGGTGTTGGTGTATTTGTAAGCTGTTGATGGTGTATATGTAAGCTGTTGTTGGTGTATTTGTAAGCTGTTGTTGGTGTATTTGTAAGCTGTAGTTGGTGTATTTGTAAGCTGTTGTTGGTGTATTTGTAAGCTGTTGTTGGTGTATTTGTAGGCAGGTGTTGGTGTATTTGTAAGCTTGTGTTGGTGTATTTGTAAGCTTGTGTTGGTGTATTTGTAAGCAGGTGTTGGTGTATATGTAAGCAGGTGTTGGTGTATTTGTAAGCTGGTGTTGGTGCATTTGTAAGCTGGTGTTGGTGTATTTGTAAGCTGGTGTTGGTGTATTTGTAAGCTGGTGTTGGTGTATTTGTAAGCTGGTGTTGGTGTATTTGTAAGCTGGTTTTGGTGTATTTGTAAGCTGGTGTTGGTGTATTTGTAAGCTGGTGTTGGTGTATTTGCAAGCTGGTGTTGGTGTATTTGCAAGCTGGTGTTGGTGTATTTGTAAGCTGGTGTTGGTGTATTTGTAAGCTGGTGTTGGTGTATTTGTAAGCTGGTGTTGGTGCATTTGTAAGCTGGTGTTGGTGTATTTGTAAGCTGGTGTTGGTGTATTTGTAAGCTGGTGTTGGTGTATTTGTAAGCTGGTGTTGGTGTATTTGTAAGCTGGTGCTGGTGTATTTGTAAGCTGGTGTTGATGTATTTGTAAGCTGGTGTTGGTGTATTTGTAAGCTGGTGTTGGTGTATTTGTAAGCTGGTGTTGGTGTATTTGTAAGCTGGTGTTGGTGTATTTGTAAGCTGGTGTTGGTGTATTTGTAAGCTGGTGTTGGTGTATTTGTAAGCTGGTGTTGGTGTATTTGTAAGCTGGTGTTGGTGTATTTGTAAGCTGGTGTTGGTGTATTTGTAAGCTGGTGTTGGTGTATTTGTAAGCTGGTGTTGGTGTATTTGTAAGCTGGTGTTGGTGTATTTGTAAGCTTGTGTTGGTGTATTTGTAAGCTGGTGTTGGTGTATTTGTAAGCTGGTGTTGGTGTATTTGTAAGCTGGTGTTGGTGTATTTGTAAGCTGGTGTTGGTGTATTTGTAAGCTGGTGTTGGTGTATTTGTAAGCTGGTGTTGGTGTATATGTAAGCTGGTGTTGGTGTATATGTAAGCTAGTGTTGGTGTATTTGTAAGCTGGTGTTGGTGGATTTGTAAGCTGGTGTTGGTGTATTTGTAAGCTAGTGTTGGAGTATTTGTAAGCTGGTGTTGGTGTATTTGTAAGCTGGTGTTAGTGTATTTGTAGGCTGGTGTTGGTGTATTTGTAAGCAGGTGTTGGTGTATTTGTAAGCTGGTGTTGGTGTATATGTAAGCTGGTGTTGGTGTATTTGTAAGCAGGTGTTGGTGTATTTGTAAGCTTGTGTTGGTGTATTTGTAAGCTGGTGTTGGTGTATTTGTAAGCAGGTGTTGGTGTATTTGTAAGCTGTTGATGGTGTATTTGTAAGCTGTTGTTGGTGTATTTGTAAGCAGGTGTTGGTGTATTTATAAGCTGGTGTTGGTGTATTTGTAAGCTGTTGATTGTGTATATGTAAGCTGTTGTTGGTGTATTTGTAAGCTGTTGTTGGTGTATTTGTAAGCTGTAGTTGGTGTATTTGTAAGCTGTTGTTGGTGTATTTGTAAGCTGTTGTTGGTGTATTTGTAGGCAGGTGTTGGTGTATTTGTAAGCTTGTGTTGGTGTATTTGTAAGCTTGTGTTGGTGTATTTGTAAGCAGGTGTTGGTGTATATGTAAGCAGGTGTTGGTGTATTTTTAAGCTGGTGTTGGTGTATTTGTAAGCTGGTGTTGGTGTATTTGTAAGCAGGTGTTGGTGTATATGTAAGCAGGTGTTGGTGTATTTGTAAGCTGGTGTTTGTGTATTTGTAAGCTGGTGTTGGTTTATTTGTAAGCTGGTGTTGGTGTATTTGTAAGCTGGTGTTGGTGTATTTGTAAGCTGGTGTTGGTGTATTTGTAAGCTGGTGTTGGTGTATTTGTAAGCTGGTGTTGGTGTATTTGTAAGCTGGTTTTGGTGTATTTGTAAGCTGGTGTTGGTGTATTTGTAAGCTGGTGTTGGTGTATTTGTAAGCTGGTGTTGGTGTATTTGTAAGCTGGTGTTGGTGTATTTGTAAGCTGGTTTTGGTGTATTTGTAAGCTGGTGTTGGTGTATTTGTAAGCTGGTGTTGGTGTATTTGTAAGCTGGTGTTGGTGTATTTGTAAGCTGGTATTGGTGTATTTGTAAGCTGGTGTTGGTGTATTTGTAAGCAGGTGTTGGTGTATTTGTAAGCTGGTGTTGGTGTATTTGTAAGCTGTTGTTGGTGTATTTGTAAGCTGTTGTTGGTGTATTTTTAAGCTGTTGTTGGTGTATTTGTAAGCAGGTGTTGGTATATTTATAAGCTGGTGTTGGTGTATTTGTAAGCTGTTGATGGTGTATATGTAAGCTGTTGTTGGTGTATTTGTAAGCTGGTGTTGGTGTATTTGTAAGCTGTTGTTGGTGTATATGTAAGCTGTTGTTGGTGTATTTGTAAGCTGGTGTTGGTGTATTTGTAAGCTATTGTTGGTGTATTTGTAAGCTGTTGTTGGTGTATTTGTAAGCTGTTGTTGGTGTATTTGTAAGCTGTTGTTGGTGTATTTGTAAGCAGGTGTTGGTGTATTTATAAGCTGGTGTTGGTGTATTTGTAAGCTGTTGTTGGTGTATTTGTAAGCTGTTGTTGGTGTATTTGTAAGCTGTTGTTGGTGTATTTGTAAGCAGGTGTTGGTGTATTTATAAGCTGGTGTTGGTGTATTTGTAAGCTGTTGTTGGTGTATTTGTAAGCTGTTGTTGGTGTATTTGTAAGCTGTTGTTGGTGTATTTGTAAGCAGGTGTTGGTGTATTTGTAAGCTGGTGTTGGTGTATTTGTAAGCTGTTGTTGGTGTATTTGTAAGCAGGTGTTGGTGTATATGTAAGCAGGTGTTGGTGTATTTGTAAGCAGGTGTTGGTGTATTTGTAAGCAGGTGTTGGTGTATTTGTAAGCAGGTGTTGGTGTATTTGTAAGCTGGTGTTGGTGTATTTGTAAGGTGGTGTTGGTGTATTTGTAAGCAGGTGTTGGTGTATTTGTAAGCATGTGTTGGTGTATTTGTAAGCAGGTGTTGGTGTATTTGTAAGCTGGTGTTGGTGTATTTGTAAGCTGGTGTTGGTGTATTTGTAAGCTGTTGTTGGTGTATTTGTAAGCTGGTGTTGGTGTATTTGTAAGCTGGTGTTGGTGTATTTGTAAGCTGGTGTTTGTGTATTTGTAAGCTGGTGTTGGTGTATTTGTAAGCTGGTGTTGGAGTATTTTCTAAGGTCGTTTTGGACACAGGTTGTTATTGAGGGAGTGGGTGACATGTAGGTCACCCTCTCTCCTACCTCTCTTCCAGACCTCTCTCCTACCTCTCTTCCAGACCTCTCTCCTACCTCTCTTCCAGACCTCTCTCCTACCTCTCTTCCAGACCTCTCTCCTACCTCTCTTCCAGACCTCCCTCCTACCTCTCTTCCAGACCTCGCTCCTACCTCTCTTCCAGACCTCTCTCCTACCTCTCTTCCAGACCTCTCTCCTACCTCTCTTCCAGACCTCCCTCCTACCTCTCTTCCAGACCTCCCTCCTACCTCTCTTCTAGACCTCCCTTCTACCTCTCTTCCAGACCTCCCTCCTACCTCTCTTCCCAACCTCTCTCCTACCTCTCTTCCAGACCTCCCTCCTACCTCTCTTCCAGACCTCTCTCCTACCTCTCTTCCAGACCTCCCTCCTACCTCTCTTCCAGACCTCCCTCCTACCTCTCTTCCAGACCTCCCTCCTACCTCTCTTCTAGACCTCCCTCCTACCTCTCTTCTAGACCTCCCTCCTACCTCTCTTCCAGACCTCCCTCCTAGCTCTCTTCTACACCTCCCTCCTACCTCTCTTCCAGACCTCCCTCCTACCTCTCTTCCAGACCTCTCTCCTACCTCTCTTCCAGACCTCCCTCCTACCTCTCTTCCAGACCTCCCTCCTACCTCTCTTCCAGACCTCCCTCCTACCTCTCTTCTAGACCTCCCTCCTACCTCTCTTCTAGACCTCCCTCCTACCTCTCTTCTAGACCTCCCTCCTACCTCTCTTCTAGACCTCCCTCTTTCCTCTCTTCCAGACCTCCTTTCTCTCTTTCAGACCTCCTCCCCCTTTTCCAAATTTACTCTCCCTCTTCCAGACCTCCTCCACGTTTCCAGACCTCCCTTCTACTCTTCCAGACATCCCTTCCCCTATTCCGAACTTCATCTCCCATTTCCAGACTTCCCTCCCCCTCTTTCAGACCTTCATTCCCCTCTTCCAGTGTTCATCCCACTCTTCCAGACTTTCTCCTCTTTTCCTGAGCTCCCCCCTACCCCTCTTCCAGACCTCCTCCTCCTCTTCTAGGCCTTCCTTCCTCTCTTCCAGAATCCCTTCTCCTCTTCCAGACCCCCCGACCTCCCCCACCCCCAGATGGTCTCCATCGTTCCTTAAACATCAGTAGAAACATGAAGGGAAGATTTCCCCTGAGACTGCTTTATTGTGCCGCTCCCCTCCTGTTACTTCCCCTCCTGTTACTTCTCCTCCTGTTACTTCTCGGTCTGTTACTTCCCCTCCTGTTACGTCCCCTGCTGTTAGTTCTCCTCCGGCTAATTCCCGTCCTGTTACTTCCACTCCTGTTCCCTTCCCATCCAGTGTCTCCTCTCCTCTTCCTGTTCCATCCCTTCAGTACCTGCCTTCGTGCCCCATCCCTTCAGAACCTTACTGTTCCATCTCTTCAGTACCTCCCTTCCTGTTTCATTCCTCCAGTACCTCCCTTCCTGTTTCATTCCTTCAGTACCTCCCTTCCTGTTTCATTCCTTCAGTACCTCCCTTCCTGTTTCATTCCTTCAGTACCTCCCTTCCTGTTTCATTCCTTCAGTACCTCCCTTCCTGTTTCATTCCTTCAGTACCTCCCTTCCTGTTTCATTCCTTCAGTACCTCCCTTCCTGTTTCATTCCTCCAGTACCTTCCTTCCTGTTTCATTCCTTCAGTACCTCCCTTCCTGTTTCATTCCTTCAGTACCTCCCTTCCTGTTTCATTCCTTCAGTACCTCCCTTCCTGTTTCATTCCTTCAGTACCTCCCTTCCTGTTTCATTCCTCCAGTACCTCCCTTCCTGTTTCATTCCTTCAGTACCTCCCTTCCTGTTTCATTCCTTCAGTACCTCCCTTCCTGTTTCATTCCTTCAGTGCCTCCCTTCCTGTTTCATTCCTCCAGTACCTCCCTTCCTGTTTCATTCCTCCAGTACCTCCCTTCCTGTTTCATTCCTTCAGTACCTCCCTTCCTGTTTCATTCCTCCAGTACCTCCCTTCCTGGTTCATTCCTTCAGTACCTCCCTTCCTGTTTCATTCCTTCAGTACCTCCCTTCCTTTTTCATTCCTCCAGTACCTTCCCTCCTGTTTCATTCCTTCAGTACCTCCCTTCCTGTTTCATTCCTCCAGTACCTCCCTTCCTGTTTCATTTCTCCAGTACCTCCCTTCCTGTTTCATTCCTCCAGTACCTCCCTTCCTCTTTCATTCCTCCAGTACCTCCCTTCCTGTTTCATTCCTTCAGTACCTCCCTTCCTGTTTCATTCCTCCAGTACCTCCCTTCCTGTTTCATTCCTCCAGTACCTCCCTTCCTGTTTCATTCCTCCAGTACCTCCCTTCCTGTTTCATTCCTCCAGTACCTCCCTTCCTGTTTCATTCCTCCAGTACCTCCCTTCCTGTTTCATTCCTCCAGTACCTCCCTTCCTGTTTCATTCCTCCAGTACCTCCCTTCCTGCCCCTTCATTTCCTTACTGTCCTTCAATTCCCTTTTGCCTCTTCCGCCTCTTTCTGCCCTTTTATTCTGGATTCTTCCCTCCTTTCCATTCCCTTCTTCTTGTGCATTGTTTCTCCTGTCCCATCCCTTCGGTTCAGCTACATTCACCTCCCCTCATCTCTTGCCCCTCTCCTACTTCCCCTTTCCTTCCCTTTTCACCATTATCACACCTGTTCTTCATCTACTGTCTCTTCAATTTCCTTTTCTCCATATTCTCTTTATTCTGTCTTTTCCTTCATCCTTATCCTCATTATTTTGTCCTCTCTTTTGTGTTTCCTCCTGATTCCCATCTATTTCTCTTCTTTCTGTTCATTAGTGTTTTTCTGTCTATCTTTCTTTCCCCCCTCCTATTCCACCTTATTCCTCACGTCCATTCTCCTCTTTTCCTTCCTTCTGTTCCTTTCTCTTATCCTTGACGCTCCTTTTCACCTGCCTTTCTCCTCCTATTGATAGTGGCTAGTTTATTGTGTACCTCATATCCATCCTGTGGATGGTAGTGGCTAGTTTGTGTATCTCATATCCATCCTGTGGATGGTAGTGGCTAGTTTATTGTGTACCTCATATCCATCCTGTGGATAGTAGTGGCTAGTTTATTGTGTACCTCATATCTATCCTGTGGATGGTAGTGGCTAGTTTATTGTGTACCTCATATCCATCCTGTGGATGGTAGTGGCTAGTTTATTGTGGACCTCATATTCATCCTGTGGATGGTAGTGGCTAATTTATTGTGTACCTCATATCCATCCTGTGGATGGTAGTGGCTAGTTTATTGTGTACCTCATATCCATCCTGTGGATGGTAGTGGCTAGTTTATTGTGTACCTCATATCCATCCTCTGGATGGTAGTAGCTAGTTTATTGTGTACCTCATATCCATCCTCTGGATGGTAGTAGCTAGTTTATTGTGTACCTCATATCCATCCTGTGGATGGTAGTAGCTAGTTTATTGTGTACCTCATATCCATCCTGTGGATGGTAGTGGCTAGTTTATTGTGTACCTCATATCCATCCTGTGGATAGTAGTGGCTAGTTTATTGTATACTTCATATCCATCCTGTGGATGGCAGTGGCTAGTTTATTGTTTACCTCATATCCATCCTGTGGATGGTAGTGGCTAGTTTATTGTGTACCTCATATCCATCCTGTGGATGGTAGTGGCTAGTTTATTGTGTACCTCATATCTATCCTGTGGATGGTAGTGGCTAGTTTATTGTGTACCTCATATCCATCCTGTGGATGGTAATGGCTAGTTTATTGTGTGCATCATATCTATCCTGTTGATGGTAGTGGCTAGTTTATTGTGTACCTCATATCCATCCTCTGGATGGTAGTAGCTAGTTTATTGTGTACATCATATCCATCCTGTGGATGGTAGTGGCTAGTTTATTGTGTACCTCATATCCATCCTGTGGATGGTAGTGGCTAGTTTATTGTATACCTCATATCCATCCTGTGGATGGCAGTAGCTAGTTTATTGTATACCTCATATCCATCCTGTGTATGGTAGTGGCTAGTTTATTGTGTACCTCATATCCATCCTGTGGATGGTAGTGGCTAGTTTATTGTGTACCTCATGTCCATCCTGTGGATGGTAGTGGCTAGTTTATTGTGTACCTCATATCCATCCTGTGGATGGCAGTGGCTAGTTTATTGTATACCTCATATCCATCCTGTGGATGGTAGTGGCTAGTTTACTGTGTACCTCATATCCATCCTGTGGATGGTAGTGGCTAGTTTATTGTGTACCTCATATCCATCCTGTGGATGGTAGTGGCTAGTTTACTGTGTACCTCATATCCATCCTGTGGATGGCAGTGGCTAGTTTATTGTATACCTCATATCCATCCTGTGGATGATAGTGGCTAGTTTATTGTGTACCTCATATCCATCCTGTAGATGGTAGTGGCTAGTTTATTGTGTACCTCATATCCATCCTGTGGATGGTAGTGGCTAGTTTATTGTGTACCTCATATCCATCCTGTGGATGGTAGTGGCTAGTTTATTGTGTACCTCATATCCATCCTCTGGATGGTAGTAGCTAGTTTATTGTGTACCTCATATCCATCCTCTGGATGGTAGTAGCTAGTTTATTGTGTACCTCATATCCATCCAGTGGATGGTAGTAGCTAGTTTATTGTGTACCTCATATCCATCCTGTGGATGGTAGTGGCTAGTTTATTGTGTACCTCATATCCATCCTGTGGATAGTAGTGGCTAGTTTATTGTATACCTCATATCCATCCTGTGGATGGCAGTGGCTAGTTTATTGTTTACCTCATATCCATCCTGTGGATGGTAGTGGCTAGTTTATTGTGTACCTCATATCCATCATGTGGATGGTAGTGGCTAGTTTATTGTGTACCTCATATCTATCCTGTGGATGGTAGTGGCTAGTTTATTGTGTACCTCATATCCATCCTGTGGATGGTAATGGCTAGTTTATTGTGTGCATCATATCTATCCTGTTGATGGTGGTGGCTAGTTTATTGTGTACCTCATATCCATCCTCTGGATGGTAGTAGCTAGTTTATTGTGTACATCATATCCATCCTGTGGATGGTAGTGGCTAGTTTATTGTGTACCTCATATCCATCCTGTGGATGGTAGTGGCTAGTTTATTGTATACCTCATATCCATCCTGTGGATGGCAGTGGCTAGTTTATTGTATACCTCATATCCATCCTGTGTATGGTAGTGGCTAGTTTATTGTATACCTCATATCCATCCTGTGGATGGTAGTGGCTAGTTTATTGTGTACCTCATGTCCATCCTGTGGATGGTAGTGGCTAGTTTATTGTGTACCTCATATCCATCCTGTGGATGGCAGTGGCTAGTTTATTGTATACCTCATATCCATCCTGTGGATGGTAGTGGCTAGTTTACTTTGTACCTCATATCCATCCTGTGGATGGTAGTGGCTAGTTTATTGTGTACCTCATATCCATCCTGTGGATGGTAGTGGCTAGTTTACTGTGTACCTCATATCCATCCTGTGGATGGCAGTGGCTAGTTTATTGTATACCTCATATCCATCCTGTGGATGGTAGTGGCTAGTTTACTGTGTACCTCATATCCATCCTGTGGATGGTAGTGGCTAGTTTATTGTGTACCTCATATCCATCCTGTGGATGGTAGTGGCTAGTTTACTGTGTACCTCATATCCATCCTGTGGATGGCAGTGGCTAGTTTATTGTATACCTCATATCCATCCTGTGGATGGTAGTGGCTAGTTTATTGTGTACCTCATATCCATCCTGTGGATGGCAGTGGCTAGTTTATTGTATACCTCATATCCATCCTGTGGATGGTAGTGGCTAGTTTACTGTGTACCTCATATCCATCCTGTGGATGGTAGTGGCTAGTTTATTGTGTACCTCATATCCATCCTGTGGATGGTAGTGGCTAGTTTACTGTGTACCTCATATCCATCCTGTGGATGGCAGTGGCTAGTTTATTGTATACCTCATATCCATCCTGTGGATGGCAGTGGCTAGTTTATTGTATACCTCATATCCATCCTGTGGATGGTAGTGGCTAGTTTACTGTGTACCTCATATCCATCCTGTGGATGGCAGTGGCTAGTTTATTGTATACCTCATATCCATCCTGTGGATGGTAGTGGCTAGTTTATTGTGTACCTCATATCCATCCTGTGGATGGTAGTGGCTAGTTTATTGTGTACCTCATATCCATCCTGTGGATGGTAGTGGCTAGTTTATTGTGTACCTCATATCCATCCTGTGGATGGTAGTGGCTAGTTTATTGTATACCTCATATCCATCCTGTGGATGGTAGTGGCTAGTTTATTGTGTACCTCATATCCATCCTGTGGATGGTAGTGGCTAGTTTATTGTGTACCTCATATCCATCCTGTGGATGGTAGTGGCTAGTTTATTGTATACCTCATATCCATCCTGTGGATGGTAGTGGCTAGTTTACTGTGTACCTCATATCCATCCTGTGGATGGTAGTGGCTAGTTTATTGTGTACCTCATATCCATCCTGTGGATGGTAGTGGCTAGTTTACTGTGTACCTCATATCCATCCTGTGGATGGCAGTGGCTAGTTTATTGTATACCTCATATCCATCCTGTGGATGGCAGTGGCTAGTTTATTGTATACCTCATATCCATCCTGTGGATGGTAGTGGCTAGTTTACTGTGAACCTCATATCCATCCTGTGGATGGCAGTGGCTAGTTTATTGTATACCTCATATCCATCCTGTGGATGGTAGTGGCTAGTTTATTGTGTACCTCATATCCATCCTGTGGATGGTAGTGGCTAGTTTATTGTGTACCTCATATCCATCCTGTGGATGGTAGTGGCTAGTTTATTGTGTACCTCATATCCATCCTGTGGATGGTAGTGGCTAGTTTATTGTATACCTCATATCCATCCTGTGGATGGTAGTGGCTAGTTTATTGTGTACCTCATATCCATCCTGTGGATGGTAGTGGCTAGTTTATTGTGTACCTCATATCCATCCTGTGGATGGTAGTGGCTAGTTTATTGTGTACCTCATATCCATCCAGTGGATGGTAGTGGCTAGTTTATTGTGTACCTCATATCCATCCTGTGGATGGTAGTTGCTAGTTTATTGTGTACCTCATATCCATCCTGTGGATGGTAGTGGCTAGTTTATTGTGTACCTCATATCCATCCTGTGGATGGTAGTGGCTAGTTTATTGTGTACCTCATATCCATCCTGTGGATGGTAGTGGCTAGTTTATTGTGCACCTCATATCCATCCTGTGGATGGTAGTGGCTAGTTTATTGTGTAACTCATATCCATCCTGTGGATGGTAGTGGCTAGTTTATTGTGTACCTCATATCCATCCTGTGGATGGTAGTGGCTAGTTTATTGTGTACCTCATATCCATCCTGTGGATGGTAGTGGCTAGTTTATTGTGTACCTCATATCCATCCTGTGGATGGTAGTGGCTAGTTTATTGTGTACCTCATATCCATCCTGTGGATGGTAGTGGCTAGTTTATTGTGTACCTCATATCCATCCTGTGGATGGTAGTGGCTAGTTTATTGTGTACCTCATATCCATCCTGTGGATGGTAGTGGCTAGTTTATTGTGTACCTCATATCCATCCTGTGGATGGTAGTGGCTAGTTTATTGTGTACCTCATATCCATCCTGTGGATGGTAGTGGCTAGTTTATTGTGTACCTCATATCCATCCTGTGGATGGTAGTGGCTAGTTTATTGTGTACCTCATGTCCATCCTGTGGATGGTAGTGGCTAGTTTACTGTGTACCTCATATCCATCCTGTGGATGGTAGCACAAGAGCATATAGATATGCAATATGCCTCGGAACTAGGCCACAAAAGAGTTAGCAGGAGCACATCTGGATTTATATATACAGATATCAAATGTTAAAAACATTTTTAAGAAATTTGCTTAATGTATCTGGTATCTTATTTTCATAAATAATATATCTTGACATGGGAAGAATGCTGTGTGATTTACTCTGAGTTTATCACAGAAGCACCTTTTGCATTCCCTATCTATTAGCTAAATTGGTAGTATGGCTGACGAGGTTGAAAGGGGCCACAGTCTGGTTGGTTAGCTGTCAGGTTTATGTGTCAACCAGCTGGGTGAGTACACATACCGGTCTCTCATGTGAGCCAACAGAAGTGAGTCACCCCTACATGGTGACTCTGTGACTCGACCCCTCCGTCCACAAACAGGTGAGTACCAGTATTGTGACTCATACTCCTACATAGTGACTCTCACAGCAGCATAATGAGTAACACACCAATACAGTGACCCTCGCGTCAACATAGTGACTCTTACAGCAACATAATGACTCACACACAAACATAGTGACCCTCACTCCAACATAGTGACTCGCACACCGACATAGTGACTCACACCAACATAGTGACTCAAACCAACATAGTGACTCACACACCAACATAGTGACTCACACACCAATATGGTGACTCACACACCAACATAGTGGTTCACATCAACATAGTGACTCACACCAACATAGTGACTCACACCAACATAGTGGCTCACACCAACATAGTGACTCACACCAACATAATGACTCACACCAACATAGTGACTCACACCAACATAGTGACTCACACCAACATAGTGACTCACACCAACATAGTGACTCACACCAACATAGTGACTCACACCAACATAGTGACCCACACGCCAACATAGTGGTTCACACCAACATAGTGACTCACACCAACATAGTGGTTCACACCAACATAGTGACTCACACCAACATGGTGACTCACACCAACATAGTGGTTCACACCAACATAGTGACTCACACCAACATAGTGACTCACACCAACATAGTGACTCACACCAACATAGTGACTCACACCAACATAGTGACTCACACCAACATAGTGACTCACACCAACATAGTGACTCACACCAACATAGTGACTCACACCAACATAGTGACTCACACCAACATAGTGACTCACACCAACATATTGACTCACACCAACATAGTGACTCACACCGACATAGTGACTCACACCAACATAGTGACTCACACCAACATATTGACTCACACCAACATAGTGACTCACACCAACATAGTGACTCACACCAACATAGTGACTCACACCAACATAGTGACTCACGCCAACATATTGACTCACACCAACATAGTGACTCACACCAACATAGTGACTCACACCAACCTAGTGACTCACACCAACATAGTGACTCACACCAACATATTGACTCACACCAACATAGTGACTCACACCAACATAGTGACTCACACCAACATAGTGACTCACACCAACATAGTGACTCACACCAACATAGTGACTCTCCCTCTACATCACTTCAACAAAGCTCTGACAGCAACACAATAAGGGTGAAGGGAGCTGGTGTCTTATTATATATTCTTGAGGGACACTAAGGGTGTACTGAACCGTAGTGGTAGTCTGCCTTCCTCCCTGCCTGCCTTCCTCCCTGCCTGCTTGCCTCCCTGCCTTACTTCCTCCCTGCCTGCTTGCCTCCCTGCCTTACTTCCTCCCTGCCTGCTTGCCTGTCTTCCTCCCTGACTGCCAGCTTCCCTGCCTGCCTGAATGCCTGCCTGCCTGCCTGCCTGCCTGCCTTCCTCCCTGCCTTACTTCCTCCCTGCCTGCCTGCCTCTCTCACTGCCTGCCTGCCTCCCTGCCTGCCTGCCTGCCTGCCCTTCTCCCTGCCTCTGTGCCTGCCTTCCTCCCTGCCTGCCTGCCTGCCTTCCTCCCTGCCTGCCTGCCTGCCTGCCTGCCTTCCTCCCTGCCTCTGTGCCTGCCTTCCCCCCTGCCTGCCTGCCTGCCTGCCTGCCTGCCTGCCTGAGTGCCTCCATGCCTCGCTGCCTCCCTGTCTTCCTACCTGCCTGCCTTCCTCCCTGCTTGCCTGTCTTCCTTCCTCACTGTCTGCCTGCCTGCTTTCCTCCCTGCCTGCCTTCCTGCCTGCCTTCCTCCCTGCCTGCCTGCCTGCCTGCCTGCCTGCCTGCCTGCCTGCGTGCCTTCCTCCCTGCCTTACTTCCTCCCTGCCTGCCTGCCTGCCTGCCTGCCTGCCTCCCTGACTCCCTGCCTGCCTCCCTGCCTGCCTGCCTGCCTGCCCTTCTCCCTGCCTCTGTGCCTGCCTTCCTCCCTGCCTGCCTGCCTGCCTTCCTCCCTGCCTGCCTGCCTGCCTGCCTGCCTTCCTCCCTGCCTGCCTGCCTGCCTGCCTGCCTTCCTCCCTGCCTCTGTGCCTGCCTTCCCCCCTGCCTGCCTTCCTCCCTGCCTCTGTGCCTGCCTTCCTCCCTGCCTGCCTTCCTCCCTGCCTCTGTGCCTGCCTTCCTCCCTGCCTGCCTTCCTCCCTGCCTGCCTTCCTCCCTGCCTCTGTGCCTGCCTTCCTCCCTGCCTGCCTGCCTGCCTTCCTCCCTGCCTGCCTGCCTGCCTTCCTCCCTGCCTCTGTGCCTGCCTTCCTCCCTGCCTGCCTGCCTGCCTTCCTCCCTGCCTCTGTGCCTGCCTTCCTCCCTGCCTACCTGTCTGCCTTCCTCCCTGCCTCTGTGCCTGCCTTCTTCCCTGTCTCTGTGCCTGCCTTCCTCCCTGCCTCTGTGCCTGCCTTCCTCCCTACCTGCCAGCTTGCCTGCCTCCCTGCCTACCTCCCTGCCTCCCTGCCTCCTTGCCTGCCTGCCTTCCTCCCTACCTGCCTGCCTGCCTTCCTCCCTGCCTGCCAGCTTGCCTGCCTCCCTCCCTGCCTGCCTGCCTGCCTGCCTGCCTGCCTGCCTGCCTGAGTGCCTCCATGCCTCGCTGTCTCCCTGCCTTCCTACCTGCTTGCCTTCCTCCCTGCCTGCCTGTCTTCCTTCCTCACTGTCTGCCTGCCTGCCTTCCTCCCTGCCTGCCTCCCTGCCTGCCTTCCTCCCTGCCTGCCTGCCTGCCTGCCTGCCTGCCTGCCTGCCTGCCTGCCTGCTTTCCTCCCTGCCTGCCTGCCTGCCTCCCTGCCTCCCTGCCTCCCTGCCTCACTGCCTCCCTGCCTCCCTGCCTGCCTGCCTCCCTCCCTCCCTCCCTGCCTGCCTCCCTTCCTCTCTGCTTCCCTGCCCGCCTGCCAGCCTCCCTGCTTCCCTGCCTGCCTTACTCCCTACCTGCCTGCCTTCCTTCCTTCCTGCCTGCCAGCTTGCCTGCCTCCCTGCCTGCCTCCCTGCCTGTTTTCTTCCTGCTTCCCTGCCTGCCTTCCTTCCTACCTGCCTGCCTGCCTTCCTCCCTGCCTGCCAGCTTGCCTGCCTCCCTGCATGCCTGTCTTCCTTCCTCCCTGTCTGCCTCTCTGTCTTCCTCCATGCCTGCCTGCCTGTCTTCCTCCATGCCTGCATGCCTGCCTGCCTGACTCCCTGCCTGCCTGCTCCTCTCACTGCCTCCCTGCCTGCCTGCCCCTCTCACTGCCTCCCTGCCTGCCTGCCTACCAGCATTCCTCTCTGCCTGCCTGCCTGCCTCCCTGCCTGCCTGAATGCCTCTATGCCTGCCTGCCTGCCTCCCTGCCTGCCTGCCTGCCTGCCTGCCTCCCTGCCTGCCTGTCTCTCTGCCTACCTGCCTGCCTGCCTGCCTCCCTGCATGCCTGCCTGCCTCCCTGCATGCCTGCCTGCCTCCCTGCCTGCCTGCCTGCCTCTCTACCTGCCTGCCTGCCTTACTCCTTGCTTGCCTCCCTGCCTCCCTGCCTGCCTGCCATCCTCCCTGCCTGCCTGCCTGCCTCTCTGCCTGCCTGCCTGCCTTCCTCCTTGCTTGCCTGGCTGCCTGCCTGCCTTCCTCCTTGCTTGCCTCCCTGCCTGCCTGCCTGCCTGCCTGCCTGCCTACCTGCCTGCCTTCCTCGTTGCCTGCCTGCCTGCCTGCCTGCCTGCCTGCCTGCCTGCCTGCCTTCTTCCCTGACTGCCTGTCTGCCTGCCTTCCTGTCTGCCTACCTGCCTGCCTGTACTGTCTTTAGATACCTGTCCAGCTCCCTCTTGAAGACAACCAGGGGCCTATTGGTAATCCCCCTTATACCTGGTGGGTGGGAGGCTGTTGAACTGTCTTGGACCCCTAACACTTACTATACTTTCTAAATCCCTCTCTCAGAAAGGTTCTTTCTAAGGGGTTGAGAACTGCGATCATTTTTTACCAGAAGACTGACAGATACTCGTATAATTTACAGTGAAACCAGAACCTCTTTTAAAACCTGATTTCCTGCCAGATCGAGACGGCGAAACCTGAATTCCAGGAGAGAACTTTCCGTGTCACAAACTTTGTCAATCCCCCTCCTCCTTCTTCTTAGTCTCGTCCACTCTGGTGCTTTATCGTCCAGCTAGTTCACCAGTGGCTCTTCTTTCTCTGAATTTCCCATTTCTTCTTTGCTTCCTGTTTCGTTATCGGCTGTTTACTTGCGGTAACAGAGTTATATGTGCGGTTATGAGGGTTATCTATGCGGCTACTTGCCTTATCTATATCTACAAGCTTAATTTGTGTTGATAACAGAGTTATCTATGCGGCTACTTGCCTTATCTATATCTACAAGCTTAATTTGTGTAGATAACAGAGTTATCTATGCGGCTACTTGCCTTATCTATATCTACACGCTTTATTTATGTAGATAACAGAGTTATCTATGGGATTATAAGCTTTATCTCTGCGGATAACAGTTATCTATGGGATTATAAGCTTTATCTCTGCGGTTATCAGCTCTAATTTTGAGGTTGCTAGAGTGATATTGATGTCTGAAGTAGAGATTATGATTATCTGTCAGCGTATATATACCGAGAGATATACTGTGCACATTGAGATTAATATACACTGAGAGATATACACTGGGAGATAAGCACCTCTCGGTGTATATACACTGAGAGATATGCACTACTTAAAGCATTTACACTGAGAAATATTCCTATTTCGGTGTATATACACTGAGAGATATACACCTCTCAGTGTATGATTACAGAGAAATATACACCTCTCAGTGTATGAATACTGATACACAAATAACCCGCACATAGAGAGAGAAGAGCTTACGACGACGTTTCGGTCCGACTTGGACCATTTACAAAGGTTGTAGCAGGGTCAGTGGCACAGCATGTAAGCTACAGGCAGGGTTGTAGCAGGGTCCGTGGTACAGCATGTAAGCTGCAGGCAGGGTTGTAGCAGGGTCCGTGGTACAGCATGTAAGCTGCAGGCAGGGTTGTAGCAGGGTCCGTGGTACAGCATGTAAGCTGCAGGCAGGGTTGTAGCAGGGTCCGTGGTACAGCATGTAAGCTGCAGGCAGGGTTGTAGCAGGGTCCGTGGTACAGCATGTAAGCTGCAGGCAGGGTTGTAGCAGGGTCCGTGGCACAGCATGTAACCTGCAGGCAGGGTTGTAGCAGAGGTCCGAGGCCGCAGCTGCACTCACCTGGTCACTTGATAAGAACATAAGAAAGAATGAACACTGCAGCAGGCCTACTGGCCCATGCAAGGCAGGTCCAAGTCACCCACCGGCCCAAGCCTAGTTATGTCAAGTAGTATACTGCTTACAGCCCAATGGCGGGGGCAGCCCTATTGTCCACAGCTGGAGCTTTCGGAGCCAGTATAAAAGAACGTAAGAAAGAAGGAACACTGCAGTCCGATCACAGAGTTGCTCTACACCTCAAAAAGCCTCTCTTCGACCCCGCCGGGGTGTAGAATTTATATTCTACAAATGTCACATCCTTTTCACAATGCTGTCGAATCGTGTGAAAATCAAGCCTGTGAATGGCGCAATGAATGACTCCTCGAAGTTAGCTTTAGCTACCGTCGTAAGGACCTGCCTGCAGGTCAAATTTACGGCAATCCACTCTCTGAAGGACTCCTTCATTGTCGTCTGCACAGACGACATGGAAGCATCAAAACTAATGGACGACTCTTCAATCAGGACCCTACAAACACAACAATTCACTCTATCCCCGTCTCCATTCTTGAAGTCGAAACGTTCGGTCTTTGTGAAAAGACTGGACAATATGGTCACCTCTCTCTCTACTGAAGCACTGAAGACATCTATTGAGGAACAAAACACCTGGGCCTCGGTAGACAGCATCTCCAAGATCCCCAACGCCTCATCTATGCTCAAGATTACATTCTCAGACGTCTCCATGGCTGCCCAAGCTCTCTCTGACGGTCTCGCCATCTCATATTACCACATTCACCCAAGTCATATAGAACAAGAACGTTTCACATATATCTCCCACTGCAGGACCTGCTACTGCAGGACCTGCTACTGCTGGACCTGCTACTGCTGGACCTGCTACTGCTGGACCTGCTACTGCTGGACCTGCTACTGCAGGACCTGCTACTCCTATAAACACACCACCAAGGACTGCCCCATCAAGGATAAGAAGTTTTGTTCAAAACGTGGGAATGATGGACACGATTTCAGATCCTGCACCATTACTACAGCACCTACATGTCTTAACTGCAAGGGTAATCATCATACTCTTGCAGCTAAGTGCCCACTCAGGAAAGAAATATTGAAGAAAACGAAAGTTCTGAAGAACACCTCCAATTCACCGACATTCGCTGCAATAACTAAACCACAAACCGACACCACCAAAACTCTACACGCTAATCTACAGGCACCATCACCCAGCAACTCCCTCTCTCCACTCCCCGACGGTGCTTCCTTCAAGGTGCTGTACTGCATGGTGTATGCACACCTTGCAAACGCAGCAAACCCCGGCACTTTCAACACCACTATTAATGAATTATTCCGTCTGAACAACATGCCTGCCTTCAATTTTCCGGACTCCACACCTTCAGAAGACATCCTCAAGATCCTTCCCAACGTCCTGAACTTTACTGCACCTGCAGACCTGTCTCCTGCCCAAGCAACTGCTCTTGTAACTTCTATAACCACTTCCACCGCCGACAACGTTGATCAAGTTGCCTCAGCCACCGTCTCCCACCTCTTCCAGCCTGCTGTTACACAACCATTACACCTCACAGCTGCTCCTGTCGACCCTCAGTCACCTGTCACCACCATTGTAGATTCTCCCAATGAATTCACTCCAGAAGAGGAAGATAGCGACGACTCCAGTAAACTCTCATGGAAAAATCCATACCTTCTGGCCTGGTCATGGACCGGGCCGCGGGGGCGTTGATCCCCGGAATAACCTCCAGGTAACCTCCAGGTAACCTCCAGGTTCTACACTTCTCCTTCAAATACTGACACCATGACCTGTACTGAACTCTACAAAAACCTCGGTGCTGGAACAGTCAAGTATGTCTGTGAATCACCGCTTCACTTCACACTCACCCAAGTTCTTGAGTTCATCAAGCCTCTACGTTTCACCTTCAGTAACAAGGCTAAATTATACCACCTATCTAGGAGCAGCTTCAAAAAGTTCGAAAATGGCTCCATTGCTATCCTGTCTCCTCAGTTACTCCTATAACTCCCATATGTGTTCTACCCTCTGATGTGACCTAGCCTGCTGCCAGCTACTCAAGATTCAAGACTTCAACTACCACAAGTTCGATACAACAGTCCCTGCTATTCCTGTTCTCAAGTCTGCCCCACGATCACCTTAGCTGCTGGGTTAAACCCTGGCTCTATTTCTCTGACTAAGAACACTCCTCTCCAGAGCTATTCTTCGTCTGTCCCATCTTACCCGCTCATCCCATTGGGATCTTACCTGAACTTATTTGCTTTTTGCTTTAGGAACACTGCAGCAGGCTTACTGGCCCATGCGAGGCAGGTCCAAGTCTCCTGTATTGTAGATGAACGGTTCAAAGAACCGACACGTTGTTAAATTAGACACATGTGCAACTCCTGGGTATCTTTATTGAGGAAACGTTTCGCCACACAGTGGCTTCATCAGTCCATACAAAGGATAAACTTGAAGAACAGGAGGAGAATGAGGTAATCAGTCCCTCAACCTTGAGTCGATGTGGTCAGTCCATCAGTCCATTAAGTCTCCTACCGGCTTAAGCCAATGCCCCAACCTAGCCAGGTCAGGTGGGAAATAGTGGGACATAGACGGGAACAAGAGAGAGAGAACAGGTAATAGTGGGTTGGTCAAATGTTTTGTTAGTGGGATGAATTGTAAAGGACCTGCCTAGTATGGGCCAACAGGCCTGCTGCAGTGTTCCTCCTTTCTTATGTTCTTATGTATGTAGTGAAAACAGTACTAGAAAGTAGGGAAAGTAATGTGCTACAATAGTAGAGGAATTAGAAGGGAAGACGTAGCAGTAGCAGAAGTGGGGTGCGTCTAACAGGAACACTGCAATTATCAAATGGTATACAATACCGACAGGTTGGTAGGTAAGACACATAGGCAACAGTTAGGGAACTTTATTCCGAAACGTTTCGCCTACACAGTAGGCTTCTTCAGTCGAGTACAGAAAGTAGGCAGAAACAGTAGAGATGTGAAGACGATGTAATCAGTCCATCACCCCTGAAGCCGTAGTTCTGTTCCAAAGTCTGGAACTAACTTTTAGTTCCA
>NC_091383.1:6023833-6031333 GCF_038502225.1 Cherax quadricarinatus
CCAGCACCATGGTCTGGAACAAGGTAGTCAGTCACTCAGCCTGGAGAAGAGTTCAGCACCATGGTCTGGAACAAGGTGGTCAGTCCCTCAGCCTGGAGAAGAGTTCAGCACCATGGTCTGGAACAAGGTGGTCAGTCCCTCAGCCTGGAGAAGAGTTCAGCACCATGGTCTGGAACAAGGTGGTCAGTCCCTCAGCCTGGAGAAGAGTTCAGCACCATGGTCTGGAACAAGGTGGTCAGTCCCTCAGCCTGGAGAAGAGTTCAGCTCCATGGTCTGGAACAAGGTGGTCAGTCCCTCAGCCTGGAGAAGAGTTCACCACCATGGTCTGGAACAAGGTGGTCAGTCCCTCAGCCTGGAGAAGAGTTCAGCTCCATGGTCTGGAACAAGGTGGTCAGTCCCTCAGCCTGGAGAGAAGTTCAGCACCATGGTCTGGAACAAGGTGATCAGTCCCTCAGCCTGGAGAAGAGTTCAGCACCATGGTCTGGAACAAGGTGGTCAGTCCCTCAGCCTGGAGAAGAGTTCAGCACCATGGTCTGGAACAAGGTGGTCAGTCCCTCAGCCTGGAGAAGAGTTCAGCACCATGGTCTGGAACAAGGTGGTCAGTCCCTCAGCCTGGAGAAGCGTTCAGCACCATGGTCTGGAACAAGGTGGTCAGTCCCTCAGCCTGGAGAAGAGTTCAGCACCATGGTCTGGAACAAGGTGGTCAGTCCCTCAGCCTGGAGAAGAGTCCAGCACCATGGTCTGGAACAAGGTGGTCAGTCCCTCAGCCTGGAGAAGAGTCCAGCACCATGGTCTGGAACAAGGTGGTCAGTCCCTCAGCCTGGAGAAGAGTTCAGCACCATGGTCTGGAACAAGGTGGTCAGTCCCTCAGCCTGGAGAAGAGTTCAGCACCATGGTCTGGAACAAGGTGGTCAGTCCCTCAGCCTGGAGAAGAGTTCAGCTCCATGGTCTGGAACAAGGTGGTCAGTCCCTCAGCCTGGAGAAGAGTTCAGCACCATGGTCTGGAACAAGGTGGTCAGTCCCTCAGCCTGGAGAAGAGTTCAGCACCATGGTCTGGAACAAGGTGGTCAGTCCCTCAGCCTGGAGAAGAGTCCAGCACCATGGTCTGGAACAAGGTGGTCAGTCCCTCAGCCTGGAGAAGAGTTCAGCACCATGGTCTGGAACAAGGTGGTCAGTCCCTCAGCCTGGAGAAGAGTTCAGTACCATGGTCTGGAACAAGGTGGTCAGTCCCTCAGCCTGGAGAAGAGTTCAGCACCATGGTCTGGAACAAGGTGGTCAGTCCCTCAGCCTGGAGAAGAGTCCAGCACCATGGTCTGGAACAAGGTGGTCAGTCCCTCAGCCTGGAGAAGAGTTCAGCACCATGGTCTGGAACAAGGTGGTCAGTCCCCCAGCACCATGGTCTGGAACAAGGTGGTCAGTCCCTCAGCCTGTAGACCATGGTCTGGAACAAGTCCAGAGTCCACGCTGGTCAGTCCCTCAGCCTGGAGAAGAGTTCAGCACCATGGTCTGGAACAAGGTGGTCAGTCCCTCAGCCTGGAGAAGAGTTCAGCACCATGGTCTGGAACAAGGTGGTCAGTCCCTCAGCCTGGAGAAGAGTTCAGCTCCATGGTCTGGAACAAGGTGGTCAGTCCCTCAGCCTGGAGAAGAGTTCAGCACCATGGTCTGGAACAAGGTGGTCAGTCCCTCAGCCTGGAGAAGAGTTCAGCACCATGGTCTGGAACAAGGTGGTCAGTCCCTCAGCCTGGAGAAGAGTCCAGCACCATGGTCTGGAACAAGGTGGTCAGTCCCTCAGCCTGGAGAAGAGTTCAGCACCATGGTCTGGAACAAGGTGGTCAGTCCCTCAGCCTGGAGAAGAGTTCAGTACCATGGTCTGGAACAAGGTGGTCAGTCCCTCAGCCTGGAGAAGAGTTCAGCACCATGGTCTGGAACAAGGTGGTCAGTCCCTCAGCCTGGAGAAGAGTCCAGCACCATGGTCTGGAACAAGGTGGTCAGTCCCTCAGCCTGTAGAAGAGTCCAGCACCATGGTCTGGAACAAGGTGGTCAGTCCCTCAGCCTGGAGAAGAGTCCAGCACCATGGTCTGGAACAAGGTGGTCAGTCCCTCAGCCTGGAGAAGAGTTCACCACCATGGTCTGGAACAAGGTGGTCAGTCCCTCAGCCTGGAGAAGAGTTCACCACCATGGTCTGGAACAAGGTGGTCAGTCCCTCAGCCTGGAGAAGAGTTCAGCACCATGGTCTGGAACAAGGTGGTCAGTCCCTCAGCCTGGAGAAGAGTTCAGCACCATGGTCTGGAACAAGGTGGTCAGTCCCTCAGCCTGAAGAAGAGTTCAGCACCATGGTCTGGAACAAGGTGGTCAGTCCCTCAGCCTGGAGAAGAGTCCAGCACTATGGTCTGGAACAAGGTGGTCAGTTCCTCAGCCTGGAGAAGAGTTCAGCTCCATGGTCTGGAATAAGGTGGTCAGTCCCTCAGCCTGGAGAAGAGTTCAGCACCATGGTATGGAACAAGGTGGTCAGTTCCTCAGCCTGGAGAAGAGTTCAACACCATGGTCTGGAACAAGGTGGTCAGTCCCTCAGCCTGGAGAAGAGTTCAGCACCATGGTCTGGAACAAGGTGGTCAGTCCCTCAGCCTGGAGAAGAGTTCAGCACCATGGTCTGGAACAAGGTGGTCAGTCCCTCAGCCTGGAGAAGAGTTCAGCACCATGGTCTGGAACAAGGTGGTCAGTCCCTCAGCCTGGAGAAGAGTTCAGCACCATGGTCTGGAACAAGGTGGTCAGTCCCTCAGCCTGGAGAAGAGTTCAGCACCATGGTCTGGAACAAGGTGGTCAGTCCCTCAGCCTGGAGAAGAGTTCAGCACCATGGTCTGGAACAAGGTAGTCAGTCCCTCAGCCTGGAGAAGAGTTCAGCACCATGGTCTGGAACAAGGTGGTCAGTCCCTCAGCCTGGAGAAGAGTTCAGCACCATGGTCTGGAACAAGGTGGTCAGTCCCTCAGCCTGGAGAAGAGTTCAGCACCATGGTCTGGAACAAGGTGGTCAGTCCCTCAGCCTGGAGAAGAGTTCAGCACCATGGTCTGGAACAAGGTGGTCAGTCCCTCAGCCTGGAGAAGAGTTCAGCTCCATGGTCTGGAACAAGGTGGTCAGTCCCTCAGCCTGGAGAAGTGTTCACCTGGAACAAGGTGGTCAGTCCCTCAGCCTGGAGAAGAGTTGGTCATGGTCTGGAACAAGGTGGTCAGTCCCAGCCTCAGCCTGGAGAAGAGTTCAGCTCCATGGTCTGGAACAAGGTGGTCAGTCCCTCAGCCTGGAGAGAAGTTCAGCACCATGGTCTGGAACAAGGTGATCAGTCCCTCAGCCTGGAGAAGAGTTCAGCACCATGGTCTGGAACAAGGTGGTCAGTCCCTCAGCCTGGAGAAGAGTTCAGCACCATGGTCTGGAACAAGGTGGTCAGTCCCTCAGCCTGGAGAAGAGTTCAGCACCATGGTCTGGAACAAGGTGGTCAGTCCCTCAGCCTGGAGAAGAGTTCAGCACCATGGTCTGGAACAAGGTGGTCAGTCCCTCAGCCTGGAGAAGAGTTCAGCACCATGGTCTGGAACAAGGTGGTCAGTCCCTCAGCCTGGAGAAGAGTCCAGCACCATGGTCTGGAACAAGGTGGTCAGTCCCTCAGCCTGGAGAAGAGTCCAGCACCATGGTCTGGAACAAGGTGGTCAGTCCCTCAGCCTGGAGAAGAGTTCAGCACCATGGTCTGGAACAAGGTGGTCAGTCCCTCAGCCTGGAGAAGAGTTCACCACCATGGTCTGGAACAAGGTGGTCAGTCCCTCAGCCTGGAGAAGAGTTCAGCTCCATGGTCTGGAACAAGGTGGTCAGTCCCTCAGCCTGGAGAAGAGTTCAGCACCATGGTCTGGAACAAGGTGGTCAGTCCCTCAGCCTGGAGAAGAGTTCAGCACCATGGTCTGGAACAAGGTGGTCAGTCCCTCAGCCTGGAGAAGAGTCCAGCACCATGGTCTGGAACAAGGTGGTCAGTCCCTCAGCCTGGAGAAGAGTTCAGCACCATGGTCTGGAACAAGGTGGTCAGTCCCTCAGCCTGGAGAAGAGTTCAGTACCATGGTCTGGAACAAGGTGGTCAGTCCCTCAGCCTGGAGAAGAGTTCAGCACCATGGTCTGGAACAAGGTGGTCAGTCCCTCAGCCTGGAGAAGAGTCCAGCACCATGGTCTGGAACAAGGTGGTCAGTCCCTCAGCCTGGAGAAGAGTTCACCACCATGGTCTGGAACAAGGTGGTCAGTCCCTCAGCCTGGAGAAGAGTTCAGCACCATGGTCTGGAACAAGGTGGTCAGTCCCTCAGCCTGGAGAAGAGTTCAGCACCATGGTCTGGAACAAGGTGGTCAGTCCCTCAGCCTGAAGAAGAGTTCAGCACCATGGTCTGGAACAAGGTGGTCAGTCCCTCAGCCTGGAGAAGAGTCCAGCACTATGGTCTGGAACAAGGTGGTCAGTTCCTCAGCCTGGAGAAGAGTTCAGCTCCATGGTCTGGAATAAGGTGGTCAGTCCCTCAGCCTGGAGAAGAGTTCAGCACCATGGTATGGAACAAGGTGGTCAGTTCCTCAGCCTGGAGAAGAGTTCAACACCATGGTCTGGAACAAGGTGGTCAGTCCCTCAGCCTGGAGAAGAGTTCAGCTCCATGATCTGGAATAAGGTGGTCAGTCCCTCAGCCTGGAGAAGAGTTCAGCACCATGGTCTGGAACAAGGTGGTCAGTCCCTTAGCCTGGAGAAGAGTTCAGCACCATGGTGTGGAACAAGGTGGTCAGTCCCTCAGCCTGGAGAAGAGTTCAGCACAATGGTCTGGAACAAGGTGGTCAGTCCCTCAGCCTGGAGAAGAGTTCAGCACCACGGTCTGGAACAAGGTGGTCAGTCCCTCATCCTGGAGAAGAGTTCAGCACCATGGTCTGGAACAAGGTGGTCAGTCCCTTAGTCTGGAGAAGAGTTCAGCACCATGGTCTGGAACAAGGTGGTCAGTCCCTCTGTCTGGAGAAGAGTTAGCACCATGGTCTGGAACAAGGTGGTCAGTCCCTCTGCCTGGAGAAGAGTCCTCATGCCTGTCAGCACTATGGTCTGGAACAAGGTGGTCAGTCCCTCAGCCTGGAGAAGAGTTCAGCACCATGGTCTGGAACAAGGTGGTCAGTCCCTCAGCCTGGAGAAGAGTTCAGCACCATGGTCTGGAACAAGGTGGTCAGTCCCTCAGCCTGGAGAAGAGTCCAGCACCATGGTCTGGAACAAGGTGGTCAGTCCCTCAGCCTGGAGAAGAGTTCAGCTCCATGGTCTGGAACAAGGTGGTCAGTCCCTCAGCCTGGAGAAGAGTTCAGCACCATGGTCTGGAACAAGGTGGTCAGTCCCTCAGCCTGGAGAAGAGTCCAGCACCATGGTCTGGAACAAGGTGGTCAGTCCCTCAGCCTGGAGAAGAGTTCACCACCATGGTCTGGAACAAGGTGGTCAGTCCCTCAGCCTGGAGAAGAGTTCAGCACCATGGTCTGGAACAAGGTGGTCAGTCCCTCAGCCTGGAGAAGAGTTCAGCACCATGGTCTGGAACAAGGTGGTCAGTCCCTCAGCCTGAAGAAGAGTTCAGCACCATGGTCTGGAACAAGGTGGTCAGTCCCTCAGCCTGGAGAAGAGTCCAGCACTATGGTCTGGAACAAGGTGGTCAGTTCCTCAGCCTGGAGAAGAGTTCAGCTCCATGGTCTGGAATAAGGTGGTCAGTCCCTCAGCCTGGAGAAGAGTTCAGCACCATGGTATGGAACAAGGTGGTCAGTTCCTCAGCCTGGAGAAGAGTTCAACACCATGGTCTGGAACAAGGTGGTCAGTCCCTCAGCCTGGAGAAGAGTTCAGCTCCATGGTCTGGAATAAGGTGGTCAGTCCCTCAGCCTGGAGAAGAGTTCAGCACCATGGTCTGGAACAAGGTGGTCAGTCCCTTAGCCTGGAGAAGAGTTCAGCACCATGGTCTGGAACAAGGTGGTCAGTCCCTCAGCCTGGAGAAGAGTTCAGCACCATGGTCTGGAACAAGGTGGTCAGTCCCTCAGCCTGGAGAAGATCCTCAGCCTGGAGAAGAGTTCAGCACCATGGTCTGGAACAAGATGGTCAGTCCCTCAGCCTGGAGAAGAGTCCAGCTCCATGGTCTGGAACAAGGTGGTCAGTCCCTCAGCCTGGAGAAGAGTTCAACACCATGGTCTGGAACAAGGTGGTCAGTCCCTCAGCCTGGAGAAGAGTTCAACACCATGGTCTGGAACAAGGTGGTCAGTCCCTCAGCCTGGAGAAGAGTCCAGCACCATGGTCTGGAAGAAGGTGGTCAGTCCCTCAGCCTGAAGAAGAGTTCAGCACCATGGTCTGGAACAAGGTGGTCAGTCCCTTAGCCTGGAGAAGAGTTCAGCTCCATGGTCTGGAACAAGGTGGTCAGTACTTCAGCCTGGAGAAGAGTTTAGCACCATGGTCTGGAACAAGGTGGTCAGTCCCTTAGTCTGGAGAAGAGTTCAGCACCATGCTCTGGAACAAGGTGGTCAGTCCCTCAGCCTGGAGAAGAGTTCAACACCATGGTCTGGAACAAGGTGGTCAGTCCCTCAGCCTGGAGAAGAGTTCAGCACCATGGTCTGGAACAAGGTGGTCAGTACTTCAGTCTGGAGAAGAGTTCAGCACCATGGTCTGGAACAAGGTGGTCAGTCCCTCAGCCTGGAGAAGAGTTCAGCACCATGGTCTGGAACAAGGTGGTCAGTCCCTCAGCCTGGAGAAGAGTTCAACACATGGTCTGGAACAAGGTGGTCAGTCCCTCCGCCTGGAGAAGAGTTCAGCACCATGGTCTGGAACAAGGTGGTCAGTCCCTCAGCCTGGAGAAGAGTTCAGCACCATGGTCTGGAACAAGGTGGTCAGTCCCTCAGCCTGGAGAAGAGTTCAGCACCATGGTCTGGAACAAGGTGGTCAGTCCCTCAGCCTGGAGAAGAGTTCAGCACCATGGTCTGGAACAAGGTGGTCAGTCCCTCAGCCTGGAGAAGAGTTCAGCACCATGGTCTGGAACAAGGTGGTCAGTCCCTCAGCCTGGAGAAGAGTTCAGCACCATGGTCTGGAACAAGGTGGTCAGTCCCTCAGCCTGGAGAAGAGTCCAGCACCATGAAGCTGAACTCTTCTCCAGACTGAGGGACTGACCACCTTAAATACTTTTCTCCAAGGTTGACTGAAGAAGTCTACTGTGTAGGCGAAACGTTTCATCAATGAACTTACCCAACTGTTGCACATGTTTCTTAATCTTCAACGTTTCGGAAATAAAGATACCTATGTTTTCCTCTTGTATGTTGTTCATTAATGTGTAAGTTAAGGTAATAATCAAGACTGACTCACGAAATCGTAACGACTCAAACAAACCATTCCACGGGCGGGGTTAGAACCCGCGGTCACAGAGTTATAAACATCCAGACCGTCACCTAACGCAACGGTCTGGAGTTCTGAGACTCTCTGATCACGGGTTCTAACCCCA
>NC_091383.1:6036333-6048087 GCF_038502225.1 Cherax quadricarinatus
AACGACAGTGTTAATACCAACGACAGTGTTAATACCAACGACAGTGTTAATACCAACGACAGTGTTAATACCAACGACAGTGTTAATACCAACGACAGTGTTAATACCAACGACAATGTTAATACCAATACTCTTCTCTAGGCTGAGGGACTGACCACCTTGTTCCAGACCATGGTGCTGAACTCTTTTCCAGGCTGAGGGACTGACCACCTTGTTCCAGACCATGGTACTGAACTCTTCTCCAGGCTGAGGGACTGACCACCTTGTTCCAGACCATGGTGCTGAACTCTTCTCCAGGCTGAGGGACTGACCAACTTGTTCCAGACCATGGTACTGAACTCTTTTCCAGGCTGAGGGACTGACCACCTTGTTCCAGACCATGGTGCTGAACTCTTCTCGAGGCTGAGGGACTGACCACCTTGTTCCAGACCATGGTGCTGAACTCTTCTCCAGGCTGAGGGACTGACCACCTTGTTCCAGACCATGGTGCTGAACTCTTCTCCAGGCTGAGGGACTGACCACCTAGTTCCAGACCATGGTACTGAACTCTTTTCCAGGCTGAGGGACTGACCACCTTGTTCCAGACCATGGTGCTGAACTCTTCTCTAGGCTGAGGGACTGACCACGTTGTTCCAGACCACGGTGCTGAACTCTTCTCCAGGCTGAGGAACTGACCACCTTGTTCCAGACCATGGTGCTGAACTCTTCTCTAAGCTGAGGGACTGACCACCTTGTTCCAGACCATGGAGCTGAACTCTTCTCCAGGCTGAGGGACTGACCACATTGTTCCAGACCATGGAGCTGAACTCTTCTCCAGGCTGAGGGACTGACCACATTGTTCCAGACCATGGTGCTGAACTCTTCTCGAGGCTGAGGGACTGACCACCTTATTCCAGACCATGGAGCTGGGCTCTTGTCCAGGCTGAGGGACTGACCACCTTGTTCCAGACCATGGTGTTGAACTCTTTTTGTAGTTGTAGTCTGACGTAGCTTACAAGATGTGGCAGAATTGGTAGCTCCTCGTTTGCGACTACAACTACGGTTGAAGCTCGTAGTTGTAGTGTGGCGTAGCCTAGAACATGTGGCACAACTGGTAGCTCCATCAGCTCTCACACTGAGAGGTGAGGAGGTCCATCCCTGACATGGCTGGAAATGTGGGAGTCGCTTCGTTACTTGTGTTTACCCAGCGTTAAGAAAGCACCTGGGTGTTAATCGACTCTTCTGGGTCGCATCCGGGGGTGTTGGAACGAGCTGAGTTAAATTCATGTGTAAAAAAAGAGTCTTTTACGGCAAGAGTCTTTATTTATTAACTTGAAACCAGCATCGCAAGCACAGGATGCGTCAAGAAACCTGAATATTGACTGTTGTGGGACGTATCCCAGGGGTGTTGAAACCAAATGAGGTAAGATAATAACTCTTAACCTGTAAATTCACGTGTAAAAAAGCCTTTTACTGTAATAGTATTATTTTTTATCAACTTGTAACAAGCATCGCAAGCACAGAATGCCTCAAAAATCCTGGGCGGTAATTGATTTGTGGGTCTCATCCTATAGGTGTTGAAACGAATTTAGGTATGATAACAGCTCCTAGCCTATAAATTCAAGCTTTAAAATAGCCTTTTACCGTAAGTCTTTTGTTTTATCAACTTGTAACAAGCATCGCAAGCAAAAGATACGTTAAAAATCCTATTATAAGATTTGTGGGTCTTATCCCAGGGGTGTTGAAACAAGCAGAGGTCGAATAACAGCTTCTAGCCTGTTAATTCAAGTTTATCAAAAGCCTTTTACTGTAAGAGTCTTTATTTGTCAACGGTAAACAAACATACCAAGTACAGGATGCGTCAAGAAACGTGGTGAAAAGTAAACCTAGAATCTACCTGGAGAGAGAGTTTCGGGGCTCAACGCCTCCGCGACTCTGTCTGTGATCAGGCTTCAACTCCTCCACTCTTAGTGATGCTGAGAAAGATTTTAAACCAGACTACCAGAGAAATGGACACCTTTGATGTTATCCGTATCAACGGGATATTTTCCTGATAAGGTCAACAAAGTTTTTAGAAAGTCCCAAAACGGGGTTTCAAAGGCCGTGCTTTCCCGCTGACGAGGTTAAGACAGACGGGAAAGAGTTTTCATGGTCGACGCGAGACAATTTTCACGTTGAGTGGGCATGGCATGTAAGATGGTGACTTTGAAGTTGATGAAGTTGAGGAGAGAAAAATTTGCCCACGAGCACTCACTCGCTTTGCTGTGCCGCCAACAAGTCAGTAAAAAGACTGTCGTAATATATGTAAGCTAACCCAACACTTACTGTTAAGGCTCCTGAGGAGAAGATTCAGCTGAGTTAGAGTTGCTGCCTCTGACGAATGTAAGTATTACTACCGAATACTTCCTAATAGAGGCCCGGGTTATCCTACCTAGACGGTAGAGCGTCAGACTGTCAATTTATGCGCCGGGTTTCGAGCCCCACTTTCATGTTTATTGATCGGCAGTTGTTGATCACAACTTAATTTGAGTTTATATATATATATATATATATATATATATATATATATATAATATATATATAAATTATATATATATATATATATATATATCTTCTTCTTTCTTTCAACATACCAGCCGTATCCCACCGAGGCAGGGTGGCTCAAAAGAAAAAACTAAAGTTTCTCTTTTTAAATTTAGTAATATATACAGGAGAAGGGGTTACTAGCCCCTTGCTCCCGGCATTTTAGTCGCCTCTTACAACACGCATGGCTTACGGAGGAAGAATTCTGTTCCACTTCCCCATGGAGATAAGAGGAAATAAACAAGAATAAGAACTAGAAAGAAAATAGAAGAAAACCCAGAGGGGTGTGTATATATGTGCTTGTACATGTATGTGTAGTGTGACCTAAGTGTAAGTAGAAGTAGCAAGACGTACCTGAAATCTTGCATGTTCATGAGACAGAAAAAAGGACACCAGCAATCCTACCATCATGTAAAACAATTACAGGCTTTCGTTTTACACTCACTTGGCAGGACGGTAGTACCTCCCTGGGCGGTTGCTGTCTACCAACCTACTACCTATAATATATATATATATATATATATATATATATATATATATATATATATATATATATATATATATATATATATATATATATATATATATATGTCGTGCCGAATATGTAAAACTGGTCAATTAGCAAGAACTCATTTAAAATTAAGTCCTTTCTGAAATTTTCTCTTATACGTTTAAAGATATATTTTTTTCTTTAATGTTAATGTATAAATTTTTAATTTTGCACCAGAAGAATCTTAGAAAACTTACCTAACCTTATTATAACAAGAACAATTTATTTTAGCCTAACAACTAAATATATTTTAGATTTGTTTACAATAATTTAATACTAAACAAACACAGTGAAATATATTTTTTTCGTTAGGTTCAAAATGATTTTGGCGAAATTATTGCATACACAAATTTTCACTTGTCCTATATGGCAAGATGAACGTTGATATTTAAGGCAAGATCGCAAGTTCTGCCTATTCGGCACGACATATATATATATATATATATATATATATATATATATATATATATATATATATATATATATATATATATATATATATATATATATATATATATATATATATATATATATATATATTGTTGCGACCCCTGAATGGGTCACAATGTATATAATGTATATTACCTTTTCATATAATTTTATATTGCTTATATTTGCGATAATAGCTAAGTCGTAAATATATTGTTTTATATTATTATTTGACTTAGTTATGTTGTTAGGTAGGATGTAACATTCATATATTATTATACAGTGCTCATAGCTCAAGCCTTGATTGTTTAACTGCTGTAATTATCGCTCGTTGATAGTTTCCCTGCCGGCTTCTGTGTTGCTGGGCAGCAACTGTCCACGGAGCAATCACGTGATCAGAGAGGGGGCGTGTTCACACCTCGCCTGGAGTAGTCAGTCTGGGCTAGACTCTCTTGGTGGTTGGACGTATTCCTGACAAGACGTGCCTAACTCTTCCTTATTGGCTCTTGTTGGAAGATCGTCTCTTGTCTCATTATGGTTAGTTCTGTAGACTCTGTTCACAGAACATTGTATAGACTTAGTTATTTTCGACGTTGTACTGAGGTTGTGTGTCGCATAGACACTCTGAGTAACTCAGGTCCTGAGCTCTAGCTTCTGACCTAACTTGTACTGGTATCTGTGTATTATCACAGTCGGGGATTTTCTTATGCTGAACTTAGATTCAGTAGTATGGGAGTTTTGTGACTTTTGTGGAGGATCTGCTGATGGTCCCTACTTAGTGTCGTTATATTATCTCCTTGATCCTGATTCTGTGTCGCAGTTGCTTGTTGTATTGCTATTGCTATTGCTTGTTATATTGCTATTGCATTGTTATATTGCATTCTTTTTATTGTTCAAACAGACTGTTCTGACTACCAGTTGGTCAAGAAGTTAGTTTAATTGAGGACTTTGTCAGTCACTGGTTCAAATCCAGTCGAGTCGTGAGACATAGCGAATTACTTAGAGCACTTATACACACAAACTTATTTGTATACATATGTATTATTAAATGTTAATGTACCAGGCGGTACTTAAGACATAAATATGTGATATGTGCTTTCAGCACAATACTAATGTACACGAGAGAAGTGATTATTATTATTATTATTATTATTATTATTATTATTATTATTATTATTATTATTATTATTATTATTATTATTATTATTATTATTTTGATTTATTTAATTTAATTTGATAATATACTCTTAGACATCATTATTAAATTTTAATTTCTCTAGTTAGTAGCCTACCAGTTGTAATCCTGAAGCACTAATAATTCTTACTGAATTCTAATGGATAATTGGACCAGGATACTGACTAATTGTTACGAAAACCCAGAAACACGCTGGATGCTAGAAGGGCAGTCCTTTCTAGTATTCACTGGAGATCTCTATGATTATTAGATATCACGTTTTTTGTAACAATATATATATATATATATATATATATATATATATATATATATATATATATATATATATATATATACAGGTCTCCCTCAACATTCGCCAGGGTTAGGGGATCAAGAGCCTCGCGAATGTTGAAAAACCGTGAATGTTTGATGCCCCAATATATTGTAGGGAAATATAATACAATACTGCTTCCTTAACTTGTTGAACCGTGAACAACCATAAAATACATGGAAACGTCATAAACTGTACTAAAAATATACATGTTATGCTTTAATAACATGTATGTTATTAAATACCACAGACTCCGCCATTGCCTCCACCACTTCCTCAACCACTGCGAGTCCCTACTACCCTCCCTCCGACCCCCGCAACTGGCAGCCAGCCCTCCCACCACTCAGTGTGGTGAGTGTTTTGTTTGTTCATTATTTGCTATTAAACTACACACACACACACACACACACACATATATATATACGTATATATATATATATATATATATGTTATATATATATATGTATATATATATGTATATATATATATACTATACCTGTGTGTCCACACTGGCTGACACCTATATCCATCACAGTGTGGGGCGACAGGGAGGAGCTGCTGACCACAGGGAGGAGTACAAGATCAGCAAGTACAGGGACATTAGCCAACAGTATCAATTTGTCCCAGTGGGATCAGAGACCTTGGGATCATGGGGAAAAAATGCCACACGTTTCCTTAAAGAATTGGGTTCCAGACTCATCGACACCACCAGGGACCCAAGGGCAGCCACTTTCATGTTCCAGCGCCTCAGCGTCGCCATCCAGAGGGGAAATGCTTGCTGCATACTTGGCTCACGTCCAGCCTCGGAGGAGCTGGAGGAAATTCATCATCTTTGATACATTGTGCCACTGTATTCATGTTCATGTTTTTTTCTGTAAATGTATTTTGTTTATTAATAAATGTTCACATAGAATATAAATATAGGGGGTGGTAGGAGAAGAAAATATTCAAACAGCTCCGGGGAGAACCTTGAGTTTTCCCTGAGGTACGTTTATTGTCTTCTCTGAGGATGAGGGTCCCCATTCCAGCTATAGAGGTGGTACTTCCCTATATTTTTTAAATTTGAAAAAATATATATATATATATATATGTGTGTGTGTGTGTGTGTGTGTGTGTCTGGTGCCGAATAGGCAGAACTTGGGATCTTGGCTTAAATAGCAATGCTCATCTTGCCATATAAGACAAGTGAAAATTTGTGTATGCAATAATTTCGTCAAATTTATTCTGAACCTAACCAAAATAATATATTTCACTGTGTTTGCTTAGTATTAAATTATTGTAAACAAATCTAAAATATATTTAGTTGGGTTAAGCTAAAATAAATTGTTCTTGTTATAATAAGGTTAGGTAAGTTTTCTAAGATTCTTTTGTTGCAAAATTAAATTTTTTTTTCATTAACATTAATGAAAAAAATATATGTTTAAACGTGCAAGAGAAGAGACAGATGACGCTCTATTCCACGGGACCACACAATTCTCGCATGCATGGGTTCGACCCCTTGGCTAGTCGCACACACATCAACCAGATAACTGCTGCAGCATATGGGCGCCTGGCAAACCTGAGAATAACGTTCCGATACCTAAGTAAGGAATCTTTCAAGACATTGTATACTAGGTACGTCAGGCCCATACTGGAGTATGCAGCACCAGTTTGGAACCCGTATCGGTTCAAGCACGTTAAGAAATTAGAGAAAGTGCAAAGGTTTGCGACAAGGTTAGTTCCAGAGCTAAGGGGAATTTCCTACGAAGAAAGGTTGAGGGAAACCGGCCTGACGACATTGGAGGACAGGAGGGTCAGGGAAGACATGGTAACGACATACAAAATGCTGCGTGGAATAGACAAGGTGGACAGAGACAAGATGTTCTAGAGATGGGACACAGAAACAAGAGGTCACTCTTGGAAGTTGAAGACTCAGATGAGTCACAGGGATGTTAGGAAGTATTTCTTCAGTCATAGAGTTGTCAGGAAGTGGAATAGTCTGGCGAGTAATGTAGTGGAGGCAAGAACCATACATAGCTTTAAGACGTGGTATGATAAAGCTCAGGGAGCAGGGAGAGAGAGGACCTAGTAGCGCTCAGTGAAGAGGCGGTGCCAGGAGCTGAGTATCGACCCATGCAACTACAATTAGGTGAGTACAACCTGGTTGATCTGGCACCTGGTGAAGATACTTGTCCAGTTTCCTCTTGGAGACTTCTACACTTGTTCCAGCAGTGTTTCTGATATCTTGAAGACTTCTACACTTGTTCCACCAGTGTTTCTGATATCTTGAAGACTTCTACACTTGTTCCAGCAGTGTTTCTGATATCTTGAAGACTTCTACACTTGTTCCACCAGTGTTTCTGATATCTTGAAGACTTCTACACTTGTTCCACCAGTGTTTCTGATATCTTGAAGACTTCTACACTTGTTCCAGCAGTGTTTCTGATATCTTGAAGACTTCTACACTTGTTCCAGCAGTGTTTCTGATATCTTGAAGACTTCTACACTTGTTCCAGCAGTGTTTCTGATATCTTGAAGACTTCTACACTTGTTCCAGCAGTGTTTCTGATATCTTGAAGACTTCTACACTTGTTCCAGTAGTGTTTCTTATATCTTGAAGATTTCTACACTTGTTCCAGCAGTGTTTCTGATATCTTGAAGACTTCTACACTTGTTCCAGCAGTGTTTCTGATATCTTGAAGACTTCTACACTTGTTCCAGCAGTGTTTCTGATATCTTGAAGACTTCTACACTTGTTCCAGCAGTGTTTCTGATATCTTGAAGACTTCTACACTTGTTCCAGCAGTGTTTCTGATATCTTGAAGACTTCTACACTTGTTCCAGCAGTGTTTCTGATATCTTGAAGACTTCTACACTTGTTCCAGAAGTGTTTCTGATATCTTGAATACTTCTACACTTGTTCAAGCAGTGTTTCTGAAATCTTGAAGACTTCTACACTTGTTCCAGCAGTGTTTCTGATATCTTGAAGACTTCTACACTTGTTCCAGCAGTGTTTCTGATATCTTGAAGACTTCTACACTTGTTCCAGCAGTGTTTCTAATATCTTGAAGACTTCTACACTTGTTCCAGCAGTGTTTCTGATATCTTGAAGACTTCTACACTTGTTCCAGCAGTGTTTCTGATATCTTGAAGACTTCTACACTTGTTCCAGCAGTGTTTCTGATATCTTGAAGACTTCTACACTTGTTCCAGCAGTGTTTCTGGTATCTTGAAGACTTCTACACTTGTTCCAGCAGTGTTTCTGATATCTTGAAGACTTCTGCACTTGTTCCAGCAGTGTTTCTGATATCTTGAAGACTTCTACACTTGTTCCAGCAGTGTTTCTGATATCTTGAAGACTTCTACACTTGTTCCAGCAGTGTTTCTGATATCTTGAAGACTTCTACACTTGTTCCAGCAGTGTTTCTGATATCTTGAAGACTTCTACACTTGTTCCAGCAGTGTTTCTGATATCTTGAAGACTTCTACACTTGTTCCAGCAGTGTTTCTGATATCTTGAATACTTCTACACTTGTTCCAGCAGTGTTTCTGATATCTTGAATACTTCTACACTTGTTCCAGCAGTGTTTCTGATATCTTGAATACTTCTACACTTGTTCCAGCAGTGTTTCTGATATCTTGAAGACTTCTACACTTGTTCCAGCAGTGTTTCTGATATCTTGAAGACTTCTACACTTGTTCCAGCAGTGTTTCTGATATCTTGAAGACTTCTACACTTGTTCCAGCAGTGTTTCTGATATCTTGAAGACTTCTACACTTGTTCCAGCAGTGTTTCTAATATCTTGAATACTTCTACACTTGTTCCAGCAGTGTTTCTGATATCTTGAAGACTTCTACACTTCTTCCACCAGTGTTTCTGATATCTTGAAGACTTCTACACTTGTTCCAGCAGTGTTTCTGATATCTTGAAGACTTCTACACTTGTTCCAGCAGTGTTTCTGATATCTTGAAGACTTCTACACTTGTTCCAGCAGTGTTTCTGATATCTTGAAGACTTCTACACTTGTTCCAGCAGTGTTTCTGATATCTTGAAGACTTCTACACTTGTTCCAGCAGTGTTTCTGATATCTTGAAGACTTCTACACTTGTTCCAGCAGTGTTTCTGATATCTTGAAGACTTCTACACTTGTTCCAGCAGTGTTTCTGATATCTTGAAGACTTCTACACTTGTTCCAGCAGTGTTTCTGATATTTTGAAGACTTCTACACTTGTTCCAGCAGTGTTTCTGATATCTTGAAAACTTCTACACTTGTTCCAGCAGTGTTTCTGATATCTTGAAGACTTCTGCACTTGTTCCAGCAGTGTTTCTGATATCTAGAAGACTTCTACACTTGTTCCAGCAGTATTTCTGATATTTTGAAGACTTCTACACTTGTTCCAGCAGTGTTTCTGATATCTTGAAGACTTCTACACTTGTTCCAGCAGTGTTTCTGATATCTTGAAGATTTTTACACTTGTTCCAGCAGTGTTTCTGATATCTTGAAGACATCTACACTTGTTCCAGCAGTGTTTCTGATGTCTTGAAGACTTCTACACTTGTTCCAGCAATGTTTCTGATATCTTGAAGACTTCTACACTTGTTCCAGCAGTGTTTCTGATATCTTGAAAACTTCTACACTTGTTCCAGCAGTGTTTCTGATATCTTGAAGACTTCTACACTTGTTCCAGCAGTGTTTCTGATATCTTGAAGACTTCTACACTTGTTCCAGTAGTGTTTCTTATATCTTGAAGACTTCTACACTTGTTCCAGCAGTGTTTCTGATATCTGGAAGAATTCTACACTTGTTCCAGCAGTGTTTCTGATATCTTGAAGACTTCTACACTTGTTCCAGCAGTGTTTCTGATATCTTGAAGACTTCTACACTTGTTCCAGCAGTGTTTCTGATATCTTGAAGACTTCTACACTTGTTCCAGTAGTGTTTCTTATATCTTGAAGACTTCTACACTTGTTCCACCAGTGTTTCTGATATCTTGAAGACTTCTACACTTGTTCCAGCAGTGTTTCTGATATCTTGAAGACTTCTACACTTGTTCCAGCAGTGTTTCTGATATCTTGAAGACTTCTACACTTGTTCCAGCAGTGTTTCTGATATCTTGAAGACTTCTACACTTGTTCCAGCAGTGTTTCTGATATCTTGAAGACTTCTACACTTGTTCCAGCAGTGTTTCTGATATCTTGAAGACTTCTACACTTGTTCCAGCAGTGTTTCTGATATCTTGAATACTTCTACACTTGTTCAAGCAGTGTTTCTGAAATCTTGAAGACTTCTACACTTGTTCCAGCAGTGTTTCTGATATCTTGAAAACTTCTACACTTGTTCCAGCAGTGTTTCTGATATCTTGAAGACTTCTACACTTGTTCCAGCAGTGTTTCTGATATCTAGAAGACTTCTACACTTGTTCCAGCAGTATTTCTGATATTTTGAAGACTTCTACACTTGTTCCAGCAGTGTTTCTGATATCTTGAAGACTTCTACACTTGTTCCAGCAGTGTTTCTGATATCTTGAAGATTTTTACACTTGTTCCAGCAGTGTTTCTGATATCTTTAAGACATCTACACTTGTTCCAGCAGTGTTTCTGATGTCTTGAAGACTTCTACACTTGTTCCAGCAATGTTTCTGATATCTTGAAGACTTCTACACTTGTTCCAGCAGTGTTTCTGATATCTTGAAAACTTCTACACTTGTTCCAGCAGTGTTTCTGATATCTTGAAGACTTCTACACTTGTTCCAGCAGTGTTTCTGATATCTTGAAGACTTCTACACTTGTTCCAGTAGTGTTTCTTATATCTTGAAGACTTCTACACTTGTTCCAGCAGTGTTTCTGATATCTGGAAGAATTCTACACTTGTTCCAGCAGTGTTTCTGATATCTTGAAGACTTCTACACTTGTTCCAGCAGTGTTTCTGATATCTTGAAGACTTCTACACTTGTTCCAGCAGTGTTTCTGATATCTTGAAGACTTCTACACTTGTTCCAGTAGTGTTTCTTATATCTTGAAGACTTCTACACTTGTTCCAGCAGTGTTTCTGATATCTTGAAGACTTCTACACTTGTTCCAGCAGTGTTTCTGATATCTTGAAGACTTCTACACTTGTTCCAGCAGTGTTTCTGATATCTTGAAGACTTCTACACTTGTTCCAGCAGTGTTTCTGATATCTTGAAGACTTCTACACTTGTTCCAGCAGTGTTTCTGATATCTTGAAGACTTCTACACTTGTTCCAGCAGTGTTTCTGATATCTTGAAGACTTCTACACTTGTTCCAGCAGTGTTTCTGATATCTTGAATACTTCTACACTTGTTCAAGCAGTGTTTCTGAAATCTTGAAGACTTCTACACTTGTTCCAGCAGTGTTTCTGATATCTTGAAGACTTCTACACTTGTTCCAGCAGTGTTTCTGATATCTTGAAGACTTCTACACTTGTTCCAGCAGTGTTTCTAATATCTTGAAGACTTCTACACTTGTTCCAGCAGTGTTTCTGATATCTTGAAGACTTCTACACTTGTTCCAGCAGTGTTTCTGATATCTTGAAGACTTCTACACTTGTTCCAGCAGTGTTTCTGATATCTTGAATACTTCTACACTTGTTCCAGCAGTGTTTCTGATATCTTGAAGACTTCTACACTTGTTCCAGCAGTGTTTCTGGTATCTTGAAGACTTCTACACTTGTTCCAGCAGTGTTTCTGATATCTTGAATACTTCTGCA
>NC_091383.1:6053187-6060687 GCF_038502225.1 Cherax quadricarinatus
TGCCTGCCTTCCTCCCTGCCTACCTGTCTGCCTTCCTCCCTGCCTCTGTGCCTGCCTTCCTCCCTACCTGCCAGCTTGCCTGCCTCCCTGCCTACCTCCCTGCCTCCCTGCCTCCTTGCCTGCCTGCCTTCCTCCCTACCTGCCTGCCTGCCTTCCTCCCTGCCTGCCAGCTTGCCTGCCTCCCTCCCTGCCTGCCTGCCTGTCTGCCTGCCTGCCTGCCTGCCTGCCTGTCTGCCTGAGTGCCTCCATGCCTCGCTGCCTCCCTGCCTTCCTACCTGCTTGCCTTCCTCCCTGCCTGCCTGTCTTCCTTCCTCACTGTCTGCCTGCCTGCCTTCCTCCCTGCCTGCCTTCCTGCCTGCCTTCCTCCCTGCCTGCCTGCCTTCCTGCCTGCCTGCCTGCCTGCCTGCCTGCCTGCCTGCCTGCCTGCCTCCCTGCCTGCCTCCCTGCCTCCCTGCCTCCCTGCCTCCCTGCCTCCCTGCCTCACTGCCTCCCTGCCTCCCTGCCTGCCTGCCTCCCTCCCTCCCTCCCTGCCTGCCTCCCTTCCTCTCTGCTTCCCTGCCCGCCTGCCAGCCTCCCTGCTTCCCTGCCTGCCTTACTCCCTACCTGCCTGCCTTCCTTCCTTCCTGCCTGCCAGCTTGCCTGCCTCCCTGCCTGCCTCCCTGCCTGTTTTCTTCCTGCTTCCCTGCCTGCCTTCCTTCCTACCTGCCTGCCTGCCTGCCTTCCTCCCTGCCTGCCAGCTTGCCTGCCTCCCTGCATGCCTGTCTTCCTTCCTCCCTGTCTGCCTCTCTGTCTTCCTCCATGCCTGCCTGCCTGTCTTCCTCCATGCCTGCATGCCTGCCTGCCTGACTCCCTGCCTGCCTGCCCCTCTCACTGCCTCCCTGCCTGCCTGCCTACCAGCATTCCTCTCTGCCTGCCTGCCTGCCTCCCTGCCTGCCTGAATGCCTCTATGCCTGCCTGCCTGCCTCCCTGCCTGCCTGCCTGCCTGCCTGCCTCCCTGCCTGCCTGCCTGCCTGCCTGACTGCCTGCCTGCCTGTCTCTCTGCCTACCTGCCTGCCTGCCTGCCTCCCTGCATGCCTGCCTGCCTCCCTGCATGCCTGCCTGCCTCCCTGCCTGCCTGCCTGCCTCTCTACCTGCCTGCCTGCCTTACTCCTTGCTTGCCTCCCTGCCTCCCTGCCTGCCTGCCATCCTCCCTGCCTGCCTGCCTGCCTCTCTGCCTGCCTGCCTGCCTTCCTCCTTGCTTGCCTGGCTGCCTGCCTGCCTTCCTCCTTGCTTGCCTCCCTGCCTGCCTGCCTGCCTGCCTGCCTACCTGCCTGCCTTCCTCGTTGCCTGCCTGCCTGCCTGCCTGCCTGCCTGCCTGCCTGCCTGCCTGCCTGCCTTCCTCCCTGACTGCCTGTCTGCCTGCCTTCCTGTCTGCCTACCTGCCTGCCTGTACTGTCTTTAGATACCTGTCCAGCTCCCTCTTGAAGACAACCAGGGGCCTATTGGTAATCCCCCTTATACCTGGTGGGTGGGAGGCTGTTGAACTGTCTTGGACCCCTAACACTTACTATACTTTCTAAATCCCTCTCTCAGAAAGGTTCTTTCTAAGGGGTTGAGAACTGCGATCATTTTTTACCAGAAGACTGACAGATACTCGTATAATTTACAGTGAAACCAGAACCTCTTTTAAAACCTGATTTCCTGCCAGATCGAGACGGCGAAACCTGAATTCCAGGAGAGAACTTTCCGTGTCACAAACTTTGTCAATCCCCCTCCTCCTTCTTCTTAGTCTCGTCCACTCTGGTGCTTTATCGTCCAGCTAGTTCACCAGTGGCTCTTCTTTCTCTGAATTTCCCATTTCTTCTTTGCTTCCTGTTTCGTTATCGGCTGTTTACATGCGGTAACAGAGTTATATGTGCGGTTATGAGGGTTATCTATGCGGCTACCTGCCTTATCTATATCTACAAGCTTAATTTGTGTAGATAACAGAGTTATCTATGCGGCTACCTGCCTTATCTATATCTACAAGCTTAATTTGTGTAGATAACAGAGTTATCTATGCGGCTACTTGCCTTATCTATATCTACAACCTTAATTTGTGTAGATAACAGAGTTATCTATGCGGCTACTTGCCTTATCTATATCTACAAGCTTAATTTGTGTTGATAACAGAGTTATCTATGCGGCTACTTGCCTTATCTATATCTACAAGCTTAATTTGTGTAGATAACAGAGTTATCTATGCGGCTACTTGCCTTATCTATATCTACAAGCTTAATTTGTGTAGATAACAGAGTTATCTATGCGGCTACTTGCCTTATCTATATCTACAAGCTTAATTTGTGTTGATAACAGAGTTATCTATGCGGCTACTTGCCTTATCTATATCTACAAGCTTAATTTGTGTTGATAACAGAGTTATCTATGCGGCTACTTGTCTTATCTATATCTACAAGCTTAATTTGTGTTGATAACAGAGTTATCTATGCGGCTACTTGCCTTATCTATATCTACAAGCTTAATTTGTGTTGATAACAGAGTTATCTATGCGGCTACTTGCCTTATCTATATCTACAAGCTTAATTTGTGTTGATAACAGAGTTATCTATGCGGCTACTTGCCTTATCTATATCTACAAGCTTAATTTGTGTTGATAACAGAGTTATCTATGCGGCTACTTGCCTTATCTATATCTACAAGCTTAATTTGTGTTGATAACAGAGTTATCTATGCGGCTACTTGCCTTATCTATATCTACAAGCTTAATTTGTGTAGATAACAGAGTTATCTATGCGGCTACTTGCCTTATCTATATCTACACGCTTTATTTATGTAGATAACAGAGTTATCTATGGGATTATAAGCTTTATCTCTGCGGTTATCAGCTCTAATTTTGAGGTTGCTAGAGTGATATTGATGTCTGAAGTAGAGATTATGATTATCTGTCAGCGTATATATACCGAGAGATATACTGTGCACATTGAGATTAATATACACTGAGAGATATACACTGGGAGATAAGCACCTCTCGGTGTGGAAGAAAGGTATAAAATACCGACAATATGAAAGTTAAGACACATGTGCAACATCTGGATATCTTTATTGTAGACGTTTCGCCGTCCAGTGGCTTTATCAATACAGATTCTAGGACATAATAGGAAGACAGTAGAAGTATATACAAAAGATGAGGTAATCAGTCCCTCGGCCTTGGAGTTAGTGTTCACAGCATCGTGGTGGAGGAGAATCTGGAGCAAAGGCAAGAAGACTGGCGGTTTATATAGGCGTCAGTGGATAGGGACGGGCAGCAGACGAGGGCAAAGGTGTATATACACCTCTCGGTGTATATACACTGAGAGATATGCACTACTTAAAGCATTTACACTGAGAAATATTCCTATTTCGGTGTATATACACTGAGAGATATACACCTCTCAGTGTATGATTACAGAGAAATATACACCTCTCAGTGTATGAATACTGATACACAAATAACCCGCACATAGAGAGAGAAGAGCTTACGACGACGTTTCGGTCCGACTTGGACCATTTACAAAGGTTGTAGCAGGGTCAGTGGCACAGCATGTAAGCTACAGGCAGGGTTGTAGCAGAGGTCCGTAGTACAGCATGTAAGCTGCAGGCAGGGTTGTAGCAGGGTCCGTGGTACAGCATGTAAGCTGCAGGCAGGGTTGTAGCAGGGTCCGTGGTACAGCATGTAAGCTGCAGGCAGGGTTGTAGCAGAGGTCCGTAGTACAGCATGTAAGCTGCAGGCAGGGTTGTAGCAGGGTCCGTGGTACAGCATGTAAGCTGCAGGCAGGGTTGTAGCAGGGTCCGTGGTACAGCATGTAAGCTGCAGGCAGGGTTGTAGCTCGGTCCGGGGTCCAGCCTGGAAGCTGCAGGCAGGCTTGAAGCAGGGTCCGTGGCACAGCATGTAACCTGCAGGCAGGGTTGTAGCAGAGGTCCGAGGCCGCAGCTGCACTCACCTGGTCACTTGATAAGAACATAAGAAAGAATGAACACTGCAGCAGGCCTACTGGCCCATGCAAGGCAGGTCCAAGTCACCCACCGGCCCAAGCCTAAATGGTATACAATACCGACAGGTTGTTAGGTAAGACACATATGCAACAGTTAGACAACTTTATTCCGAAACGTTTCGCCTACACAGTAGGCTTCTTCAGTCGAATACAGAAAGTAGGCAGGAACAGTAGAGATGTGAAGACGATGTAATCAGTCCATCACCCTTAAAGTCGTAGAATTTGAGGTTGTCAGTCCCTCGGCCTGGAGAAGTTCAGCTCCATAGTCAGGAACTATCTGAAGATCAAGCGACAGTGCGGAGACTTAAATATTCGACTGAAGAAGCCTACTGTGTAGGCGAAACGTTTCGGAATAAAGTTGTCTAACTGTTGCATATGTGTCTTACCTAACAACCTGTCGGTATTGTATACCATTTTGATGTTCAACCTCCAGGTTCTACACTTCTCCTTCAAATACTGACACCATGACCTGTACTGAACTCTACAAAAGCCTCGGTGCTGGAACAGTCAAGTATGTCTGTGAATCACCGCTTCACTTCACACTCACCCAAGTTCTTGAGTTCATCAAGCCTCTACGTTTCACCTTCAGTAACAAGGCTAAACTATACCACCTATCTAGAAGCAGCTTCAAAAAGTTCGAAAATGGCTCCATTGCTATCCTGTCTCCTCAGTTACTCCTATAACTCCCATATGTGTTCTACCCTCTGATGTGACCTAGCCTGCTGCCAGCTACTCAAGATTCAAGACTTCAACTACCACAAGTTCAATGCAACAGTCCCCGTTATTCCTGTTCTCAAGTCTGTCCCACGATCGCCTTAGCTGCTGGGTTAATCCCTGGCTCTATTTCTCTGACTAAGAACACTCCTTTCCAGCGCTATTCTTCGTCTGTCCCATCTTCCCCGCTCATCCCATTGGGATCTTACCTGAACTTATTTGCTTTTTGCTTTAGGAACACTGCAGCAGGCTTACTGGCCCATGCGAGGCAGGTCCAAGTCTCCTGTATTGTAGATGAACGGTTCAAAGAACCGACACGTTGTTAAATTAGACACATGTGCAACTCCTGGGTATCTTTATTGAGGAAACGTTTCGCCACACAGTGGCTTCATCAGTCCATACAAAGGATAAACTTGAAGAACAGGAGGAGAATGAGGTAATCAGTCCCTCAACCTTGAGTCGATGTGGTCAGTCCATCAGTCCATTAAGTCTCCTACCGGCTTAAGCCAATGCCCCAACCTAGCCAGGTCAGGTGGGAAATAGTGGGACATAGACGGGAACAAGAGAGAGAGAACAGGTAATAGTGGGTTGGTCAAATGTTTTGTTAGTGGGATGAATTGTAAAGGACCTGCCTAGTATGGGCCAACAGGCCTGCTGCAGTGTTCCTCCTTTCTTATGTTCTTATGTATGTAGTGAAAACAGTACTAGAAAGTAGGGAAAGTAATGTGCTACAATAGTAGAGGAATTAGAAGGGAAGACGTAGCAGTAGCAGAAGTGGGGTGCGTCTAACAGGAACACTGCAATTATCAAATGGTATACAATACCGACAGGTTGGTAGGTAAGACACATAGGGTTTAGAAAGACACGTAAGCAAACACTATGACATATTTATTAGAAAACGTTTCGGTCCTGGGACCTTGATCACTTCTAACATACAGAGGTAGAAAGACATTATATATATATAGGCGGAGAGTGAGGTGTGACACACGTGACCTGAGGAATGTCATAAGAACATAAGAATGGAGGAACACTGTAGAAGGCCTACTGGCCCATACGAGGCAAGTCCTTATCAAAACAACCTCTACCTATGATGAGGACGGGTAGATGATGAAATCATGTGACTCCTGTGTTGTGTAAGAATGGTATATAATACCGACAAGATGAAATTAAGACACATGTGCAACATCTGGGTATCTTTATTGTAGACGTTTCGCCATCCAGTGGCTTTATCATGCACGACTACGACAACTACTACTACAACTAACCCATCTCTTTGGGAAGGACCTACTTCCACTGGGGAATCCCGCCTACCAGTGACTATGTCCTCGTCTGCTACACCTGACGTTACTATATAAGCGCCAGGCTCCTTGCTTCTGCTTCAGAATCTCCACGACTACGGTGCTCTTCGCACCTACTCCAAGACTGAGGGACTGATTGCCTCATCTTCTGTACATAGTTCTACTGTCTTCAAGTTATGTGCTAGAATTTGTATTGATAAAGCCACTGGATGGCGAAACGTCTACAATAAAGATACCCAGATGTTGCACATGTGTCTTAACGACTCCTGTGTTGTTGGGTTGGTGCTGCTTAAGTATCATGTATGCCAATGTTTTTGAAATTTTGTAGTTTCCAGTGTTGCGTTACACCTCACTCTCCGCCTATATATATAATGTCTTTCTACCTCTGTTATACATACATACTTCACATTATACATACATGTATGTTAGAAGTGATCAAGGTCCCAGGACCGAAACGTTTTCTAATAAATATGTCATAGTGTTTGCTTACGTGTCTTTCTAAACCAACTTGAACATTAAAATGGTATAAAATACCGACAGGTTGTTAGGTAAGACACATATGCAACAGTTAGGTATCTTTATTATGAAACGTTTCGCCTACACAGTAGGCTTCTTCAGTCAAGTACAGAAAAGTTGATAGAAGCAGAAGATACTTGAAGACGATGTAATCAGTCCATCACCCTTAAAGTTTTGAGGTGGTCAGTCCCTCAGTCTGGAGAAGAGCATTGTTCCATAGTGTGAAACAATATGGAGAAGAAGTGACAGGATGGAGCTTTTATATAGCGCCAAGAGGTGAGACGTAGGCCACTAGGAGAGGTAAGAACTCAGATGTTGAAAGGTCAGGTCCCTCTCAAATCCAGCCCCTCTCACTAGTGGAAGTTGTCGAAGTTGATTGCAGGTCTGTACCAAGATACCCTTGTGTTGCAGTGTCTGACAGATTGAACATTAAAATGGTATAAAATACCGACAGGTTGTTAGGTAAGACACATATGCAACAGTTAGGTATCTTTATTATGAAACGTTTCGCCTACACAGTAGGCTTCTTCAGTCAAGTACAGAAAAGTTGATAGAAGCAGAAGATACTTGAAGACGATGTAATCAGTCCATCACCCTTAAAGTTTTGAGGTGGTCAGTCCCTCAGTCTGGAGAAGAGCATTGTTCCATAGTGTGAAACAATATGGAGAAGAAGTGACAGGATGGAGCTTTTATATAGGGACTGACCACCTCAAAACTTTAAGGGTGATGGACTGATTACATCGTCTTCAAGTATCTTCTGCTTCTATCAACTTTTCTGTACTTGACTGAAGAAGCCTACTGTGTAGGCGAAACGTTTCATAATAAAGATACCTAACTGTTGCATATGTGTCTTACCTAACAACCTGTCGGTATTTTATACCATTTTAATGTTCAATCTGTCAGACACTGCAACACAAGGGTATCTTGGTACAGACCTGCAATCAACTTCGACAACTTCCACT
>NC_091383.1:6065687-6140687 GCF_038502225.1 Cherax quadricarinatus
CATTGTTGGTGTTAAAATGAAGATTAAGACACATGTGCAACAGTTGGGTATCTTTATTGATGAAACGTTTCGCCCACACAGTAGGCTTCTTCAGTCAAATACAGACGAAACAGTGGTAATGAAGTGAAGATGAAGTAATTAGTCCATCAACCTAGGAAAAATAGTATTTAAGGTGGTCAGTGCCTCAGCCTGGAGAAGAGTCCAGTACCATGGTCTGGAACAAGGTGGTCAGTCCCTCAGCCTGGAGAAGAGTTCAGCACCATGGTCTGGAACAAGGTGGTCAGTCCCTCAGCCTGGAGAAGAGTTCAGCACCATGGTCTGGAACAAGGTGGTCAGTCCCTCAGCCTGGAGAAGAGTTCAGCACCATGGTCTGGAACAAGGTGGTCAGTCCCTCAGCCTGGAGAAGAGTTCAGCACCATGGTCTGGAACAAGGTGGTCAGTCCCTCAGCCTGGAGAAGAGTTCAGCACCATGGTCTGGAACAAGGTGGTCAGTCCCTCAGCCTGGAGAAGAGTCCAGCACCATGGTCTGGAACAAGGTAGTCAGTCACTCAGCCTGGAGAAGAGTTCAGCACCATGGTCTGGAACAAGGTGGTCAGTCCCTCAGCCTGGAGAAGAGTTCAGCACCATGGTCTGGAACAAGGTGGTCAGTCCCTCAGCCTGGAGAAGAGTTCAGCACCATGGTCTGGAACAAGGTGGTCAGTCCCTCAGCCTGGAGAAGAGTTCAGCACCATGGTCTGGAACAAGGTGGTCAGTCCCTCAGCCTGGAGAAGAGTTCAGCTCCATGGTCTGGAACAAGGTGGTCAGTCCCTCAGCCTGGAGAAGAGTTCACCACCATGGTCTGGAACAAGGTGGTCAGTCCCTCAGCCTGGAGAAGAGTTCAGCTCCATGGTCTGGAACAAGGTGGTCAGTCCCTCAGCCTGGAGAGAAGTTCAGCACCATGGTCTGGAACAAGGTGATCAGTCCCTCAGCCTGGAGAAGAGTTCAGCACCATGGTCTGGAACAAGGTGGTCAGTCCCTCAGCCTGGAGAAGAGTTCAGCACCATGGTCTGGAACAAGGTGGTCAGTCCCTCAGCCTGGAGAAGAGTTCAGCACCATGGTCTGGAACAAGGTGGTCAGTCCCTCAGCCTGGAGAAGCGTTCAGCACCATGGTCTGGAACAAGGTGGTCAGTCCCTCAGCCTGGAGAAGAGTTCAGCACCATGGTCTGGAACAAGGTGGTCAGTCCCTCAGCCTGGAGAAGAGTCCAGCACCATGGTCTGGAACAAGGTGGTCAGTCCCTCAGCCTGGAGAAGAGTCCAGCACCATGGTCTGGAACAAGGTGGTCAGTCCCTCAGCCTGGAGAAGAGTTCAGCACCATGGTCTGGAACAAGGTGGTCAGTCCCTCAGCCTGGAGAAGAGTTCAGCACCATGGTCTGGAACAAGGTGGTCAGTCCCTCAGCCTGGAGAAGAGTTCAGCTCCATGGTCTGGAACAAGGTGGTCAGTCCCTCAGCCTGGAGAAGAGTTCAGCACCATGGTCTGGAACAAGGTGGTCAGTCCCTCAGCCTGGAGAAGAGTTCAGCACCATGGTCTGGAACAAGGTGGTCAGTCCCTCAGCCTGGAGAAGAGTCCAGCACCATGGTCTGGAACAAGGTGGTCAGTCCCTCAGCCTGGAGAAGAGTTCAGCACCATGGTCTGGAACAAGGTGGTCAGTCCCTCAGCCTGGAGAAGAGTTCAGTACCATGGTCTGGAACAAGGTGGTCAGTCCCTCAGCCTGGAGAAGAGTTCAGCACCATGGTCTGGAACAAGGTGGTCAGTCCCTCAGCCTGGAGAAGAGTCCAGCACCATGGTCTGGAACAAGGTGGTCAGTCCCTCAGCCTGTAGAAGAGTCCAGCACCATGGTCTGGAACAAGGTGGTCAGTCCCTCAGCCTGGAGAAGAGTTCAGCACCATGGTCTGGAACAAGGTGGTCAGTCCCTCAGCCTGGAGAAGAGTTCAGCACCATGGTCTGGAACAAGGTGGTCAGTCCCTCAGCCTGGAGAAGAGTTCAGCTCCATGGTCTGGAACAAGGTGGTCAGTCCCTCAGCCTGGAGAAGAGTTCAGCACCATGGTCTGGAACAAGGTGGTCAGTCCCTCAGCCTGGAGAAGAGTTCAGCACCATGGTCTGGAACAAGGTGGTCAGTCCCTCAGCCTGGAGAAGAGTCCAGCACCATGGTCTGGAACAAGGTGGTCAGTCCCTCAGCCTGGAGAAGAGTTCAGCACCATGGTCTGGAACAAGGTGGTCAGTCCCTCAGCCTGGAGAAGAGTTCAGTACCATGGTCTGGAACAAGGTGGTCAGTCCCTCAGCCTGGAGAAGAGTTCAGCACCATGGTCTGGAACAAGGTGGTCAGTCCCTCAGCCTGGAGAAGAGTCCAGCACCATGGTCTGGAACAAGGTGGTCAGTCCCTCAGCCTGTAGAAGAGTCCAGCACCATGGTCTGGAACAAGGTGGTCAGTCCCTCAGCCTGGAGAAGAGTCCAGCACCATGGTCTGGAACAAGGTGGTCAGTCCCTCAGCCTGGAGAAGAGTTCACCACCATGGTCTGGAACAAGGTGGTCAGTCCCTCAGCCTGGAGAAGAGTTCAGCACCATGGTCTGGAACAAGGTGGTCAGTCCCTCAGCCTGGAGAAGAGTTCAGCACCATGGTCTGGAACAAGGTGGTCAGTCCCTCAGCCTGAAGAAGAGTTCAGCACCATGGTCTGGAACAAGGTGGTCAGTCCCTCAGCCTGGAGAAGAGTCCAGCACTATGGTCTGGAACAAGGTGGTCAGTTCCTCAGCCTGGAGAAGAGTTCAGCTCCATGGTCTGGAATAAGGTGGTCAGTCCCTCAGCCTGGAGAAGAGTTCAGCACCATGGTATGGAACAAGGTGGTCAGTTCCTCAGCCTGGAGAAGAGTTCAACACCATGGTCTGGAACAAGGTGGTCAGTCCCTCAGCCTGGAGAAGAGTTCAGCACCATGGTCTGGAACAAGGTGGTCAGTCCCTCAGCCTGGAGAAGAGTTCAGCACCATGGTCTGGAACAAGGTGGTCAGTCCCTCAGCCTGGAGAAGAGTTCAGCACCATGGTCTGGAACAAGGTGGTCAGTCCCTCAGCCTGGAGAAGAGTTCAGCACCATGGTCTGGAACAAGGTGGTCAGTCCCTCAGCCTGGAGAAGAGTTCAGCACCATGGTCTGGAACAAGGTGGTCAGTCCCTCAGCCTGGAGAAGAGTCCAGCACCATGGTCTGGAACAAGGTAGTCAGTCACTCAGCCTGGAGAAGAGTTCAGCACCATGGTCTGGAACAAGGTGGTCAGTCCCTCAGCCTGGAGAAGAGTTCAGCACCATGGTCTGGAACAAGGTGGTCAGTCCCTCAGCCTGGAGAAGAGTTCAGCACCATGGTCTGGAACAAGGTGGTCAGTCCCTCAGCCTGGAGAAGAGTTCAGCACCATGGTCTGGAACAAGGTGGTCAGTCCCTCAGCCTGGAGAAGAGTTCAGCTCCATGGTCTGGAACAAGGTGGTCAGTCCCTCAGCCTGGAGAAGAGTTCAGCACCATGGTCTGGAACAAGGTGGTCAGTCCCTCAGCCTGGAGAAGAGTTCAGCTCCATGGTCTGGAACAAGGTGGTCAGTCCCTCAGCCTGGAGAAGAGTTCAGCACCATGGTCTGGAACAAGGTGGTCAGTCCCTCAGCCTGGAGAAGAGTTCAGCACCATGGTCTGGAACAAGGTGGTCAGTCCCTCAGCCTGGAGAAGAGTTCAGCACCATGGTCTGGAACAAGGTGGTCAGTCCCTCAGCCTGGAGAAGAGTTCAGCACCATGGTCTGGAACAAGGTGGTCAGTCCCTCAGCCTGGAGAAGAGTTCAGCACCATGGTCTGGAACAAGGTGGTCAGTCCCTCAGCCTGGAGAAGAGTTCAGCACCATGGTCTGGAACAAGGTGGTCAGTCCCTCAGCCTGGAGAAGAGTCCAGCACCATGGTCTGGAACAAGGTGGTCAGTCCCTCAGCCTGGAGAAGAGTCCAGCACCATGGTCTGGAACAAGGTGGTCAGTCCCTCAGCCTGGAGAAGAGTTCAGCACCATGGTCTGGAACAAGGTGGTCAGTCCCTCAGCCTGGAGAAGAGTTCACCACCATGGTCTGGAACAAGGTGGTCAGTCCCTCAGCCTGGAGAAGAGTTCAGCTCCATGGTCTGGAACAAGGTGGTCAGTCCCTCAGCCTGGAGAAGAGTTCAGCACCATGGTCTGGAACAAGGTGGTCAGTCCCTCAGCCTGGAGAAGAGTTCAGCACCATGGTCTGGAACAAGGTGGTCAGTCCCTCAGCCTGGAGAAGAGTCCAGCACCATGGTCTGGAACAAGGTGGTCAGTCCCTCAGCCTGGAGAAGAGTTAAGCACCATGGTCTGGAACAAGGTGGTCAGTCCCTCAGCCTGGAGAAGAGTTCAGTACCATGGTCTGGAACAAGGTGGTCAGTCCCTCAGCCTGGAGAAGAGTTCAGCACCATGGTCTGGAACAAGGTGGTCAGTCCCTCAGCCTGGAGAAGAGTCCAGCACCATGGTCTGGAACAAGGTGGTCAGTCCCTCAGCCTGGAGAAGAGTTCACCACCATGGTCTGGAACAAGGTGGTCAGTCCCTCAGCCTGGAGAAGAGTTCAGCACCATGGTCTGGAACAAGGTGGTCAGTCCCTCAGCCTGGAGAAGAGTTCAGCACCATGGTCTGGAACAAGGTGGTCAGTCCCTCAGCCTGAAGAAGAGTTCAGCACCATGGTCTGGAACAAGGTGGTCAGTCCCTCAGCCTGGAGAAGAGTCCAGCACTATGGTCTGGAACAAGGTGGTCAGTTCCTCAGCCTGGAGAAGAGTTCAGCTCCATGGTCTGGAATAAGGTGGTCAGTCCCTCAGCCTGGAGAAGAGTTCAGCACCATGGTATGGAACAAGGTGGTCAGTTCCTCAGCCTGGAGAAGAGTTCAACACCATGGTCTGGAACAAGGTGGTCAGTCCCTCAGCCTGGAGAAGAGTTCAGCTCCATGGTCTGGAATAAGGTGGTCAGTCCCTCAGCCTGGAGAAGAGTTCAGCACCATGGTCTGGAACAAGGTGGTCAGTCCCTTAGCCTGGAGAAGAGTTCAGCACCATGGTGTGGAACAAGGTGGTCAGTCCCTCAGCCTGGAGAAGAGTTCAGCACAATGGTCTGGAACAAGGTGGTCAGTCCCTCAGCCTGGAGAAGAGTTCAGCACCACGGTCTGGAACAAGGTGGTCAGTCCCTCATCCTGGAGAAGAGTTCAGCACCATGGTCTGGAACAAGGTGGTCAGTCCCTTAGTCTGGAGAAGAGTTCAGCACCATGGTCTGGAACAAGGTGGTCAATCCCTCAGCCTGGAGAAGATCCTCAGCCTGGAGAAGAGTTCAGCACCATGGTCTGGAACAAGCTGGTCAGTCCCTCAGCCTGGAGAAGAGTCCAGCTCCATGGTCTGGAACAAGGTGGTCAGTCCCTCAGCCTGGAGAAGAGTTCAGCACCATGGTCTGGAACAAGGTGGTCAGTCCCTCAGCCTGGAGAAGAGTTCAGCACCATGGTCTGGAACAAGGTGGTCAGTCCCTCAGCCTGGAGAAGAGTTCAGCACCATGGTCTGGAACAAGGTGGTCAGTCCCTCAGCCTGGAGAAGAGTTCAGCTCCATGGTCTGGAACAAGGTGGTCAGTACTTCAGCCTGGAGAAGAGTTTAGCACCATGGTCTGGAACAAGGTGGTCAGTCCCTTAGTCTGGAGAAGAGTTCAGCACCATGCTCTGGAACAAGGTGGTCAGTCCCTCAGCCTGGAGAAGAGTTCAGCTCCATGGTCTGGAACAAGGTGGTCAGTCCCTCAGCCTGGAGAGAAGTTCAGCACCATGGTCTGGAACAAGGTGATCAGTCCCTCAGCCTGGAGAAGAGTTCAGCACCATGGTCTGGAACAAGGTGGTCAGTCCCTCAGCCTGGAGAAGAGTTCAGCACCATGGTCTGGAACAAGGTGGTCAGTCCCTCAGCCTGGAGAAGAGTTCAGCACCATGGTCTGGAACAAGGTGGTCAGTCCCTCAGCCTGGAGAAGAGTTCAGCACCATGGTCTGGAACAAGGTGGTCAGTCCCTCAGCCTGGAGAAGAGTTCAGCTCCATGGTCTGGAACAAGGTGGTCAGTCCCTCAGCCTGGAGAAGAGTTCAGCACCATGGTCTGGAACAAGGTGGTCAGTCCCTCAGCCTGGAGAAGAGTTCAGCACCATGGTCTGGAACAAGGTGGTCAGTCCCTCAGCCTGGAGAAGAGTTCAGCACCATGGTCTGGAACAAGGTGGTCAGTCCCTCAGCCTGGAGAAGAGTTCACCACCATGGTCTGGAACAAGGTGGTCAGTCCCTCAGCCTGGAGAAGAGTTCAGCTCCATGGTCTGGAACAAGGTGGTCAGTCCCTCAGCCTGGAGAAGAGTTCAGCACCATGGTCTGGAACAAGGTGGTCAGTCCCTCAGCCTGGAGAAGAGTTCAGCACCATGGTCTGGAACAAGGTGGTCAGTCCCTCAGCCTGGAGAAGAGTCCAGCACCATGGTCTGGAACAAGGTGGTCAGTCCCTCAGCCTGGAGAAGAGTTCAGCACCATGGTCTGGAACAAGGTGGTCAGTCCCTCAGCCTGGAGAAGAGTTCAGTACCATGGTCTGGAACAAGGTGGTCAGTCCCTCAGCCTGGAGAAGAGTTCAGCACCATGGTCTGGAACAAGGTGGTCAGTCCCTCAGCCTGGAGAAGAGTCCAGCACCATGGTCTGGAACAAGGTGGTCAGTCCCTCAGCCTGTTCAGCACCATGGTCTGGAACAAGGTGGTCAGTCCCTCAGCCTGGAGAAGAGTCCAGCACCATGGTCTGGAACAAGGTGGTCAGTCCCTCAGCCTGGAGAAGAGTTCACCACCATGGTCTGGAACAAGGTGGTCAGTCCCTCAGCCTGGAGAAGAGTTCAGCACCATGGTCTGGAACAAGGTGGTCAGTCCCTCAGCCTGGAGAAGAGTTCAGCACCATGGTCTGGAACAAGGTGGTCAGTCCCTCAGCCTGAAGAAGAGTTCAGCACCATGGTCTGGAACAAGGTGGTCAGTCCCTCAGCCTGGAGAAGAGTCCAGCACTATGGTCTGGAACAAGGTGGTCAGTTCCTCAGCCTGGAGAAGAGTTCAGCTCCATGGTCTGGAATAAGGTGGTCAGTCCCTCAGCCTGGAGAAGAGTTCAGCACCATGGTATGGAACAAGGTGGTCAGTTCCTCAGCCTGGAGAAGAGTTCAACACCATGGTCTGGAACAAGGTGGTCAGTCCCTCAGCCTGGAGAAGAGTTCAGCTTCATGGTCTGGAACAAGGTGGTCAGTCCCTCAGCCTGGAGAAGAGTTCAGCACCATGGTCTGGAACAAGGTGGTCAGTCCCTCAGCCTGGAGAAGAGTTCAGCACCATGGTCTGGAACAAGGTGGTCAGTCCCTCAGCCTGGAGAAGAGTTCAGCACCATGGTCTGGAACAAGGTGGTCAGTCCCTCAGCCTGGAGAAGAGTTCAGCACCATGGTCTGGAACAAGGTGGTCAGTCCCTCAGCCTGGAGAAGAGTTCAGCACCATGGTCTGGAACAAGGTGGTCAGTCCCTCAGCCTGGAGAAGAGTTCAGCACCATGGTCTGGAACAAGGTGGTCAGTCCCTCAGCCTGGAGAAGAGTTCAGCACCATGGTCTGGAACAAGGTGGTCAGTCCCTCAGCCTGGAGAAGAGTTCAGCACCATGGTCTGGAACAAGGTGGTCAGTCCCTCAGCCTGGAGAAGAGTTCAGCACCATGGTCTGGAACAAGGTGGTCAGTCCCTCAGCCTGGAGAAGAGTTCAGCTCCATGGTCTGGAACAAGGTGGTCAGTCCCTCAGCCTGGAGAAGAGTTCACCACCATGGTCTGGAACAAGGTGGTCAGTCCCTCAGCCTGGAGAAGAGTTCAGCTCCATGGTCTGGAACAAGGTGGTCAGTCCCTCAGCCTGGAGAGAAGTTCAGCACCATGGTCTGGAACAAGGTGATCAGTCCCTCAGCCTGGAGAAGAGTTCAGCACCATGGTCTGGAACAAGGTGGTCAGTCCCTCAGCCTGGAGAAGAGTTCAGCACCATGGTCTGGAACAAGGTGGTCAGTCCCTCAGCCTGGAGAAGAGTTCAGCACCATGGTCTGGAACAAGGTGGTCAGTCCCTCAGCCTGGAGAAGAGTTCAGCACCATGGTCTGGAACAAGGTGGTCAGTCCCTCAGCCTGGAGAAGAGTTCAGCACCATGGTCTGGAACAAGGTGGTCAGTCCCTCAGCCTGGAGAAGAGTCCAGCACCATGGTCTGGAACAAGGTGGTCAGTCCCTCAGCCTGGAGAAGAGTCCAGCACCATGGTCTGGAACAAGGTGGTCAGTCCCTCAGCCTGTTCAGAGAAGAGTTCAGCACCATGGTCTGGAACAAGGTGGTCAGTCCCTCAGCCTGGAGAAGAGTTCAGCACTATGGTCTGGAACAAGATGGTCAGTCCCTCAGCCTGGAGAAGAGTTCAGCTCCATGGTCTGGAACAAGGTGGTCAGTCCCTCAGCCTGGAGAAGAGTTCAGCACCATGGTCTGGAACAAGGTGGTCAGTCCCTCAGCCTGGAGAAGAGTTCAGCACCATGGTCTGGAACAAGGTGGTCAGTCCCTCAGCCTGGAGAAGAGTTCAGCACCATGGTCTGGAACAAGGTGGTCAGTCCCTCAGCCTGGAGAAGAGTTCAGCACCATGGTCTGGAACAAGGTGGTCAGTCCCTCAGCCTGGAGAAGAGTCCAGCACCATGGTCTGGAACAAGGTGGTCAGTCCCTCAGCCTGGAGAAGAGTTCACCACCATGGTCTGGAACAAGGTGGTCAGTCCCTCAGCCTGGAGAAGAGTTCAGCACCATGGTCTGGAACAAGGTGGTCAGTCCCTCAGCCTGGAGAAGAGTTCAGCACCATGGTCTGGAACAAGGTGGTCAGTCCCTCAGCCTGAAGAAGAGTTCAGCACCATGGTCTGGAACAAGGTGGTCAGTCCCTCAGCCTGGAGAAGAGTCCAGCACTATGGTCTGGAACAAGGTGGTCAGTTCCTCAGCCTGGAGAAGAGTTCAGCTCCATGGTCTGGAATAAGGTGGTCAGTCCCTCAGCCTGGAGAAGAGTTCAGCACCATGGTATGGAACAAGGTGGTCAGTTCCTCAGCCTGGAGAAGAGTTCAACACCATGGTCTGGAACAAGGTGGTCAGTCCCTCAGCCTGGAGAAGAGTTCAGCTCCATGATCTGGAATAAGGTGGTCAGTCCCTCAGCCTGGAGAAGAGTTCAGCACCATGGTCTGGAACAAGGTGGTCAGTCCCTTAGCCTGGAGAAGAGTTCAGCACCATGGTGTGGAACAAGGTGGTCAGTCCCTCAGCCTGGAGAAGAGTTCAGCACAATGGTCTGGAACAAGGTGGTCAGTCCCTCAGCCTGGAGAAGATCCTCAGCCTGGAGAAGAGTTCAGCACTATGGTCTGGAACAAGATGGTCAGTCCCTCAGCCTGGAGAAGAGTCCAGCTCCATGGTCTGGAACAAGGTGGTCAGTCCCTCAGCCTGGAGAAGAGTTCAACACCATGGTCTGGAACAAGGTGGTCAGTCCCTCAGCCTGGAGAAGAGTTCAACACCATGGTCTGGAACAAGGTGGTCAGTCCCTCAGCCTGGAGAAGAGTCCAGCACCATGGTCTGGAAGAAGGTGGTCAGTCCCTCAGCCTGAAGAAGAGTTCAGCACCATGGTCTGGAACAAGGTGGTCAGTCCCTTAGCCTGGAGAAGAGTTCAGCTCCATGGTCTGGAACAAGGTGGTCAGTACTTCAGCCTGGAGAAGAGTTTAGCACCATGGTCTGGAACAAGGTGGTCAGTCCCTTAGTCTGGAGAAGAGTTCAGCACCGTGCTCTGGAACAAGGTGGTCAGTCCCTCAGCCTGGAGAAGAGTTCAACACCATGGTCTGGAACAAGGTGGTCAGTCCCTCAGCCTGGAGAAGAGTTCAGCACCATGGTCTGGAACAAGGTGGTCAGTACTTCAGTCTGGAGAAGAGTTCAGCACCATGGTCTGGAACAAGGTGGTCAGTCCCTCAGCCTGGAGAAGAGTTCAGCACCATGGTCTGGAACAAGGTGGTCAGTCCCTCAGCCTGGAGAAGAGTTCAACACATGGTCTGGAACAAGGTGGTCAGTCCCTCCGCCTGGAGAAGAGTTCAGCACCATGGTCTGGAACAAGGTGGTCAGTCCCTCAGCCTGGAGAAGAGTTCAGCACCATGGTCTGGAACAAGGTGGTCAGTCCCTCAGCCTGGAGAAGAGTTCAGCACCATGGTCTGGAACAAGGTGGTCAGTCCCTCAGCCTGGAGAAGAGTTCAGCACCATGGTCTGGAACAAGGTGGTCAGTCCCTCAGCCTGGAGAAGAGTTCAGCACCATGGTCTGGAACAAGGTGGTCAGTCCCTCAGCCTGGAGAAGAGTTCAGCACCATGGTCTGGAACAAGGTGGTCAGTCCCTCAGCCTGGAGAAGAGTCCAGCACCATGAAGCTGAACTCTTCTCCAGACTGAGGGACTGACCACCTTAAATACTTTTCTCCAAGGTTGACTGAAGAAGTCTACTGTGTAGGCGAAACGTTTCATCAATGAACTTACCCAACTGTTGCACATGTTTCTTAATCTTCAACGTTTCGGAAATAAAGATACCTATGTTTTCCTCTTGTATGTTGTTCATTAATGTGTAAGTTAAGGTAATAATCAAGACTGACTCACGAAATCGTAACGACTCAAACAAACCATTCCACGGGCGGGGTTAGAACCCGCGGTCACAGAGTTATAAACATCCAGACCGTCACCTAACGCAACGGTCTGGAGTTCTGAGACTCTCTGATCACGGGTTCTAACCCCACTCGTGGTATGGTTTAATGAAGGTTAATATTTAGTACTCTTGTTTCCCTTTGCTAAGCAAGTTGAAGCCTTGACAAGCTTCACCATAAGGGTCAATTTCAGAAATATTTTTATTTCTGGCTCAGTGTGTTCTTAACATAAAAATGGAGAAACACTGCAGCAGGCCTACTGGCCCAATACAAGGCAGGTTATATTAATAATAATAATAATAATAATAATAATAATAATAATAATAATAATAATAATAATAATATAATAATAATAAAAATAATAATAATAATAATAATAATAATAATAATAATAATAATAATAATAATAATAATAATAGTAATAATAATTTATAATTCTCCAAGTACACGATACAACTTATAAAGACCATAGCTAACATCAGTGACATTGTAGTGGACCCCCGCATAACGATTACCTCCGAATGCGACCAATTATGTAAGTGTATTTATGTAAGTGCCTTTGTACGTGTATGTTTGGGGGTCTGAAATGGACTAATCTACTTCACAATATTCCTTATGGGAATAAATTCGGTCAGTACTGGCACCTGAACATACTTCTGGAGTGAAAAAATATCGTTAACCGGGGGTCCACTATATACAGAATGCCTCTTGTTATGCAGATTATTTCCAGCAAATTACGTTCTGCTTTACATTCTATACCATTGCCTGTCTTGATCTGCTGACGCTCCTTTTACAGCTGGTCACGTCTGTGCTGCAGTATGCTGCCAGGACTGCTGCTGCATCTGGCAGCTATAGTCTGGTGTGCAGCTGGTAGTCCCTCCACACCTTGCTCATCACAGCCCGGCCCTCACCACAGCACCCAGGGGACAACCTAACTTTTTACAACCCAAAGTGACGTGACTCAATGACTTACTAGACCCCTTCTTCTTTCTTCTTTTCTCCTCCTCTACTCACATCACATTTTCTTCAGGCTCCTCCGTCTCCTACAGCTTTTTCTCACAGCGTATTTTTTGCTACGTAAAGGAATAATGTGGGAATGTTTAGTTGATTGTATAACAGAGATCAGCTGGTCAGTGGGATATTAAAGCTGCATGTGTGTGTGTCCTGTGCTGCTTACCATGTCTGTCACAGAGCCAGGAGCTATGATTCGACCCCTGGAACCACATATAGGTAAGGACACACACTGTATATATATATATATATATATATATATATATATATATATATATATATATATATATATATATATATATATATATATATATATATATATATATATATATACATTGTTATATTGTTATATAATCAACAATGTCTACTATTAATTTTCGTTAATAATTTATTCATCATATTAATTAAATATATTTTTTAATGGTACGATAATATTAAAGGTTCATTTAGCGATAATCTGCAAAATCTCGATTTTATACCTTGAAAATTATAAATATTAATTACAAAATTCAATGTGGAACAGGACATAAAAGACACGGAATATAAAAGACACAGAATATAAAAGACACAGAATATAAAAGACACAGAATATAAAAGACACAGAATATAAAAGACACAGAATATAAAAGACACAGAATATAAAAGACACAGAATATAAGACACAGAATATATGACACAGAATATAAGACACAGAACGTTGACTGGAACAAAACAAAACTAACCCGCACTTTGCTCTTCAACATTCTCCTTCGTATGGACTGATGAAGCCACTGTGGGGCGAAACGTTTTTTGTCTAATTTATCAACCTGCACTTTGTAAATGGTCCAAGACTGACCGAAACGTCGTCTTTCTTAACAAAACTTCCCCACATCCTTCCTCCCAAATCTCCCTGCCTTCCTGACTAAACGCTTATTACAACGAAGCCCAGACGGCCGTCTGGCCCTTTTGAGAGACATTTGCAACATCCCCAGCCCTTATCCTGGTTTAACCCGCTCAACCCCCAATAAGCTGGGTCTTGACCTTTCCCCCTGACCCACTTTCGCCTTAGCTTTAGGGTTAAGACATGGCTCAATTCTACACTCCTCTCTAGCGCTAATCTTCGTCTGTCCCGTCTTCCCGCTCACCCCATTTGGGATCTTACCTGAACTTTCTTTCTTTTGTTCATTCGTACTTCTCGTTAGTGTGACTGTAAATGGTCCAAGTCGGACCGAAACGCCGTCGTAAGCTCCTCTCTCCTATGTGTGGGTTATTTACTACTACTACTACTACTACTACTACTACTACTACTACTACTACTACTACTACTACTACTACTACTACTATTACTACCACTACCACTTCCTGCCTATATATACCCGTCCTGCTCTACTTCTCGTTAGTGTGACTTTGTAAATGGTCCAAGTCGGACCGAAACGTCGTCGTAAGCTTCTCTCTTCTATATGCGGTCTATTTGTGTATACAAAGATGTATACACTGAGAGCTTACTTTCATCCCTACTTAAAGGATTCAAGTCTACATGAATGGTATTGAAAGGCTAACACGGAGCCGCTCAACACCCCTGATTCAGAAGAGTCCCGGAGAGGCAAGAGATGAAGCCGGATGATGCTGTAAGTTTTATTGAAAGGCAGGATTTTCTCCGGTTTAACCACTGTCTAATATAGCGGTTTCTGTATATCAGGGGTGTTCAGTACCGACAACATGAAGAATAAGACACTTGCGTTACATCTGGGTAACTTTTGTCGTGGTTTAGAAAGACACGTGAGCAAACACTGTGACATATTAGAAAACGTTTCGGTCCTGGGACCCTGATCACTTCTAACTATAGTGTTTGCTCACGTGTTTTTCTAAACCAACTTGTCGGTATTTATTACCAAGGTTTATACCAAGTTTTCTCGTGTATGTGTTGGTAAAGCCACTGGTTGGCGAAACATCTACAAGTAAGGATGATCATTAAGACACATGTGCAACAGTTAGGTATCTTTATTGCTGAAACGTTCCGTCTACACAGATTTCTTCAGTCAAATACAGAGGCAGCAAGTGTAGTAGTGAAATGAAGATGATGTAATCAGTCCCTCAACCTTGGAGAAAAAGTATTTGAGGTGGTGAGTCCCTCAGCCTGGAGAAGAGTTCAGCTCTATGGTCATTCGAGACCATAGAGCAGCTGAATCTACCCTACAGCTAGAGTTCGCCACAGCCACGCTGGTGGGAGATTCATTTGAAAAAAAAACTTGCATTTGTGGCCACAGTGGTGGCTCATGCTAACCTCCCAATGGTGTATAAGTATACCTAATTGGACGAATCTTATTGAATCCAGGTCTGTACTTACACAGTACTTACGTCAGTCCTTACGTAGTGACGTGGAGATTTACGACTTTTCATGAGTTCAAGCCCTACCCGTTCCGTGGTCCTCTCTTTTCCAAACAGGAAAACTGAAAAATAAATTTTTATTATTATTTATATTATTTTTAATTCTTCCCAAGAATTAATTTTAAGGAGAAAATTGCAAATACGCAACAAATATTTGCTCTAGACTCGTGACCCCCTTCCTAGAAATTACTGACGCCTACCTAGAGGAGGCATGCGCCCCCTTCCAGGGGTGAAGAACCTCTGCTCTACTAGACGATCTGCACTCTAGTGGTTCAGAGTGCTTTTAAATGATGACTTGCAACGAGAGGCGAGTAAAATCAAGAGGACTAATGTTAGTATAAATGGCAATGTTAATACCAACGACAGTGTTAATACCAACGACAGTGTTAATACCAACGACAGTGTTAATACCAACGACAGTGTTAATACCAACGACAGTGTTAATACCAACGACAGTGTTAATACCAACGACAGTGTTAATACCAACGACAGTGTTAATACCAACGACAGTGTTAATACCAACGACAGTGTTAATACCAACGACAGTGTTAATACCAACGACAGTATTAATACCAACGACAGTGTTAATACCAACGACAGTGTTAATACCAACGACAGTGTTAATACCAACGACAGTGTTAATACCAACGACAGTGTTAATACCAACGACAGTGTTAATACCAACGACAGTGTTAATACCAACGACAGTGTTAATACCAACGACAGTGTTAATACCAACGACAGTGTTAATACCAACGACAGTGTTAATACCAACGACAATGTTAATACCAATACTCTTCTCTAGGCTGAGGGACTGACCACCTTGTTCCAGACCATGGTGCTGAACTCTTTTCCAGGCTGAGGGACTGACCACCTTGTTCCAGACCATGGTACTGAACTCTTCTCCAGGCTGAGGGACTGACCACCTTGTTCCAGACCATGGTGCTGAACTCTTCTCCAGGCTGAGGGACTGACCAACTTGTTCCAGACCATGGTACTGAACTCTTTTCCAGGCTGAGGGACTGACCACCTTGTTCCAGACCATGGTGCTGAACTCTTCTCGAGGCTGAGGGACTGACCACCTTGTTCCAGACCATGGTGCTGAACTCTTCTCCAGGCTGAGGGACTGACCACCTTGTTCCAGACCATGGTGCTGAACTCTTCTCCAGGCTGAGGGACTGACCACCTAGTTCCAGACCATGGTACTGAACTCTTTTCCAGGCTGAGGGACTGACCACCTTGTTCCAGACCATGGTGCTGAACTCTTCTCTAGGCTGAGGGACTGACCACGTTGTTCCAGACCACGGTGCTGAACTCTTCTCCAGGCTGAGGAACTGACCACCTTGTTCCAGACCATGGTGCTGAACTCTTCTCTAAGCTGAGGGACTGACCACCTTGTTCCAGACCATGGAGCTGAACTCTTCTCCAGGCTGAGGGACTGACCACATTGTTCCAGACCATGGAGCTGAACTCTTCTCCAGGCTGAGGGACTGACCACATTGTTCCAGACCATGGTGCTGAACTCTTCTCGAGGCTGAGGGACTGACCACCTTATTCCAGACCATGGAGCTGGGCTCTTGTCCAGGCTGAGGGACTGACCACCTTGTTCCAGACCATGGTGTTGAACTCTTTTTGTAGTTGTAGTCTGACGTAGCTTACAAGATGTGGCAGAATTGGTAGCTCCTCGTTTGCGACTACAACTACGGTTGAAGCTCGTAGTTGTAGTGTGGCGTAGCCTAGAACATGTGGCACAACTGGTAGCTCCATCAGCTCTCACACTGAGAGGTGAGGAGGTCCATCCCTGACATGGCTGGAAATGTGGGAGTCGCTTCGTTACTTGTGTTTACCCAGCGTTAAGAAAGCACCTGGGTGTTAATCGACTCTTCTGGGTCGCATCCGGGGGTGTTGGAACGAGCTGAGTTAAATTCATGTGTAAAAAAAGAGTCTTTTACGGCAAGAGTCTTTATTTATTAACTTGAAACCAGCATCGCAAGCACAGGATGCGTCAAGAAACCTGAATATTGACTGTTGTGGGACGTATCCCAGGGGTGTTGAAACCAAATGAGGTAAGATAATAACTCTTAACCTGTAAATTCACGTGTAAAAAAGCCTTTTACTGTAATAGTATTATTTTTTATCAACTTGTAACAAGCATCGCAAGCACAGAATGCCTCAAAAATCCTGGGCGGTAATTGATTTGTGGGTCTCATCCTATAGGTGTTGAAACGAATTTAGGTATGATAACAGCTCCTAGCCTATAAATTCAAGCTTTAAAATAGCCTTTTACCGTAAGTCTTTTGTTTTATCAACTTGTAACAAGCATCGCAAGCAAAAGATACGTTAAAAATCCTATTATAAGATTTGTGGGTCTTATCCCAGGGGTGTTGAAACAAGCAGAGGTCGAATAACAGCTTCTAGCCTGTTAATTCAAGTTTATCAAAAGCCTTTTACTGTAAGAGTCTTTATTTGTCAACGGTAAACAAACATACCAAGTACAGGATGCGTCAAGAAACGTGGTGAAAAGTAAACCTAGAATCTACCTGGAGAGAGAGTTTCGGGGCTCAACGCCTCCGCGACTCTGTCTGTGATCAGGCTTCAACTCCTCCACTCTTAGTGATGCTGAGAAAGATTTTAAACCAGACTACCAGAGAAATGGACACCTTTGATGTTATCCGTATCAACGGGATATTTTCCTGATAAGGTCAACAAAGTTTTTAGAAAGTCCCAAAACGGGGTTTCAAAGGCCGTGCTTTCCCGCTGACGAGGTTAAGACAGACGGGAAAGAGTTTTCATGGTCGACGCGAGACAATTTTCACGTTGAGTGGGCATGGCATGTAAGATGGTGACTTTGAAGTTGATGAAGTTGAGGAGAGAAAAATTTGCCCACGAGCACTCACTCGCTTTGCTGTGCCGCCAACAAGTCAGTAAAAAGACTGTCGTAATATATGTAAGCTAACCCAACACTTACTGTTAAGGCTCCTGAGGAGAAGATTCAGCTGAGTTAGAGTTGCTGCCTCTGACGAATGTAAGTATTACTACCGAATACTTCCTAATAGAGGCCCGGGTTATCCTACCTAGACGGTAGAGCGTCAGACTGTCAATTTATGCGCCGGGTTTCGAGCCCCACTTTCATGTTTATTGATCGGCAGTTGTTGATCACAACTTAATTTGAGTTTATATATATATATATATATATATATATATATATATATATATATATATATATATATATATATATATATATATATATATATATATATATATATATATATATATATATATATATATTCTTCTTCTTTCTTTCAACATACCAGCCGTATCCCACCGAGGCAGGGTGGCTCAAAAGAAAAAACTAAAGTTTCTCTTTTTAAATTTAGTAATATATACAGGAGAAGGGGTTACTAGCCCCTTGCTCCCGGCATTTTAGTCGCCTCTTACAACACGCATGGCTTACGGAGGAAGAATTCTGTTCCACTTCCCCATGGAGATAAGAGGAAATAAACAAGAATAAGAACTAGAAAGAAAATAGAAGAAAACCCAGAGGGGTGTGTATATATGTGCTTGTACATGTATGTGTAGTGTGACCTAAGTGTAAGTAGAAGTAGCAAGACGTACCTGAAATCTTGCATGTTCATGAGACAGAAAAAAGGACACCAGCAATCCTACCATCATGTAAAACAATTACAGGCTTTCGTTTTACACTCACTTGGCAGGACGGTAGTACCTCCCTGGGCGGTTGCTGTCTACCAACCTACTACCTATATATATATATATATATATATATATATATATATATATATATATATATATATATATATATATATATATATATATATATATATATGTCGTGCCGAATATGTAAAACTAGTCAATTAGCAAGAACTCATTTAAAATTAAGTCCTTTCTGAAATTTTCTGTTATACGTTTAAAGATATATTTTTTTCTTTAATGTTAATGCATGAATTTTTAATTTTGCACAAGAAGAATCTTAGAAAACTTACCTAACCTTATTATAACAAAAACAATTTATTTTAGCCTAACCTAAATATATTTTAGATTTGTTTACAATAATTTAATACTAAACAAACATAGTGAAATATATTTTTTTCGTTAGGTTCAAAATGATTTTGGCGAAATTATTGCATACACAAATTTTCACTTGTCCTATATGGCAAGATGAGCGTTGCTATTTAAGCCAAGATCGCAAGTTCTGCCTATTCGGCACGACATATATATATATATATATATATATATATATATATATATATATATATATATATATATATATATATATATATATATATATATTATATATATATATATATATATATATATATATTGTTGCGACCCCTGAATGGGTCACAATGTATATAATGTATATTACCTTTTCATATAATTTTATATTGCTTATATTGCGATAATAGCTAAGTCGTAAATATATTGTTTTATATTATTATTTGACTTAGTTATGTTGTTAGGTAGGATGTAACATTCATATATTATTATACAGTGCTCATAGCTCAAGCCTTGATTGTTTAACTGCTGTAATTATCGCTCGTTGATAGTTTCCCTGCCGGCTTCTGTGTTGCTGGGCAGCAACTGTCCACGGAGCAATCACGTGATCAGAGAGGGGGGCGTGTTCACACCTCGCCTGGAGTAGTCAGTCTGGGCTAGACTCTCTTGGTGGTTGGACGTATTCCTGACAAGACGTGCCTAACTCTTCCTTATTGGCTCTGGTTGGAAGATCGTCTCTTGTCTCATTATGGTTAGTTCTGTAGACTCTGTTCACAGAACATTGTATAGACTTAGTTATTTTCGACGTTGTACTGAGGTTGTGTGTCGCATAGACACTCTGAGTAACTCAGGTCCTGAGCTCTAGCTTCTGACCTAACTTGTACTGGTATCTGTGTATTATCACAGTCGGGGATTTTCTTATGCTGAACTTAGATTCAGTAGTATGGGAGTTTTGTGACTTTTGTGGAGGATCTGCTGATGGTCCCTACTTAGTGTCGTTATATTATCTCCTTGATCCTGATTCTGTGTCGCAGTTGCTTGTTGTATTGCTATTGCTATTGCTTGTTATATTGCTATTGCATTGTTATATTGCATTCTTTTTATTGTTCAAACAGACTGTTCTGACTACCAGTTGGTCAAGAAGTTAGTTTAATTGAGGACTTTGTCAGTCACTGGTTCAAATCCAGTCGAGTCGTGAGACATAGCGAATTACTTAGAGCACTTATACACACAAACTTATTTGTATACATATGTATTATTAAATGTTAATGTACCAGACGGTACTTAAGATATAAAGATGTGATATGTGCCCTCAGCACCATACTACTGTACACGAGAGAAGTGTTTATTATTATTATTATTATTATTATTATTATTATTATTATTATTATTATTATTATTATTATTATTATTATTATTATTATTATTTTGATTTATTTAATTTAATTTGATAATATACTCCTAGACATCATTATTAAATTTTAATTTCTCTAGTTAGTAGCCTACCAGTTGTAATCCTGAAGCGACTAATAATTCTTACTGAATTCTAATGGATAATTGGACCAGGATACTGACTAATTGTTACGAAAACCCAGAAACACGCTGGATGCTAGAAGGGCAGTCCTTTCTAGTATTCACTGGAGATCTCTATGATTATTAGATATCACGTTTTTTGTAACAATATATATATATATATATATATATATATATATATATATATATATATATATATATATACAGGTCTCCCTCAACATTCGCCAGGGTTAGGGGATCAAGAGCCTCGCGAATGTTGAAAAACCGTGAATGTTTGATGCCCCAATATATTGTAGGGAAATATAATACAATACTGCTTCCTTAACTTGTTGAACCGTGAACAACCATAAAATACATGGAAACGTCATAAACTGTACTAAAAATATACATGTTCTGCTTTAATAACATGTATGTTATTAATACCACAGACTCCGCCATTGCCTCCACCACTTCCTCAACCACTGCGAGTCCCTACTACCCTCCCTCCGACCCCCGCAACTGGCAGCCAGCCCTCCCACCACTCAGTGTGGTGAGTGTTTTGTTTGTTCATTATTTGCTATTAAACTACACACACACACACACACACACATATATATATACGTATATATATATATATATATATATGTTATATATATATATGTATATATATATGTATATATATATATACTATACCTGTGTGTCCACACTGGCTGACACCTATATCCATCACAGTGTGGGGCGACAGGGAGGAGCTGCTGACCACAGGGAGGAGTACAAGATCAGCAAGTACAGGGACATTAGCCAACAGTATCAATTTGTCCCAGTGGGATCAGAGACCTTGGGATCATGGGGAAAAAATGCCACACGTTTCCTTAAAGAATTGGGTTCCAGACTCATCGACACCACCAGGGACCCAAGGGCAGCCACTTTCATGTTCCAGCGCCTCAGCGTCGCCATCCAGAGGGGAAATGCTTGCTGCATACTTGGCTCACGTCCAGCCCTCGGAGGAGCTGGAGGAAATTCATCATCTTTGATACATTGTGCCACTGTATTCATGTTCATGTTTTTTTCTGTAAATGTATTTTGTTTATTAATAAATGTTCACATAGAATATAAATATAGGGGGTGGTAGGAGAAGAAAATATTCAAACAGCTCCGGGGAGAACCTTGAGTTTTCCCTGAGGTACGTTTATTGTCTTCTCTGAGGATGAGGGTCCCCATTCCAGCTATAGAGGTGGTACTTCCCTATATTTTTTAAATTTGAAAAAATATATATATATATATATATGTGTGTGTGTGTGTGTGTGTGTGTGTCTGGTGCCGAATAGGCAGAACTTGGGATCTTGGCTTAAATAGCAATGCTCATCTTGCCATATAAGACAAGTGAAAATTTGTGTATGCAATAATTTCGTCAAATTTATTCTGAACCTAACCAAAATAATATATTTCACTGTGTTTGCTTAGTATTAAATTATTGTAAACAAATCTAAAATATATTTAGTTGGGTTAAGCTAAAATAAATTGTTCTTGTTATAATAAGGTTAGGTAAGTTTTCTAAGATTCTTTTGTTGCAAAATTAAATTTTTTTTTCATTAACATTAATGAAAAAAATATATGTTTAAACGTGCAAGAGAAGAGACAGATGACGCTCTATTCCACGGGACCACACAATTCTCGCATGCATGGGTTCGACCCCTTGGCTAGTCGCACACACATCAACCAGATAACTGCTGCAGCATATGGGCGCCTGGCAAACCTGAGAATAACGTTCCGATACCTAAGTAAGGAATCTTTCAAGACATTGTATACTAGGTACGTCAGGCCCATACTGGAGTATGCAGCACCAGTTTGGACCCGTATCGGTTCAAGCACGTTAAGAAATTAGAGAAAGTGCAAAGGTTTGCGACAAGGTTAGTTCCAGAGCTAAGGGGAATTTCCTACGAAGAAATCTTGAAGACTTCTACACTTGTTCCAGCAGTGTTTCTGATATCTTGAAGACTTCTACACTTGTTCCAGCAGTGTTTCTGATATCTTGAAGACTTCTACACTTGTTCCAGCAGTATTTCTGATATCTTGAAGACTTCTACACTTGTTCCAGCAGTGTTTCTGATATCTTGAAGACTTCTACACTTGTTCCAGCAGTGTTTCTGATATCTTGAAGACTTCTACACTTGTTCCAGCAGTGTTTCTGATATCTTGAAGACTTCTACACTTGTTCCAGCAGTGTTTCTGATATCTTGAAGACTTCTACACTTGTTCCAGCAGTGTTTCTGATATCTTGAAGACTTCTACACTTGTTCCAGCAGTGTTTCTGATATCTTGAAGACTTCTACACTTGTTCCAGCAGTGTTTCTGATATCTTGAAGACTTCTACACTTGTTCCAGCAGTGTTTCTGATATCTTGAAGACTTCTACACTTGTTCCAGCAGTGTTTCTGATATCTTGAAGACTTCTACACTTGTTCCAGCAGTGTTTCTGATATCTTGAAGACTTCTACACTTGTTCCAGCAGTGTTTCTGATATCTTGAAGACTTCTACACTTGTTCCAGCAGTGTTTCTGATATCTTGAAGACTTCTACACTTGTTCCAGCAGTGTTTCTGATATCTTGAAGACTTCTACACTTGTTCCAGGAGTGTTTCTGATATCTTGAAGACTTCTACACTTGTTCCAGCAGTGTTTCTGATATCTTGAAGACTTCTACACTTGTTCCAGCAGTGTTTCTGATATCTTGAAGACTTCTACACTTGTTCCAGCAGTGTTTCTGATATCTTGAAGACTTCTACACTTGTTCCAGCAGTGTTTCTGATATCTTGAAGACTTCTACACTTGTTCCAGCAGTGTTTCTGATATCTTGAAGACTTCTACACTTGTTCCAGCAGTGTTTCTGATATCTTGAAGACTTCTACACTTGTTCCAGCAGTGTTTCTGATATCTTGAAGACTTCTACACTTGTTCCAGCAGTGTTTCTGATATCTTGAAGACTTCTACACTTGTTCCAGCAGTGTTTCTGATATCTTGAAGACTTCTACACTTGTTCCAGCAGTGTTTCTGATATCTTGAAGACTTCTACACTTGTTCCAGCAGTGTTTCTGATATCTTGAAGACTTCTACACTTGTTCCAGCAGTGTTTCTGATATCTTGAAGACTTCTACACTTGTTCCAGCAGTGTTTCTGATATCTTGAAGACTTCTACACTTGTTCCAGCAGTGTTTCTGATATCTTGAAGACTTCTACACTTGTTCCAGCAGTGTTTCTGATATCTTGAAGACTTCTACACTTGTTCCAGCAGTGTTTCTGATATCTTGAAGACTTCTACACTTGTTCCAGCAGTGTTTCTGATATCTTGAAGACTTCTACACTTGTTCCAGCAGTGTTTCTGATATCTTGAAGACTTCTACACTTGTTCCAGCAGTGTTTCTGATATCTTGAAGACTTCTACACTTGTTCCAGCAGTGTTTCTGATATCTTGAAGACTTCTACACTTGTTCCAGCAGTGTTTCTGATATCTTGAAGACTTCTACACTTGTTCCAGCAGTGTTTCTGATATCTTGAAGGCTTCTACACTTGTTCCAGCAGTGTTTCTGATATCTTGAAGACTTCTACACTTGTTCCAGCAGTGTTTCTGATATCTTGAAGACTTCTACACTTGTTCCAGCAGTGTTTCTGATATCTTGAAGACTTCTACACTTGTTCCAGCAGTGTTTCTGATATCTTGAAGACTTCTACACTTGTTCCAGCAGTGTTTCTGATATCTTGAAGACTTCTACACTTGTTCCAGCAGTGTTTCTGATATCTTGAAGACTTCTACACTTGTTCCAGCAGTGTTTCTGATATCTTGAAGACTTCTACACTTGTTCCAGCAGTGTTTCTGATATCTTGAAGACTTCTACACTTGTTCCAGCAGTGTTTCTGATATCTTGAAGACTTCTACACTTGTTCCAGCAGTGTTTCTGATATCTTGAAGACTTCTACACTTGTTCCAGCAGTGTTTCTGATATCTTGAAGACTTCTACACTTGTTCCAGCAGTGTTTCTGATATCTTGAAGACTTCTACACTTGTTCCAGCAGTGTTTCTGATATCTTGAAGACTTCTACACTTGTTCCAGCAGTGTTTCTGATATCTTGAAGACTTCTACACTTGTTCCAGCAGTGTTTCTGATATCTTGAAGACTTCTACACTTGTTCCAGCAGTGTTTCTGATATCTTGAAGACTTCTACACTTGTTCCAGCAGTGTTTCTGATATCTTGAAGACTTCTACACTTGTTCCAGCAGTGTTTCTGATATCTTGAAGACTTCTACACTTGTTCCAGCAGTGTTTCTGATATCTTGAAGACTTCTACACTTGTTCCAGCAGTGTTTCTGATATCTTGAAGACTTCTACACTTGTTCCAGCAGTGTTTCTGATATTTTGAAGACTACTACACTTGTTCCAGCAGTGTTTCTGATATCTTGAAGACTTCTACACTTGTTCCAGCAGTGTTTCTGATATCTTGAAGACTTCTACACTTGTTCCAGCAGTGTTTCTGATATCTTGAAGACTTCTACACTTGTTCCAGCAGTGTTTCTGATATCTTGAAGACTTCTACACTTGTTCCAGCAGTGTTTCTGATATCTTGAAGACTTCTACACTTGTTCCAGCAGTGTTTCTGATATCTTGAAGACTTCTACACTTGTTCCAGCAGTGTTTCTGATATCTTGAAGACTTCTACACTTGTTCCAGCAGTGTTTCTGATATCTTGAAGACTTCTACACTTGTTCCAGCAGTGTTTCTGATATCTTGAAGACTTCTACACTTGTTCCAGCAGTGTTTCTGATATCTTGAAGACTTCTACACTTGTTCCAGCAGTGTTTCTGATATCTTGAAGACTTCTACACTTGTTCCAGCAGTGTTTCTGATATCTTGAAGACTTCTACACTTGTTCCAGCAGTGTTTCTGATATCTTGAAGACTTCTACACTTGTTCCAGCAGTGTTTCTGATATCTTGAAGACTTCTACACTTGTTCCAGCAGTGTTTCTGATATCTTGAAGACTTCTACACTTGTTCCAGCAGTGTTTCTGATATCTTGAAGACTACTACACTTGTTCCAGCAGTGTTTCTGATATCTTGAAGACTTCTACACTTGTTCCAGCAGTGTTTCTGATATCTTGAAGACTTCTACACTTGTTCCAGCAGTGTTTCTGATATCTTGAAGACTTCTACACTTGTTCCAGCAGTGTTTCTGATATCTTGAAGACTTCTACACTTGTTCCAGCAGTGTTTCTGATATCTTGAAGACTTCTACACTTGTTCAAGCAGTGTTTCTGATATCTTGAAGACTTCTACACTTGTTCCAGCAGTGTTTCTGATATCTTGAAGACTTCTACACTTGTTCCAGCTGTGTTTCTGATATCTTGAAGACTTCTACACTTGTTCCAGCAGTGTTTCTGATATCTTGAAGACTACTACACTTGTTCCAGCAGTGTTTCTGATATCTTGAAGACTTCTACACTTGTTCCAGCAGTGTTTCTGATATCTTGAAGACTTCTACACTTGTTCCAACAGTGTTTCTGATATCTTGAAGACTTCTACACTTGTTCCAGCAGTGTTTCTGATATCTTGAAGACTTCTACACTTGTTCCAGCAGTGTTTCTGATATCTTGAAGACATCTACACTTGTTCCAGCAGTGTTTCTGATATCTTGAAGACTTCTACACTTGTTCCAGCAGTGTTTCTGATATCTTGAAGACTAATACACTTGTTCCAGCAGTGTTTCTGATATCTTGAAGACTTCTACACTTGTTCCAGCAGTGTTTCTGATATCTTGAAGACTTCTACACTTGTTCCAGCAGTGTTTCTGATATCTTGAAGACTTCTTCACTTGTTCCAGCAGTGTTACTGATATCTTGAAGACTTCTACACTTGTTCCAGCAGTGTTTCTGATATCTTGAAGACTTCTACACTTGTTCCAGCAGTGTTACTGATATCTTGAAGACTTCTACACTTGTTCCAGCAGTGTTTCTGATATCTTGAAGACTTCTACACTTGTTCCAGCAGTGTTTCTGATATCTTGAAGACTTCTACACTTGTTCCAGCAGTGTTTCTGATATCTTGAAGACGACTACACTTGTTCCAGCAGTGTTTCTGATATCTTGAAGACTTCTACACTTGTTCCAGCAGTGTTTCTGATATCTTGAAGACTTCTACACTTGTTCCAGCAGTTTTTCTGATATCTTGAAGACTTCTACACTTGTTCCAGCAGTGTTTCTGATATCTTGAAGACTTCTACACTTGTTCAAGCAGTATTTCTGATATCTTGAAGACTTCTACACTTGTTCCAGCAGTGTTTCTGATATCTTGAAGTCTTCTACACTTGTTCCAGCAGTGTTTCTGATATCTTGAAGACTTCTACACTTGTTCCAGCAGTGTTTCTGATATCTTGAAGACTTCTACACTTGTTCCAGCAGTGTTTCTGATATCTTGAAGACTTTTACACTTGTTCCAGCAGTGTTTCTGATATCTTGAAGACTTCTACACTTGTTCCAGCAGTGTTTCTGATATCTTGAAGATTTCTACACTTGTTCCAGCAGTGTTTCTGATATCTTGAAGATTTCTACACTTGTTCCAGCAGTGTTTCTGATATCTTGAAGACTTCTACACTTGTTCCAGCAGTGTTTCTGATATCTTGAAGACTTCTACACTTGTTGCAGCAGTGTTTCTGATATCTTGAAGACTTCTACACTTGTTCCAGCAGTGTTTCTGATATTTTGAAGACTACTACACTTGTTCCAGCAGTGTTTCTGATATCTTGAAGACTTCTACACTTGTTCCAGCAGTGTTTCTGATATCTTGAAGACTTCTACACTTGTTCCAGCAGTGTTTCTGATATCTTGAAGACTTCTACACTTGTTCCAGCAGTGTTTCTGATATCTTGAAGACTTCTACACTTGTTCCAGCAGTGTTTCTGATATCTTGAAGACTTCTACACTTGTTCCAGCAGTGTTTCTGATATCTTGAAGACTTCAACACTTGTTCCAGCAGTGTTTCTGATATCTTGAAGACTTCTACACTTGTTCCAGCAGTGTTTCTGATATCTTGAAGACTACTACACTTGTTCCAGCAGTGTTTCTGATATCTTGAAGACTTCTACACTTGTTCCAGCAGTGTTTCTGATATCTTGAAGACTTCTACACATGTTCCAGCAGTGTTTCTGATATCTTGAAGACTTCTTCACTTGTTCCAGCAGTGTTTCTGATATCTTGAAGACTTCTACACTTGTTCCAGCAGTGTTTCTGATATCTTGAAGACTTCTATACTTGTTCCAGCAGTGTTTCTGATATCTTGAAGACTTCTACACTTGTTCCAGCAGTGTTTTTGATATCTTGAAGACTTCTACACTTGTTCCAGCAGTGTTTCTGATATCTTGAAGACTACTACACTTGTTCCAGCAGTGTTTCTGATATCTTGAAGACTTCTACACTTGTTCCAGCAGTGTTTCTGATATCTTGAAGACTTCTACACTTGTTCCAGCAGTGTTTCTGATATCTTGAAGACTTCTACACTTGTTCCAGCAGTGTTTCTGATATCTTGAAGACTTCTACACTTGTTCCAGCAGTGTTTCTGATATCTTGAAGACTTCTACACTTGTTCCAGCAGTGTTTCTGATATCTTGAAGATTTCTACACTTGTTCCAGCAGTGTTTCTGATATCTTGAAGACTTCTACACTTGTTCCAGCAGTGTTTCTGATATCTTGAAGACTTCTACACTTGTTGCAGCAGTGTTTCTGATATCTTGAAGACTTCTACACTTGTTCCAGCAGTGTTTCTGATATTTTGAAGACTACTACACTTGTTCCAGCAGTGTTTCTGATATCTTGAAGACTTCTACACTTGTTCCAGCAGTGTTTCTGATATCTTGAAGACTTCTACACTTGTTCCAGCAGTGTTTCTGATATCTTGAAGACTTCTACACTTGTTCCAGCAGTGTTTCTGATATCTTGAAGACTTCTACACTTGTTCCAGCAGTGTTTCTGATATCTTGAAGACTTCTACACTTGTTCCAGCAGTGTTTCTGATATCTTGAAGACTTCAACACTTGTTCCAGCAGTGTTTCTGATATCTTGAAGACTTCTACACTTGTTCCAGCAGTGTTTCTGATATCTTGAAGACTACTACACTTGTTCCAGCAGTGTTTCTGATATCTTGAAGACTTCTACACTTGTTCCAGCAGTGTTTCTGATATCTTGAAGACTTCTACACATGTTCCAGCAGTGTTTCTGATATCTTGAAGACTTCTTCACTTGTTCCAGCAGTGTTTCTGATATCTTGAAGACTTCTACACTTGTTCCAGCAGTGTTTCTGATATCTTGAAGACTTCTATACTTGTTCCAGCAGTGTTTCTGATATCTTGAAGACTTCTACACTTGTTCCAGCAGTGTTTTTGATATCTTGAAGACTTCTACACTTGTTCCAGCAGTGTTTCTGATATCTTGAAGACTACTACACTTGTTCCAGCAGTGTTTCTGATATCTTGAAGACTTCTACACTTGTTCCAGCAGTGTTTCTGATATCTTGAAGACTTCTACACTTGTTCCAGCAGTGTTTCTGATATCTTGAAGACTTCTACACTTGTTCCAGCAGTGTTTCTGATATCTTGAAGACTTCTACACTTGTTCCAGCAGTGTTTCTGATATCTTGAAGACTTCTACACTTGTTCCAGCAGTGTTTCTGATATCTTGAAGACTTCTACACTTGTTCCAGCAGTGTTTCTGATATCTTGAAGACTTCTACACTTGTTCCAGCTGTGTTTCTTATATCTTGAAGACTTCTACACTTGTTCCAGCAGTGTTTCTGATATCTTGAAGACTACTACACTTGTTCCAGCAGTGTTTCTGATATCTTGAAGACTTCTACACTTGTTCCAGCAGTGTTTCTGATATCTTGAAGACTTCTACACTTGTTCCAACAGTGTTTCTGATATCTTGAAGACTTCTACACTTGTTCCAGCAGTGTTTCTGATATCTTGAAGACTTCTACACTTGTTCCAGCAGTGTTTCTGATATCTTGAAGACATCTACACTTGTTCCAGCAGTGTTTCTGATATCTTGAAGACTTCTACACTTGTTCCAGCAGTGTTTCTGATATCTTGAAGACTTCTACACTTGTTCCAGCAGTGTTTCTGATATCTTGAAGACTACTACACTTGTTCCAGCAGTGTTTCTGATATCTTGAAGACTTCTACACTTGTTCCAGCAGTGTTTCTGATATCTTGAAGACTTCTACACTTGTTCCAGCAGTGTTTCTGATATCTTGAAGACTTCTTCACTTGTTCCAGCAGTGTTTCTGATATCTTGAAGACTTCTACACTTGTTCCAGCAGTGTTTCTGATATCTTGAAGACTTCTACACTTGTTCCAGCAGTGTTTCTGATATCTTGAAGACTTCTACACTTGTTCAAGCAGTGTTTCTGATATCTTGAAGACTTCTACACTTGTTCCAGCAGTGTTTCTGATATCTTGAAGACTTCTACACTTGTTCCAGCAGTGTTTCTGATATCTTGAAGACTTCTACACTTGTTCCAGCAGTGTTTCTGATATCTTGAAGACTTCTACACTTGTTCCAGCAGTGTTTCTGATATCTTGAAGACTTCTACACTTGTTCCAGCAGTTTTTCTGATATCTTGAAGACTTCTACACTTGTTCCAGCAGTGTTTCTGATATCTTGAAGACTTCTACACTTGTTCCAGCAGTGTTTCTGATATCTTGAAGACTTCTACACTTGTTCCAGCAGTGTTTCTGATATCTTGAAGTCTTCTACACTTGTTCCAGCAGTGTTTCTGATATCTTGAAGACTTCTACACTTGTTCCAGCAGTGTTTCTGATATCTTGAAGACTTCTACACTTGTTCCAGCAGTGTTTCTGATATCTTGAAGACTTCTACACTTGTTCCAGCAGTGTTTCTGATAACTTGAAGACTTCTACACTTGTTCCAGCAGTGTTTCTGATATCTTGAAGACTTCTACACTTGTTCCAGCAGTGTTTCTGATATCTTGAAGACTTCTACACTTGTTCCAGCAGTGTTTCTGATATCTTGAAGACTTCTACACTTGTTCCAGCAGTGTTTCTGATATCTTGAAGACTTCTACACTTGTTCCAGCAGTGTTTCTGATATCTTGAAGACTTCTACACTTGTTCCAGCAGTGTTTCTGATATCTTGAAGACTTCTACACTTGTTCCAGCAGTGTTTCTGATATCTTGAAGACTTCTACACTTGTTCCAGCAGTGTTTCTGATATCTTGAAGACTTCTACACTTGTTCCAGCAGTGTTTCTGATATCTTGAAGACTTCTACACTTGTTCCAGCAGTGTTTCTGATATCTTGAAGACTTCTACACTTGTTCCAGCAGTGTTTCTGATATCTTGAAGACTTCTACACTTGTTCCAGCAGTGTTTCTGATATCTTGAAGACTTCTACACTTGTTCCAGCAGTGTTTCTGATATCTTGAAGACTTCTACACTTGTTCCAGCAGTGTTTCTGATATCTTGAAGACTTCTACACTTGTTCCAGCAGTGTTTCTGATATCTTGAAGACTTCTACACTTGTTCCAGCAGTGTTTCTGATATCTTGAAGACTTCTACACTTGTTCCAGCAGTGTTTCTGATATCTTGAAGACTTCTACACTTGTTCCAGCAGTGTTTCTGATATCTTGAAGACTTCTACACTTGTTCCAGCAGTGTTTCTGATATCTTGAAGACTTCTACACTTGTTCCAGCAGTGTTTCTGATATCTTGAAGACTTCTACACTTGTTCCAGCAGTGTTTCTGATATCTTGAAGACTTCTACACTTGTTCCAGCAGTGTTTCTGATATCTTGAAGACTTCTACACTTGTTCCAGCAGTGTTTCTGATATCTTGAAGACTTCTACACTTGTTCCAGCAGTGTTTCTGATATCTTGAAGACTTCTACACTTGTTCCAGCAGTGTTTCTGATATCTTGAAGACTTCTACACTTGTTCCAGCAGTGTTTCTGATATCTTGAAGACTTCTACACTTGTTCCAGCAGTGTTTCTGATATCTTGAAGACTTCTACACTTGTTCCAGCAGTGTTTCTGATATCTTGAAGACTTCTACACTTGTTCCAGCAGTGTTTCTGATATCTTGAAGACTTCTACACTTGTTCCAGCAGTGTTTCTGATATCTTGAAGACTTCTACACTTGTTCCAGCAGTGTTTCTGATATCTTGAAGACTTCTACACTTGTTCCAGCAGTGTTTCTGATATCTTGAAGACTTCTACACTTGTTCCAGCAGTGTTTCTGATATCTTGAAGACTTCTACACTTGTTCCAGCAGTGTTTCTGATATCTTGAAGACTTCTACACTTGTTCCAGCAGTGTTTCTGATATCTTGAAGACTTCTACACTTGTTCCAGCAGTGTTTCTGATATCTTGAAGACTTCTACACTTGTTCCAGCAGTGTTTCTGATATCTTGAAGACTTCTACACTTGTTCCAGCAGTGTTTCTGATATCTTGAAGACTTCTACACTTGTTCCAGCAGTGTTTCTGATATCTTGAAGACTTCTACACTTGTTCCAGCAGTGTTTCTGATATCTTGAAGACTTCTACACTTGTTCCAGCAGTGTTTCTGATATCTTGAAGACTTCTACACTTGTTCCAGCAGTGTTTCTGATATCTTGAAGACTTCTACACTTGTTCCAGCAGTGTTTCTGATATCTTGAAGACTTCTACACTTGTTCCAGCAGTGTTTCTGATATCTTGAAGACTTCTACACTTGTTCCAGCAGTGTTTCTGATATCTTGAAGACTTCTACACTTGTTCCAGCAGTGTTTCTGATATCTTGAAGACTTCTACACTTGTTCCAGCAGTGTTTCTGATATCTTGAAGACTTCTACACTTGTTCCAGCAGTGTTTCTGATATCTTGAAGACTTCTACACTTGTTCCAGCAGTGTTTCTGATATCTTGAAGACTTCTACACTTGTTCCAGCAGTGTTTCTGATATCTTGAAGACTTCTACACTTGTTCCAGCAGTGTTTCTGATATCTTGAAGACTTCTACACTTGTTCCAGCAGTGTTTCTGATATCTTGAAGACTTCTACACTTGTTCCAGCAGTGTTTCTGATATCTTGAAGACTTCTACACTTGTTCCAGCAGTGTTTCTGATATCTTGAAGACTTCTACACTTGTTCCAGCAGTGTTTCTGATATCTTGAAGACTTCTACACTTGTTCCAGCAGTGTTTCTGATATCTTGAAGACTTCTACACTTGTTCCAGCAGTGTTTCTGATATCTTGAAGACTTCTACACTTGTTCCAGCAGTGTTTCTGATATCTTGAAGACTTCTACACTTGTTCCAGCAGTGTTTCTGATATCTTGAAGACTTCTACACTTGTTCAAGCAGTGTTTCTGATATCTTGAAGACTTCTACACTTGTTCCAGCAGTGTTTCTGATATCTTGAAGACTTCTACACTTGTTCCAGGAGTGTTTCTGATATCTTGAAGACTTCTACACTTGTTCCAGCAGTGTTTCTGGTATCTTGAAGACTTCTACACTTGTTCCAGCAGTGTTTCTGATATCTTGAAGACTTCTACACTTGTTCCAGCAGTGTTTCTGATATCTTGAAGACTTCTACACTTGTTCCAGCAGTGTTTCTGATATCTTGAAGACTTCTACACTTGTTCCAGCAGTGTTTCTGATATCTTGAAGACTTCTACACTTGTTCAAGCAGTGTTTCTGATATCTTGAAGACTTCTACACTTGTTCCAGCAGTGTTTCTGATATCTTGAAGACTTCTACACTTGTTCCAGCAGTGTTTCTGATATCTTGAAGACTTCTACACTTGTTCCAACAGTGTTTCTGATATCTTGAAGACTTCTACACTTGTTCCAGCAGTGTTTCTGATATCTTGAAGACTTCTACACTTGTTCCAGCAGTGTTTCTGATATCTTGAAGACTTCTACACTTGTTCCAGCAGTGTTTCTGATATCTTGAAGACTTCTACACTTGTTCCAGCAGTGTTTCTGATATCTTGAAGACTTCTACACTTGTTCCAGCAGTGTTTCTGATATTTTGAAGACTACTACACTTGTTCCAGCAGTGTTTCTGATATCTTGAAGACTTCTACACTTGTTCCAGCAGTGTTTCTGATATCTTGAAGACTTCTACACTTGTTCCAGCAGTGTTTCTGATATCTTGAAGACTTCTACACTTGTTCCAGCAGTGTTTCTGATATCTTGAAGACTTCTACACTTGTTCCAGCAGTGTTTCTGATATCTTGAAGACTTCTACACTTGTTCCAGCAGTGTTTCTGATATCTTGAAGACTTCTACACTTGTTCCAGCAGTGTTTCTGATATCTTGAAGACTTCTACACTTGTTCCAGCAGTGTTTCTGATATCTTGAAGACTTCTACACTTGTTCCAGCAGTGTTTCTGATATCTTGAAGGCTTCTACACTTGTTCCAGCAGTGTTTCTGATATCTTGAAAACTTCTACACTTGTTCCAGCAGTGTTTCTGATATCTTGAAGACTTCTACACTTGTTCCAGCAGTGTTTCTGATATCTTGAAGACTTCTACACTTGTTCAAGCAGTGTTTCTGATATCTTGAAGACTTCTACACTTGTTCCAGCAGTGTTTCTGATATCTTGAAGACTTTTACACTTGTTCCAGCAGTGTTTCTGATATCTTGAAGACTTCTACACTTGTTCCAGCAGTGTTTCTGATATCTTGAAGATTTCTACACTTGTTCCAGCAGTGTTTCTGATATCTTGAAGATTTCTACACTTGTTCCAGCAGTGTTTCTGATATCTTGAAGACTTCTACACTTGTTCCAGCAGTGTTTCTGATATCTTGAAGACTTCTACACTTGTTGCAGCAGTGTTTCTGATATCTTGAAGACTTCTACACTTGTTCCAGCAGTGTTTCTGATATTTTGAAGACTACTACACTTGTTCCAGCAGTGTTTCTGATATCTTGAAGACTTCTACACTTGTTCCAGCAGTGTTTCTGATATCTTGAAGACTTCTACACTTGTTCCAGCAGTGTTTCTGATATCTTGAAGACTTCTACACTTGTTCCAGCAGTGTTTCTGATATCTTGAAGACTTCTACACTTGTTCCAGCAGTGTTTCTGATATCTTGAAGACTTCTACACTTGTTCCAGCAGTGTTTCTGATATCTTGAAGACTTCAACACTTGTTCCAGCAGTGTTTCTGATATCTTGAAGACTTCTACACTTGTTCCAGCAGTGTTTCTGATATCTTGAAGACTACTACACTTGTTCCAGCAGTGTTTCTGATATCTTGAAGACTTCTACACTTGTTCCAGCAGTGTTTCTGATATCTTGAAGACTTCTACACATGTTCCAGCAGTGTTTCTGATATCTTGAAGACTTCTTCACTTGTTCCAGCAGTGTTTCTGATATCTTGAAGACTTCTACACTTGTTCCAGCAGTGTTTCTGATATCTTGAAGACTTCTATACTTGTTCCAGCAGTGTTTCTGATATCTTGAAGACTTCTACACTTGTTCCAGCAGTGTTTTTGATATCTTGAAGACTTCTACACTTGTTCCAGCAGTGTTTCTGATATCTTGAAGACTACTACACTTGTTCCAGCAGTGTTTCTGATATCTTGAAGACTTCTACACTTGTTCCAGCAGTGTTTCTGATATCTTGAAGACTTCTACACTTGTTCCAGCAGTGTTTCTGATATCTTGAAGACTTCTACACTTGTTCCAGCAGTGTTTCTGATATCTTGAAGACTTCTACACTTGTTCCAGCAGTGTTTCTGATATCTTGAAGACTTCTACACTTGTTCCAGCAGTGTTTCTGATATCTTGAAGACTTCTACACTTGTTCCAGCAGTGTTTCTGATATCTTGAAGACTTCTACACTTGTTCCAGCTGTGTTTCTGATATCTTGAAGACTTCTACACTTGTTCCAGCAGTGTTTCTGATATCTTGAAGACTACTACACTTGTTCCAGCAGTGTTTCTGATATCTTGAAGACTTCTACACTTGTTCCAGCAGTGTTTCTGATATCTTGAAGACTTCTACACTTGTTCCAACAGTGTTTCTGATATCTTGAAGACTTCTACACTTGTTCCAGCAGTGTTTCTGATATCTTGAAGACTTCTACACTTGTTCCAGCAGTGTTTCTGATATCTTGAAGACATCTACACTTGTTCCAGCAGTGTTTCTGATATCTTGAAGACTTCTACACTTGTTCCAGCAGTGTTTCTGATATCTTGAAGACTTCTACACTTGTTCCAGCAGTGTTTCTGATATCTTGAAGACTACTACACTTGTTCCAGCAGTGTTTCTGATATCTTGAAGACTTCTACACTTGTTCCAGCAGTGTTTCTGATATCTTGAAGACTTCTACACTTGTTCCAGCAGTGTTTCTGATATCTTGAAGACTTCTTCACTTGTTCCAGCAGTGTTTCTGATATCTTGAAGACTTCTACACTTGTTCCAGCAGTGTTTCTGATATCTTGAAGACTTCTACACTTGTTCCAGCAGTGTTTCTGATATCTTGAAGACTTCTACACTTGTTCAAGCAGTGTTTCTGATATCTTGAAGACTTCTACACTTGTTCCAGCAGTGTTTCTGATATCTTGAAGACTTCTACACTTGTTCCAGCAGTGTTTCTGATATCTTGAAGACGACTACACTTGTTCCAGCAGTGTTTCTGATATCTTGAAGACTTCTACACTTGTTCCAGCAGTGTTTCTGATATCTTGAAGACTTCTACACTTGTTCCAGCAGTTTTTCTGATATCTTGAAGACTTCTACACTTGTTCCAGCAGTGTTTCTGATATCTTGAAGACTTCTACACTTGTTCAAGCAGTATTTCTGATATCTTGAAGACTTCTACACTTGTTCCAGCAGTGTTTCTGATATCTTGAAGTCTTCTACACTTGTTCCAGCAGTGTTTCTGATATCTTGAAGACTTCTACACTTGTTCCAGCAGCGTTTCTGATATCTTGAAGACTTCTACACTTGTTCCAGCAGTGTTTCTGATATCTTGAAGACTTCTACACTTGTTCCAGCAGTGTTTCTGATACCTTGAAGACTTCTACACTTGTTCCAGCAGTGTTTCTGATATCTTGAAGACTACTACACTTGTTCCAGCAGTGTTTCTGATATCTTGAAGACTTCTACACTTGTTCCAGCAGTGTTTCTGATATCTTGAAGACTTCTACACTTGTTCCAGCAGTGTTTCTGATATCTTGAAGACTTCTACACTTGTTCCAGCAGTGTTTCTGATATCTTGAAGACTTCTACACTTGTTCCAGCAGTGTTTCTGATATCTTGAAGACTTCTACACTTGTTCCAGCAGTGTTTCTGATATCTTGAAGACTTCTACACTTGTTCCAGCAGTGTTTCTAATATCTTGAAGACTTCTACACTTGTTCCAGCAGTGTTTCTGATATCTTGAAGACTTCTACACTTGTTCCAGCAGTGTTTCTGATATCTTGAATACTTCTACACTTGTTCCAGCAGTGTTTCTAATATCTTGAAGACTTCTACACTTGTTCCAGCAGTGTTTCTGATATCTTGAAGACTTCTACACTTGTTCCAGCAGTGTTTCTGATATCTTGAAGACTTCTACACTTGTTCCAGCAGTGTTTCTGATATCTTGAAGACTTCTACACTTGTTCCAGCAGTGTTTCTAATATCTTGAAGACTTCTACACTTGTTCCAGCAGTGTTTCTAATATCTTGAAGACTTCTACACTTGTTCCAGCAGTGTTTCTGATACCTTGAAGACTTCTACACTTGTTCCAGCAGTGTTTCTGATATCTTGAAGACTTCTTCACTTGTTCCAGGAGTGTTTCTGATACCTTGAAGACTACTACACTTTTTCCAGCAGTGTTTCTGATATCTTGAAGACTACTACACTTGTTCCAGCAGTGTTTCTGATATCTTGAAGACTTCTACACTTGTTCCAGCAGTGTTTCTGATATCTTGAAGACTTCTACACTTGTTCCAGCAGTGTTTCTGATATCTTGAAGACTTCTACACTTGTTCCAGCAGTGATTCTGATATCTTGAAGACTTCTACACTTGTTCCAGCAGTGTTTCTGATATCTTGAAGACTTCTACACTTGTTCCAGCAGTGTTTCTGATATCTTGAAGACTTCTACACTTGTTCCAGCAGTGTTTCTGATATCTTGAAGACTTCTACACTTGTTCCAGCAGTGTTTCTGATATCTTGAAGACTTCTACACTTGTTCCAGCAGTGTTTCTGATATCTTGAAGGCTTCTACACTTGTTCCAGCAGTGTTTCTGATATCTTGAAGACTTCTACACTTGTTCCAGCAGTGTTTCTGATATCTTGAAGACTTCTACACTTGTTCCAGCAGTGTTTCTGATATCTTGAAGACTTCTACACTTGTTCCAGAAGTGTTTCTGATATCTTGAAGACTTCTACACTTGTTCCAGCAGTGTTTCTGATATCTTGAAGACTTCTACACTTGTTCAAGCAGTGTTTCTGATATCTTGAAGACTTCTACACTTGTTCCAGCAGTGTTTCTGATATCTTGAAGACTTCTACACTTGTTCCAGCAGTGTTTCTGATATCTTGAAGACTTCTACACTTGTTCCAGCAGTGTTTCTGATATCTTGAAGACTTCTACACTTGTTCCAGCAGTGTTTCTGATATCTTGAAGACTTCTACACTTGTTCCAGCAGTATTTCTGATATCTTGAAGACTTCTACACTTGTTCCAGCAGTGTTTCTGATATCTTGCAGACTTCTACACTTGTTCCAGCAGTGTTTCTGATATCTTGAAGACTTCTACACTTGTTCCAGCAGTGTTTCTGATATTTTGAAGACTACTACACTTGTTCCAGCAGTGTTTCTGATATCTTGAAGACTTTTACACTTGTTCCAGCAGTGTTTCTGATATCTTGAAGACTTCTATACTTGTTCCAGCAGTGTTTCTGATATCTTGAAGACTTCTACACTTGTTCCAGCAGTGTTTCTGATATCTTGAAGACTTCTACACTCGTTCCAGCAGTGTTTCTGATATCTTGAAGACTTCTACACTTGTTCCAGCAGTGTTTCTGATATCTTGAAGACTTCTACACTTGTTCCAGCAGTGTTTCTGATATCTTGAAGACTTCTACACTTGTTCCAGCAGTGTTTCTGATATCTTGAAGGCTTCTACACTTGTTCCAGCAGTGTTTCTGATATCTTGAAGACTTCTACACTTGTTCCAGCAGTGTTTCTGATATCTTGAAGACTTCTACACTTTTTCCAGCAGTGTTTCTGATATCTTGAAGACTTCTACACTTGTTCAAGCAGTGTTTCTGATATCTTGAAGACTTCTACACTTGTTCCAGCAGTGTTTCTGATATCTTGAAGACTTTTACACTTGTTCCAGCAGTGTTTCTGATATCTTGAAGACTTCTACACTTGTTCCAGCAGTGTTTCTGATATCTTGAAGACTTCTACACTTGTTCCAGCAGTGTTTCTGATATCTTGAAGACTTCTACACTTGTTCAAGCAGTGTTTCTGATATCTTGAAGACTTCTACACTTGTTCCAGCAGTGTTTCTGATATCTTGAAGACTTTTACACTTGTTCCAGCAGTGTTTCTGATATCTTGAAGACTTCTACACTTGTTCCAGCAGTGTTTCTGATATCTTGAAGATTTCTACACTTGTTCCAGCAGTGTTTCTGATATCTTGAAGACGTCTACACTTGTTCCAGCAGTGTTTCTGATATCTTGAAGACTTCTACACTTGTTCCAGCAGTGTTTCTGATATCTTGAAGACTTCTACACTTGTTCCAGCAGTGTTTCTGATATCTTGATGACTTCTACACTTGTTCCAGCAGTGTTTCTGATATTTTGAAGACTACTACACTTGTTCCAGCAGTGTTTCTGATATCTTGAAGACTTCTACACTTGTTCCAGCAGTGTTTCTGATATCTTGAAGACTTCTACACTTGTTCCAGCAGTGTTTCTGATATCTTGAAGACTTCTACACTTGTTCCAGCAGTGTTTCTGATATCTTGAAGACTTCTACACTTGTTCCAGCAGTGTTTCTGATATCTTGAAGACTTCTACACTTGTTCCAGCAGTGTTTCTGATATCTTTTGTTCCAGCAATGTCTCCTGTTTTTTTTGAACTTCAACTTTTCCCCCGCATGTTTGTATCTTTGCAAAATTTGGAAAGCCCCCGGACCCTTCCGATATATACGTGTTCCCATTTTCCTCTCCCCCCTCCGCTCCTCACTGGGTTTATTTTCCTTCCCTTATATCTCTCAATGTTGATGCGTTCGATTTGGCGTTTGTTCCACTTATATTATCTTCCCTCCTCCCCGGGTCCAATGAGACATGTTAAAGGACCTGCATGTTTCCTTGTTTTAAAAATTTATAACTGTCTTCTGGCTGTCGGGTCTTTGCTTTTTTAAACTTGAAACTCCTGCCTAAACCCAGGGCCACTGGCAAAATTTTTGTGAGGAGCCTTAGCTTTGAAGAGTGTTCCTGGATTTTTCTTCCGACTTGAAATTTATTTAATATAAATATTTTCGAACGACATATGTACATATGAATGTGTGACAAGTACTTGCCCATCTCACCCGCATGATCATGATCACGGATGTTGACCCGTGAAGTGATTTCCCAGCCTTATAAGCCGTCTGCTATTCTTTTATTTTTACAGTTCCTTGATAATGTTAGAAATCACGAAAGCGCTTGGAAGTTCTCTATTTGTTTACATTGGTTGTTTTGCATATTGTTATAATATTATTAATAATAATAATGTCTTTATTTCTACCAGTACATGTACAAGGTATACAAGTACATGTACAAGGTATACCAGTACATGTACAAGGTATACCAGTACATGTACAAGGTATACCAGTACATGTACAAGGTATACCAGTACATGTACAAGGTATACAAGTACATGTGCAAGGTATACAAGTACATGTACAAGGTATACAAGTACATGTACAAGGTATACAAGTACATGTACAAGGTATACAAGTACATGTACAAGGTATACAAGTACATGTACAAGGTATACAAGTACATGTACAAGGTATACAAGTACATGTACAAGGTATACAAGTACATGTACAATGTATACAAGTACATGTACAAGGTATACAGATCATAGCTGACATCAGTGACATACTACTATATAGAAAGTAGCTTGTTATGCTGAGCATTTCCCGTAAATTAGGTCAATTTTGTCCCAGGATGTGACCAACACCAGTCCACTAACACCCAGGATGTGACCCACACCAGTCCACTAACACCCAGGATGTGACCCACACCAGTCCACTAACACCCAGGATGTGACCCACACCAGTCCACTAACACCCAGGATGTGACCCACATCAGTCCACTAACACCCAGGATGTGACCCACACCAGTCCACTAACACCCAGGATGTGACCCACACCAGTCCACTAACACCCAGGATGTGACCCACACCAGTCCACTAACACCCAGGATGTGACCCACACCAGTCCACTAACACCCAGGATGTGACCCACACCAGTCCACTAACACCCAGGATGTGACCCACACCAGTCACCTAACACCCAGGATGTGACCCACACCAGTCCACTAACACCCAGGATGTGACTCACACCAGTCCACTAACACCCAGGATGTGACCCACACCAGCCCACTAACACCCAGGATGTGACCCACACCAGTCCACTAACACCCAGGATGTGACCCACACCAGTCCACTAACACCCAGGATGTGACCCACACCAGTCCCCTAACACCCAGGATGTGACCCACACCAGTCCCCTAACACCCAGGATGTGACCCACACCAGTCCCCTAACACCCAGGATGTGACCCACATCAGTCCCCTAACACCCAGGATGCGACCCACACCAGTCCACTAACACCCAGGATGTGACCCACACCAGTCACCTAACACCCAGGATGTGACCCACACCAGTCCCCTAACACCCAGGATGTGACCCATACCAGTCCACTAACACCCAGGATGTGACCCACACCAGTCCACTAACACCCAGGATGTGACCCACACCAGTCCCCTAACACCCAGGCTGTGACCCACACCAGTCCCCTAACACCCAGGCTGTGACCCACACCAGTCCACTAACACCCAGGATGTGACCCACACCAGTCCACTAACACCCAGGATGTGACCCACACCAGTCCACTAACACCCAGGATGCGACCCACACCAGTCCACTAACACCCAGGATGCGACCCACACCAGTCCACTAACACCCAGGATGTGACCCACACCAGTCCACTAACACCCAGAATGTGACCCACATCCCACACTAACACCCAGGTACCCATTATACTGATAGGTGAACATAGACAGCAGGTGTCTTATGGAAACACGTTCGTAATGTTTACACCCGTGGACCTCAGGATGTGAGCTGAGAGCACTAGCACCTCAACATATAAATAAAAAAAAAAATATAGTTATGTTATTCATGTGACGTCCTATGTGATATGTGAAGTCAGTTCGATGTGATAAAATATCCCATGTAAACACCGATAGATTTCGCTCCCACAACGTAATTAGAGTAGTGTGAGGGGAAAGTGGGTGTAAGTGGGGTTAGGGTTGTTCAGGCAACCAGGAACCATTAACGAGTTACGTCGCGCACCCCAACCCCCTCTAGCGGGCTGGGGCGAAACTCTAGCTCCTGGTTTCTGATTTGTTTCAATTTCTACTCTTATCATTCGTCTCTCGACCGCCGTGGAGAGAGGACACACGCCTAGTAGCTACACCTGCCCTCTGGTGGTGACCTTTAGCAACTGGAAGACAAGATGGCGGTTCGAGTGGGTCAGAGGATCAACACTGTTTGTGTTCAGCTGGTACGTGGCACGCTCAGTGGCGAAACAATGAATACCTTTCTACCTGCTGTCATTAGAGACGTCTATGGTGTCCCCAACGATGAAGTATATGGTGTAGCTTTAAACGGTATGTCCAGGGCATTCGTGAAAATGAATCGTGCCGGCTTCTACGACAGAATTGAGCATTAAAACGGTATAAAATACGGACAGGTTGTTAGGTAAGACACATATGCAACAGTTAGGTATCTTTATTTCGAAACGTTTCGCCTACACAATAGGCTTCTTCAGTCGAGTACAGCAAAGTTGATAGAAGCAGAAGTTACTTGAAGACGATGTAATCAGTCCATCACCCTTAAAGTTTTGAGGTGGTCAGTCCCTCAGTCTGGAGAAGAGTATTGTTCCATAGTCTGAAAAAATATATTTTTTTTTTCAGACTATGGAACAATACTCTTGTTGAGAGGTTTTTTGGACGTGGGTCGGAGACCTGTGCCTTAAATGTTGCCGAGGCCGATGTGAGGGAGGAACAGCAGTCTGTAGTAAAAACATTGTGTGGACCTCGCTTGGAGCAAGTGGTGGAGGTGGAGGTCCATCAGGATAATATGTCAGACGAGGACATGTGTGTGAGTGGTGGCTCTAGGAAAAGGCTGGCTGGTACGGCAGAGGCCGAGGAGGTATTCACTCCGGGGCAGAGGCCGGGCAAAAAAGCTTGGGCACCGAAGGAGGAGTTGTTGGACCGAAAGGATCCAGTGAAGAATGAGTTACGCAGTGAAAGGGTAAAGGGTGGGGAGGGAGTCCTGGGAAAGTCTGGTGAGGCGTCGGGTCGACGCACTGGTAAAGGTGTGGTAGGCAAGCCACAGCGGCATCGAGGGAAGCCGCCCTTCTTGTAACCTTCAGGTGTGTCACCTTAAATGTGAATGGTCTCAAGTCTGAGATCAAAACTGTGTGGTTGGTATGGTTTTTACGTAGATTTCAGGTGGACGTGTGTTTCTTGCAGGAACACAATCGTAAGATTGGAAATGAGTTGGTGTTGAATGGGTATAAGTTGTACGTTAGTTGTGCTCAGCTGTTGAAAGGGGGGGTGGCGATAGCGATAAAGGAGACCAGCCCTTTGCATGTCACGGGTTGGGAGGAGGCAGGGGGGAGGGTTGTGCGGGTAGATGGCGTATGGGGTGATAGAAGGGCATGTTTCGTTGGAGTGTATGTGCCGGCGTCGAGCAATACACGGGTAAAGGCGGATTTTGTGAGGGAAGACTTATTGTATCATCTGCGAGGATTGCCTGCCATCACGGTCATTGGTGGGGATTGGAATTGTTATTCGGGGCCGAGATGTTGAACCGAGGGGGGCGGGTTGTGTTTTCAGTGTTCTGAGGAATTGTTGAGGGATGTGGGTGTCGTAGATGTTGCAGGGGGGGGGGAGGTTATATGGGGGAGCACACGTTCGTACGTAGGGGGTATGCAGCAAGACTAGACAGAATTTACGTCATGCAGGGATTGGAGGTAGGGAGGGTGCAGACATTTGACGTGGGTTTCTTGGATCATAGGGCGGTGATAGTAGATCTGTCGTGGGAGGGTGCCGTGCATATTTACGCCGGCTATTGGAAGTTGAATGTGTGGCTGCTCAGGGGGGAGGGTGGGGGAAGGGGTTTTGAGAAGTGGTGGACTGGGTTTTGGGGTGCTAGGGATCGGGCTATGGAACTTATAGACTGGTGGAAGTTGCAGGTAAAACCTGGGATTGCGGATTTTTATAGGGTCAAGGGACGTGAGGAAGCAAGATGGAGATATGGATTGCAGAATTATTTGGAGGGACAGTTGCAGGCATGTTACGGGAGGAGGGGAGGGGGGGAAAGAGATCGCATTACTTCGAGGTAGGATTGAGGAGATTCATAATGAACATTTTGATGTGGTATGTTTTCGTTCGGGGTTGGACGACATGTTGTGGGGAGATAAGCCGACTGGGTATGTTTTGCATAAGGTTAGGGAACGTAGGAGAGTGACCACGTTATTGCAGTTAGTGACTAGTGCGGGGGTGGTGAATTACCCGGAAGGTGCGGTCCTCGTCTGCACTGAGAGCATGAGCATTTATGCCGACGAAGGGTGTGGGAGGCGAGGCACCTGGCAGGAGTCTTTCGGTAGGGGGATTCATAATGCTATAGGAGACAAGGATAGGGAGGGGTTGGAGGCTGATATTAGTGAGGCTGAGGTGGCAGATGCTGTCTTCGGTATGAGCATGGGTAAGGCACCAGGGATTGATGGTTTGCCTATCGATTTTTATAGGGCTCATTGGGGGTGCATGAGGCATTGTTTTGTTGGGGTTTTGAACAATATGCTAGATGGGCAGAGAATGGGTGAGTCACAATGTACGGGCATAGTAGTATTAGTACCGAAGAAGGAAGGGGCGCAGGTGCTGAGTGCTTTCCGGGCGATTTCCTTAATGTGTGTGGACTATAAGGTGTTCGCAAAGATTTTAGGGAATAGTATGAAGGCAGTTCTGGGATCGCTCTTACACTGTGGTCAGTTTGGAATTCCAGGGAGGAGTATGCGGGAAGGACATGGGCGCATAAGGGATTTCTTAGAGGGCTGTGGAGGGGGGGGGGTTCTAGGTGTGGATTGGGAGAATGCGTATGATTGTGTGGACAGGGTGTTTTTGTGAGAGTGCTTGAGTGGTTTGGGTTTTGGAGCCAAGGTGGTAGGATGGGTGGATGCATTGTATGTTGGGGCAAGGATGCAAGTGCAGATGAACTGTCAGTTAGGTTGTGAGATTCGTATGGAGAGGGGTTTGTGGCAGGGTTGCCCACTTTTACAGCTGTTATTTGCTTGTGTACAGAATCCATTTTATGAGCTTGTAGACGGAGTTGTGTGGGGCGGGTGCTGAGGGGAATGAAGGGGGTGTGGTGGTATATGATGATGATACGACGATCTTACTTAGTGGAAAGGAGGAGTTTTCAAGGGTGGGTAGGGTCATCGAGAATTTTGGGGCCGTAACGGGAATGAGGGTGAACAAAAGCAAGTCGATGTTGTTAGAGGTGGGCACTTGGGTAGGCGGGAGATTGGGCCAGGGGTTTGGATGGAATGTCGTGGAACAGATCAAAATTTGTGGAATTTGGTATGCAGTGGATAGGCAGGACAGTAGAAGGGTTAATTCAGAGGCAGTTAGGGACAGGGCGGTAGGTAGATTACGTGGCCTTCGGGCCAGAGATGTTACGTTGCATCAAAGGTCGTGAATTCGTTGGTATACAGTAAGGTTTGGGGGGTGGCAGCAGTATATCCCTTGAGGGATTGTGATATAATAGACATCCAAAGGAGGGCGTTAAGGTACATATGAGGTTATGGGAGGACTTGGTTGGGACGTGACGTAGTAATGACTGGGGTGCATCAGCGGGGATTGGGTTTGTTGGCATTGGGGTCCAGGGTAAGGGCAATTTATGTCAAGATGCGATACCTCAGAGGGGGGGGTCAGGGGGCGGTGTGTGGGGGAGGTGATGAGGGACTTTCGTTGTTGGTGGAGTGGGAGGAGCCTGGAAGTGTGTGAGGATATGTTGCGGTATATGTTAAGGGTTCGAGATGTGCAGCAATTGTGCATAGGGAGGCTGGTGGGAGTTTAGTATCGTCGGGAGATGCTGCAAGGGGTGGCTGTCTTCCCCACATGTGAATGGGAGGTAATATGGGAGAAATTTCGAAATCTAAGAATTCCTGCAAGGGTGCAAGAAGTGGTGTACAGATTCCTTATGGGTACATTGGCATCAAAAGAGGTGTTGAGGCAGATGGGATATGAGTGAGGCGTCATGTGCGCAATGTGGTGATGTGGAAAATGCCTTCCATGTGGTGTATTTTTGCCCTTTTTTGGAAAATGTACGGGTGTGGTTAAGGGGCGTTTTTTGGTTACTTTGGGGGGAAGGGTGGGGGTCCTAACAGCTTTACTTTTAGACGTGGAAGGGGTGTCTCGCGAGGTAGCGAGGGCGTTAAGGTATATAATGGTTAATTTTTTGTATGTTTCTTGGGGAATGAGGGAGGTGGGGGGGGGGTAATGTCAGAATTAAGGCTTTAGCAGGCAGTTTCTATAGGTTGGTGGGTAGGAATAGGAGCTTATATGGGGGCCAGTGGGTTAATCTTTTTCCGGAGAGTTATCGGGGATTGACGGTTGAACGACTGCTATGGTTAGTGCCGGGGAAGGAGGGCAAGGGGTTGGCTTCCGGAAGTGTGTGATGAGTAACTGGGGATGAATGTAGTAAGGATGTGCGGTGATGGTGGCTGCTACAGTGGTGTATGAGACAACATTTGTATCATGTTCCTAGGATGAGGACGTAGACAGTTGTCTTTGAGACTAGACGTTTGTATTCCTTCATAGTTCACAGGGGGTTTCAGTATGAAAAGATTTTATAGACGTTGCATGGCACAGGAACCCAGGGTATAGCTTCTGTCGATCCACAGAGTCTTTCCTGAGTGAATGGTTCTGGGTTTTGGCAGTGGTCAATCGATTCTCATTCACTGACCCATGTTTTAACATGATGTAAGACTGTCTTTATGGGAATGTGTGTGTGTGTGTGTGTGTACTCGCCTAATTGTACTCACCTAATTGTGGTTGCAGGGGTCGAGACTCAGCTCCTGGCCCCGCCTCTTCACTGATCGCTACTGGATCCTCTCTCTCTCTGCTTCCTGAGCTTTGTCATACCTCTTCTTAAAACTATGTATGGTTCCTGCCTCCACTACTTCACTTGCTAGGCTATTCCACTTGCTGACAACTCTATGACTGAAGAAATACTTCCTAACGTCCCTGTGACTCGTCTGAGTCTTCAGCTTCCAGTTGTGACCCCTTGTCCCTGTGTCCCCTCTCTGGAACATCCTATCTCTGTCCACCTAATGTATGATTCTTGTTCTCCTTCACTACTGTAGTAAGGGCGAGGTGCCTGCATGCACCAAGATCACGTACTTACTGTTTGTCAACCCTGTCAATTTAGAATGTTCTGTGTTATAGGAGACGGCATTGAACTTTGCCCTATTAAGTGCTCATCTCTGATTGGAGGTTAATGAGGTAGGAATATATATATATACACATACGGATTAAGGGGTTATTTTTCAAATTGTTCATACTGTGTACCTTGTGTATGGTGAGAGGAGGCATATATCATAGAAAAAAAATTCTTATAACTTATCATTCATTCTAGTGTATGCAATATTGCATAAGATGTGTTTGTTAGGGTATATTTGGTGTGTGGGGGGGGGATATTAGTCTCCTCGAAAATATGGTATTAGGGATTTTCGTTTTCGAATGTCTATGTACATAAAATGTTACTTGTGAAGGCTTACTCAGCCCTGTAACAACTTCAGTCAGTATTACTAAGGCTGGCTCCTCCTCAGGAAAATTAATGAATAGAAAAAGAACAAAAACTGACAAACACTATTATTTAGAAAATATAAAATATAAAACACTTAAATATGAAATATTGATCCTGGCATTAAAGAAAATGAAAAATGAAAAATATAAATGATATCTGAATTCAAAGCTAATATATATAAAACTTGGGTGTCTGGTGTTGGCGACACTGAGTGTTGTTGAAATCGTAGCCGTTGCTGATGATGGGGGGGTCGCAGGTGTTGGTTACGACCCACCGGCTCGTTCTTCAGAGTCTATAGCTGTAAATAATCTGTCCAGATGACAGGAAATCAGGTTCTTTACCGCTGCAATGATGAGAGATTACGTCCTGATTCTTCATACATGTGCACAGGCAAGTAGATAAAACATGGGACGTCTCAGGACGTTAGTCCGTCTCCTTCAATTCTACTCGTTGGTTGGCAGGAGACCCGAGCTGTCATTCCAAGCTGGAAAGATAGACAGGTTACCCACTGCTTAAGAAATCACTCTCCATAATAAGTACAATACCTAAAAGATGTGGTGATTATTAAGACATTTAACATAGAGCAAGACAAAGGACTAAGTTTATTATTGGTCAAAAGTGAAGCTTTCAACCAATAAGTCCACCAGAATATGAGCAGGCATGTACTTAAAGTAGTGCTGGGAGCTGTGAGTCAAGTGATTTACTGTTTGACCGGAACCCCACACGTCACCTTTCTGGGGGGGGGGGAGGAAGAGGGAGGGGAAGGAATAGCGGGAGCTAGACTGACTCTACCTTAACAAGCAGCCGGCAGTCAAACTATCACTTTATGGGCCGGGGAAAAAAGGTGGGAATAGCGGGAGCTTGACTTACCCTATCTTAACAAGTAGCCGGCAATCAAACTATTGTTACTATATACTCCCTCTCTGCTCCTATCTATTGAACTTTTCCCTCACATTACCATACAACACAATTGTGAGTAAAAGGCATTAGTATATAATTAATGTTTAGTATATAAAGTTTTATACTAGATATGAATAAGAGAACTAGTTTTGTGTTGTTGCTGTTTTTTGGTAGAGGAATGTTCAGGTGTAGGTTGTCCACTGTTTAGTTCTAGGTTTTCTTATATTGTTACTTACTTTTTCTTGTTAGGCCATTATGTATCAAAACACGTATAATGTATACTGTGTGTCTAAATAAAAATAAAAAAAAAAAATTCTACTCCTGGTAGTATTGACCTTACCTGGTGTGGGTGGAAGTTTGGAGTCACTTCTCCTCCATTCTTCTCCTGATCAGGTAAGGTGGTCTACCAGGAGTATTACTGTTTGTTGTTTTTATTTTGTTTTCTGGTTACCAGTAATGATTTTGGCATTTACCACTCTTTTTCATTCTTAAATGTTATATCATCATAACCATTGGTAATCAGTTTATTTTTTCTTATTACCAGCTTCGTTCCTGGCGTGGTCATCCAGGATAGACGCCAGATAAAGGAGCAAGACACTTGTTAATTGGACTTATTAACGTTATTCTACTACTGCTGGCCCTTATTTATTCTACTTGTGGTGCTCCAACCAAGTGGTATGGGAGATTCCAGAACACAGGACTGTTACTATCCGCCCAGGATTACTTACATCGTCTTAAACATCAGATTCATCCAGGGCCTTACCTACTCCCGCCCAACTACAGCACCAGAACCAAAGGCCATTTTTATTATATTTAAATTTTAAGTAAAATCCTCAGTCATCATTATTATTATTCCTAGAGTTGTTTATTTATTTTTCCATTAGTTTTGTTTTGCTCATATGGAAGGCGTTCCACTGACAGAGTAATGGTAGAGCACACTCTTCGTTCTGTCCAGTTTTATTATATAAAATAAAATCTCTTTTTGGGTAAAGGGAACGGAAGGTTGAGATAAGCCGGGAGAAGTTGAGAGCCAAGGTTCTCCTTACTGCCGCCAGGTGGCTGCTAAAAACAACAGAAGTTGGAAAAAAAGAGGAGAAGGATGCGCAGGAGGAGGAAGAGGAAAACTAGGAGGAGGAAGAGAAGGGGAAGATGGAAGAGGAGATGGAAGAGGAAAAGATGGAAGAGGAGAAGGGGAAGATGGCTGAGGGAGTTACCACCTTGTTCCAGATTATGGAGCACAATTCTTCTCCAGGCTGAGGGACTGACCACCTTGTTCCAGATTATGGAACACAATTCTTCTCCAGGCTGAGGGACTGACCACCTTGTTCCAGATTATGGAACACAATTCTTCTCCAGGCTGTGGGACTGACCACCTTGTTCCAGACTATGGAACACAGTTCTTCTCCAGGCTGAGGGACTGACCACCTCGTTCCAGATTATGGAACACAATTCTTCTCCAGGCTGAGGGACTGACCACCTTGTTCCAGACTATGGAACACAGTTCTTCTCCAGGCTGAGGGACTGACCACCTTGTTCCAGATTATGGAACACAATTCTTCTCCAGGCTGAGGGACTGACCACCTTGTTCCAGATTATGGAACACTATTCTTCTCCAGGCTGAGGGACTGACCACCTTGTTCCAGATTATGGAACACAGTTCTTCTCCAGGCTGAGGGACTGACCACCTTGTTACAGATTATGGAACACAGTTCTTCTCCAGGCTGAGGGAGTGACCACCTTGTTCCAGATTATGGAACACAATTCTTCTCCAGGCTGAGGGACTGACCACCTTGTTCCAGATTATGGAACACAATTCTTCTCCAGGCTGAGGGACTGACCACCTTGTTCCAGATTATGGAACACAATTCTTCTCCAGGCTGAACACAATTCTTCTCCAGGGACTTACCACCTTGTTCCAGACTATGGAACACAGTTCTTCTCCAGGCTGAGGGACTGACCACCTTGTTCCAGATTATGGAACACAATTCTTCTCCAGGCTGAGGGACTGACCACCTTGTTACAGATTATGGAACACAGTTCTTCTCCAGGCTGAGGGACTGACCACCTTGTTCCAGACTATGGAACACAGTTCTTCTCCAGGCTGAGGGACTGACCACCTTGTTCCAGACTATGGAACACAGTTCTTCTCCAGGCTGAGGGACTGACCACCTTGTTCCAGATTATGGAACACAGTTCTTCTCCAGGCTGAGGGACTGACCACCTTGTTCCAGACTATGGAACACAACTCTTCTCCAGGCTGATGGACTGATTATTTCGTCTTCACATCTCTACAACTTCTGCTGCCTCCTCTGTATTCGAGTGAAGATGCCTACTGTGTGGGCGATACGTTTCCGAATAAAGATACCATTATCACAAGCACTTAGGTGCTTCCACTCTGCATATTCTGCCAGGAAAACCTGTTTTCTGCCTAAACACTTACCGTGGCAACTTTCCTTATTAGCTCCTAAGTAAATATCTCAGTCTACTTCCCTTTGTCAATACTTCCTCGGAGTGGAAATATAAACACATATGCAGTATAATGTGATCCTTTATTGACTACGTTTCGCCCACACAGTGGGCTTTTTCAAGTCACACACGGATCTACCTGGGTTGGAAGGTACGGGAGTATTTATAGTCAGGTTCAGAATGTTGAGGTCAGGTGGAGAATGCTGCATCTGATGATCTACCGGGTGGGGTTATAGAGTCTAAAACCCAAGATTTTAGACTCTATAACCCCACTCGGTACATCAGATGCAGCATTCTCCACCTGACCTCAACATTCTGAACCTGACTATAAATACTCCCGTACCTTCCAACCCCAGGTAGATCTGTTTGTGACTTGAAAAAGCCCACTGTGTGGGCGAAACGTTGTCAATAAAGGATCACATTATACTGCATATGTGTTTATATTTCCATTGTGTCGGTATTTTATACCATTTATTTCCACTTTCTCGGAGTCTTACTTTATTACGAGTTGACTCACGGGAATATAATAATAATAATAATAATAATAATAATAATAATAATAATAATAATAATAATATTACTGCGACAACAACATTATTATTATTGCAATAATAATAGTAATAATATTATTATTAATATTATTGCAACAATAATAATGTTATTGTAATAATTATATAATTATTAATATTATTGCAATGTAATATTGCAATAATAAAATATATTATTATTACAATTATAATAATAATATTGTTATTAATAATAATAATAATATTATTATTATTATTATTATTATTATTATTGCAATAATAATGAATGCAAATAAATGGTTTAGAGAACCGACATGTTGATAAATTATACTCATGTGTAACACTTGGGTATCTTTACTGAGGAAACGTTTCGCCCGCCAGTGACTTCATCAGTGCAAAGAACTGCGAAAATCAGAAACGTTACCACAATAAAGGTACATAAGTGTTGTACATGCGGCTTATTTATCAACGTGTCGGCTGTGTGAACCATTTACCTGCACACATGGGGAGGTAAGAGAGGCAGGCAGTATACGAGCCATGCTGGACAACACATAAATGGTCCTCACACAAATGGAAACTACGACTACGTTTCGGGCCAATAATACCGACAATATGTGGAAAAAATGCTTATCTATAATTCAGGACATTTACTATATATAATTCAGGACATTTACTATATATAATTCAGGACATTTACTATATATAATTCAGGACATTTACTATATATAATTCAGGACATTTACTATATATAATTCAGGACATTTACTATATATAATTCAGGACATTTACTATATATAATTCAGGACATTTACTATATATAATTCAGGGCATTTACTATATATAATTCAGGACATTTACTATATATAATTCAGGACATTTACTATATATAATTCAGGACATTTACTATATATAATTCAGGACATTTACTATATATAATTCAGGACATTTACTATATATAATTCAGGACATTTACTATACAGAGATAACTAAAGGAATTATATGTACTAATTTCTTTGTATTGGGACTGACACACCTGACTTCTGCCACTATTTATACTCGTTTCTTGGTTATCTCTGTATTAGGACTGAAGAAGCCACTCGTGGCGAATCGTTTCCTTTAATAAATGTCCTAAACTGTATATAAGGGCCTTTTTCTACAATGATCCAAATGTTCCAGTAAGGATTTTGCGTCTGTTTGTTCTTCAGGATAGTCGACTACGGATGGACTGATATCCAGTGTTACGTCTGAGTCAATCTGGCGCTGATGACCGACACAGATGAGTCCCACTGACTGAACAAAAGACTTACCCTCTCACCCCTACTCTACAATACCATGAAATGACAAAAGATGTATACAGGAGTTGTTATTCTAAGTCCCCACCACACCCTTTTGGATGAATATGGGGAATACATTTTTGCTAATTTTACTGTAAAAAACCTTAAGATGCCTATAACAATCGGTGCCATTTACCGGATACCTCACACAAACATCCCAAATTTCAGTGAGAAATTAAAGTCACTAATAACAAACAGACAAATGAATAAGCACCACCTTCTCTTAGCTGGAGACTTCAGCATCAACCTTGGCTTACTAGATGATCAGCCTGTAACTGATTTCATCAACAATATGAACAACACACTTCTCATACCAACAATAACTAAACCAACCAGGTTGACTGAGACAAGTGCAACCATAATAGACCACATATGGACCAATATACTAGTCCCCCTTAAATCAGGGATAATCACAGACAGCACTATAGACAACTACCCTACCTTCCTCCTGACAAACATTAGTAAACCACCACTTGAATACAACAAAGTCTCATTTAGACTCCATGATGAGGCCTCAATAAGGAAGTTCACAGCTGACCTAGAGACTGTTGACTGGCCTACAGAATTCTCCAAGGCCAATGGTATTGACGACTGGACAGACATTTTTCTTAACAAATTACTTAGACTATACAACAAACATTGTCCTATAAAAACGAAACAGATCACAAACAAACGGCTTGGTTGCCCATGGCTAACCAGCACCATTCTGGAATCCATTGACAAGAAACACGAATATGAAAAGCAATATAGACAGGGCTTAATACACAAAGATATTCTTAAACACTATTCATCAGTTCTCACCAAAGTAATAAAGAAAGCCAAACAACTATACTACTCCAGTAGATTCACAGACACAAGAGGAGATATAAAAAAGAACTGGAAAACACTCTCAGATTCTAGGGACCCACAAACTGAGAAAAACCAAGAATATTGTCCTAACTAAACCTAATGAAACACCACTACATCCCACTGACACAGCTAACAAGATAAACGACTTCTTCTCAACTATAGGATCTAATCTCGCCAATAAAATCCCACATGCCCATGCCGGGGACTACCTAGATGGGAATTTCCCAGATTCCTTCTATCTTGCACCAACTGAGCCCACGGACGTCACCGCGATCATAAAGTCACTTAAAAATAACTCAGGGAATCTGTCTCATGTCCCACCATTACTGTACAAGCGAGCGGCCCATGTCCTTTCGCATGCTATTTCATTACTTTTTAACAAGTCACTAGAAACTAGCACCTTCCCGAAACTACTCAAGACGGCAAGGGTTACACCAATACATAAAGGTGGTGACCCTACAGATTTAAACAACTATAGGCCAATATCAAACTTACCATTGCTATCCAAAATCTTCGAGAAACTCGTGCACAGGAGACTATATTCATTTATAACGTCACAAAACATACTCAACCCCAGCCAATTTGGATTCAGGAAAAATAAAAGCACTAATGATGCAATTATAAAAATGCTAGATCTGCTTTACACAGCATTGGAAAATTAGGAATATCCACTAGGAATTTTTATTGACCTAAGAAAAGCTTTTGACACAGTAGACCACGGCAACCTACTCCACAAACTTGACAATTACGGTATAAGAGGCCATGCGCTTGCTTATTTCAAATCCTACCTTACTAATAGGTATCAGTATGTCACCATTAAAGACACAGCATCAACAACACAGCCACTTGATACTGGAGTTCCGCAGGGAAGTGTCCTTGGTCCCCTGCTCTTCCTCATATACATCAATGATCTTCCAAACGTATCCCAACACCTGAAACCCATTCTCTTTGCTGACGACACGACTTATGTCATCTCTCACCCTAATCTTGCCACCTTCAACACCATTGTTAACGAGGAGCTGATCAAAATATCGACTTGGATGACAGCCAATAAACTTACGCTTAACACTGACAAAACCTACTATATTATGTTTGGTAGCAGAGCAGGAGATGCACAAATTAACATTAAGATCGACAACACTCTAATTACCAGACATAATGAGGGCAAATTCCTAGGCCTATACCTTGACAACAACCTGAATTTCAGCACCCATATCCAACACATAACCAAAAAAGTATCCAAAACGGTTGGGATCCTCTCCAAGATATGATACTATGTGCCGCAAAATGCCGTTCTCATACTATACCATTCATTTATCCATACCTCACCTATGCTATTTGTGCTTGGGGATCAACTGCAGCAACACACCTAAAGCCAATAATAACCCAACAAAAAGCTGCAGTAAGAATAATCACTAAATCCCATCCCTGGCAACCCCCCCCCCACTCTTCATAGATCTAAACTTACTTCCTGTTCAGAACATCCACACTTACTACTGTGCAATCTACATCTACAGGACCTTAAACTCCAATATTAACCTTGACCTAAAACGCTTTCTTGATAGTTGTGCCCACAGTTATGCCCACAGGCATAACACCAGACACAAACATCTCTACGACATTCCCCGTGTCTGACTAAACCTTTACAAAAATTCAATGTATGTCAAAGGCCCTAAAATCTGGAATACCCTACCTGAGAACTCTAGAACTGCAGACACATTCATCACCTTCAAAACTACCATTAGAAAACATCTTATCTCCCTGATACACCCCATCAACTAACTACACGAATACCACCTGGTGGTTCACACTTACACTCACTCACTCATTTGACCATAAACAGAAATATCAATCTCAATCTTAAAATAATGAATCCTGTGATACTCCAATACTGAAACTATGTACTGTGCCAAAACATATTGTTTACAATATTGTGGGCATTCGTCTCTCGACCTGCGGGGAGAGAGGACGCTTCTACAGGTTCTCTTGCACGCCACCTGGTGAGGAAAACATAGCATTAGCACCAAGATGGCGGACCGACTGTACCGGCGCATAAATACTGTCTGCATTGAGCTGGTTAGAGGATCTTTAAGCAACGCCACGATGAACGTTCTCCTGCCAAGCATTATCAGGGACTGTTATGGCATCCCCAATGAAGAGCTGTATGGTGTGGCTCTGAATGGTATGTCAAGGGTCTTCGTGAAGTTCATGAGGGCTGACTTCTACTCTACCATCGTCAACGAATTTCAAGAAAGGCGGATGAGTATCAATTCGGCAGTGGAAGTATGCTTGCATGATGTGTCTAAGTATTTTACTTGGGTGAAGGTAAGGAATGTACCTTTTGAGGCAACAGCATACAGCCTACAAGATGTGTTCAGTGGTTATGGGACTGTACACTCGACGAGCATGGGAATGTGGAGGGACGGCCCTTATGAGGGGATGCCGGAAGGATCCTTCACACTGAAAATGACCCTGAGGAGGCCGATACCATCATATGTTACATTGCATAACCATAGAACACAGGTTTTTGTACACTATGCGGGGCAGAGGAAGACGTGCCGTTTATGTGACTCTTATGAGCACATGGTGGCACAATGCCCCAGGAGACAGGGCCCTAGGCGTCAGGAGACAGCTTCTGTGGATACGCCAGAAGCCACGGACGTTATGACGGGTGAAGTGGAAAGCCGGGGTACAGGCCTATGGAGTGAGGAGGTCGACAGGGCAGAGGTGGTTTTGGAGACGTGTTACACTACCAGTGGAAACGGGGGGGGGGGGGAGGGAAAAACGCTGTCAGACAGACCGTTAGGTACTGCAGAGTCAGCTCAGGACGGGATTTTGGAGGCTGTGCTGAAGGATTTTTTGGAAGAGTCGGAGCATGGTGTGGAAAGTGATGTGAGGTCAGGTGATGACAAGGTGATGGATGAACAGAAGCAGGGTAAGGAAGACTTGAGTGAGGTTCGAAAGGAGAGCAATGTGGTGGTGGAGGTCCATCAAGAAGATGTGGTTGCAGAAGAAATGTGTGTAGAGGGTAGCTCCCGCAAGAGATCAGCGGGGGCATCAGACATGGACGAAGTCCTCACACCAGCGCAGAGGCCTGGGAAGAAGATGTGGGCAGCTGTGGTAGCAAAGGCAAGTCCGGGAGGAGGGGGGGGCAATGGGAAGCTAGGCGGGAAGGGACAGGGAGGGGTTGGAGGGCAGGAACGAGGGACTGATAGAGAAGAACCGAGTCCTATGAAAGGAGGACCAAGTAAGCCTCAGCGGCACAGGGGTAAGCCGCCATTCTTGTAAAATTCAGGTGTGTAACTTTCAATGTAAACGGTCTTAAAACCGAGGTCAAGAGGGTATGGTTAGAGTGGGTTTTGAGGAGATTTAGTATTGATGTCTGTTTTTTGCAGGAACATAACCATAGGTTAGGATGTGAGTTGTTGTTGAAAGGTTATAGGTTGTTTACATGTGATGCTTTGAGGTTGAAAGGAGGTGTGGCTGTGGCGGTAAAGGAGACCAGTCCTTTGCGTATCCTGGGTTGGGAGGAGGGGGGGGTGGGAGTGTTGTCAGGGTGGATGGGTTTTGGGGGGCCAGGAGGGTTAGTTTTGTAGGTGTGTACATGCCAGCAACTAGTAACGCTAGAGTGAAGGTGGATTTTGTACGTGAGGTTCTGGTATATCACTTGAGAGGTTTACCTGCTTTTACGGTGATTGGTGGGGATTGGAATTGTGTCATTAGGAATGGTGATGTGGTTCCGAGGGGGGCGAGTTGTGTTTTGGGGGTTCTGCGGGATGTTTTGCGAGATGTTGGAGTGGTAGATGTGGTGGGAAGTAGGGGATATGGAGTGGAGCACACTTTTATTCGTAGGGGATATGAGGCACGGTTAGATAGGATTTATGTTAGGCAGGGCATAGGTGTGGAGAGGGTGAGGACTATCGATGTGGGTTTTTCTGATCATCGTGCTGTTATAGCAGATTTGAGGGTAGATGGCATAGTGAGAGTTTATGCAGGATACTGGAAATTAAATGTGAGGCTACTTAGGGACGAGGGTGACCCTACAGGGTTTGAAGATTGGTGGAAATCCTTTTGGGAGACTAGGAATATGGAAATGGATTTGCTGGATTGGTGGGAAATGAGGGCTAAAGTTGAAATCGCGAAATTTTTTAAAGTACGGGGTAAGGAGATGGCGAGGTGGAGCTATGGCCTACAAAATTATCTTGAGGGTCAGTTAAATGACTGTTATGCAGAGGAACGGGTGGGGCGGAGTGAGGACATGGAACGTTTGCGAAATAGGTTGGCGGAAATTCACAATGAAAAATTTGAGGCAATTCGAGTTAGGGCAGGGTTGGAGGATGTTTTAAGGGGGGATAGGCCATCGGGTTTTGTATTAAGGAGGTTTAAGGAACGGCAGGCGAAGACCACCTTGGCGTATATTGAGGCAGGTACAGGGGGGGGTGGCTTTGAGGAGGGTCAAGGCCTATCCACCACGGAAAATATTAGTTTGTATGCAGATTTTTGGTTTAGGGAGAAGTGGAGGAGGGTTGGCGGGGGAGTGGGTGTGGGACGGTTTGGGGATGAAGGGTTTAATAGGGTATTAAGTGAGCAGGACAGTGACAGAATCGAGGGTAGTATTAATGTAGAGGAGGTGGAGGAGGCAGTTTTTGGGATGTGCCAGGGTAAAACCCCAGGCATAGACGGAATACCAAACGATTTTTATAGGTGTCATTGGGGGAGTGTACGGCATTGTCTGGTGGGGGTTTTGAATTGTATGTTAAGTAGTGGGAGGATGGGGAAATCACAAAGAACGGGTGTCACGGTTTTAGTGCCCAAAAAGAAGGAATGCCGAGTTTTGAATGATTACCGTGCGATTACGTTAATGTGCTCGGATTACAAGATTTTTGCTAAGGTTTTGGGCAACAGAATGAGGAAAGTGTTGGGTTTAGTGTTACATAGGGGACAGTTGGGAATTCCGGGAAGAAGGATGAGGGATGGACATGGTTTGATTAGGGATTTTCTAGAGAGATGTACGGGAGGGAGAATACTAGGTTTAGATTGGGTGAATGCTTATGATTGCGTGGACAGAGATTTCTTAGGGGTTTGCTTAGAGAGGTTGGGGTTTCGGGAGGGGGTAGTGAGGTGGGTGAACACCCTGTATGATGGGGCAGAGGTGAGGGTACAGGTCAATGGGAGGTTGGGTGAAAGTGTACCAATGGAGAGAGGTTTGAGGCAGGGCTGTCCGATGTCACAGCTGCTCTTTGCGTGTGTGCAGAATCCTTTTTATGAGTCTGTTGAGAGGGTAATGAACAATCAGGAGATGGAAGGGGGGTGCAAAGGGGGCATCGTTGGGTATGTGGATGATACTACTGTTTTGCTAAGGGGTAAGGAGGAGTTAAGGAGGGTGGGTAGAGTGATTCAGATGTTTGGTATGAATACCGGAATGAGAGTTAATACGGTGAAATCAAGGTTACTAGAGGTCGGTAATTGGATAGGGGGGGGGGGCTTGGGGATGGGGTTAGGATGGACAGTGGTTGACAGAATCAAGGTATGTGGGATATGGTATTTGGCGGAAGTGCAGGCATGCAGAAGGGTAAATTCGGAGTCTGTCACGGGTAAGGTTTTAAGTAGACTAGGAGGTTTAAGTGCGAGGGACTTATCATTACATCAGAGGGTAGTGGTGGTAAATTCACTTGTCTATAGCAAGGTATGGGGGGGTGGCAGAGGTTTTTCCCTTAGAGGTACGAGATATTGTGGAAATGCAGAGGAGGGTGCTGAAGTTTGTGTGGGGATTTGGGAGGACATGGTTAAGTAAGGAGGTAGTTATGACGGATGTTCGGAGAGGGGGTTTAGGTTTGTTGCCTTTAGGACTGAGAGTAATGGCTGTATATATCAAGTGGAGGTATATGAGGGAAGGGGGTGTGAGGGGCGCTAAAGTAGGAAGAGTTATGGAGGAGGCACGTAAATGGTGGAGTGGGAAGGAATTGAGGGTTTGTGAAGATATGTTGAGATTTTTATTGACAGTGCAACAGGTGGATAAAATCAAAGTGAAACGGTTGGTGAGGGTAGTGAAAGGTCAAGGAATTATGCAAGGGGTAGCCGTGTATCCAACGTATGATTGGGGGGTTATTTGGAAAGATTTTAGTAAGCTTCGGATACCGGCTAGAGTAAGAGAATTAGTATATAGGTTTATCATGGGGATTCTGGCTTCCAAGGAGGTGTTACGTTGTATGGGGTTTGTGGAAGAGGCTTTTTGTCAGTTTTGTGGTGATGTTGAAACGGCGTTTCATGTGGTCTTCTTTTGTACCTCCTTGGAGGGGGTGAGATCATGGATGGGTGGGGTTATCAAACTGTTGGGGGGATGGGTCGTTTGCCGCTTTTAAGGGCTTTACTACTAGATGTAAGGGGAGTGCCTAGGGATGTTGGAAGGGCTATAATGTATATCATAGTGGATTATCTGGACATTTCATGGGGAATGAGGGGATTAAGGGGTGATATGAGGATAAAAGCGTTGGCGGCTAGATTCTATAGAACGAAGTGTAGGAATATGCTGGTTTATGGGGCGTCCTGGGAAAAAAGTTTCCCGGAAGGTTATAGGAACCTCACTGTGGGTTCCCTTAGGCGGGATCCCTGAGGATGGACAAAGGAGTGGTCTCCTTATGGGGGGGATGTAAAGGGGGGGGGGTTGTTTTTGGTTTTCTCTGGAACTGATGTAGTGTGTAAGAGGAAGGTAGTGAGAATTAGGTATGGATGGTACGCCATGTTTCACGAGAATGTTTGTCATAGTGAGATATAAATGTGGTTTCCAGGGTTACATTTCTAAGCCTGATGGTTATGTTCACTGGGTTTAAAATTTCCTTGAAAGCCAGGATACCGAGCCCTTAGGATCTCGTTTTTAAGTAATTAGATTGGCACGTTGGTATCAACACACAATTTTCTGAGATACGTGTCAGTTCTTTTGGGACTGGCAAATTACAGCAGCCTTATCCTTATTACTTCTCTAGTCTTATGTTTAACTTTTATTGTCAGATGAAGGTTCTATGTGAAAAAATTTAAGTGTGTGTATAGGTTTTGGGTCTATACCATGTTTTTATGGGGTTAAACCAACAAAGTCTTGTGGACAAGATTTTCGGTTTATATACATATGTGGGAGGTATAATTATGTATAGGGGTTGGTTATAAACCCTTTAATGTGCCGAGGTTTGTTATAAATACTTGTTTTGGATTCTTTTATTATTGTATTTTACATGCATGTTGTTCTGTTTTCTGTATCAGCATTATTGTATTAGAGGGTTAACATATTAATAATAGTAAAATACTGTTTCTCTATGGTTATTGTGTAAGGAATCATATGTTCCTTCCGGGTTCCTATTGGTTAGGATCTAATGTACCATAACTTAACCAATAATCTGTACCCTGTCATAGCGGGTATGTTAGGGTTTTGTTTTGTAGAGGTTATGGTAGTTTTGGTTAATCTTGTGATGTTGTACATTTGTATGATGTTTTTGTTGTAATAGGACATGTCAGGTATTCATTTTATATTGTTAAACTATGTAGAGTTTCTTTTTGGTGTGTTTTCTTTGGGTACAATGGCCGGCGGCAACTATTAATGACTGATAAACTTTAGTGAGGTTTGTCTTAGCGTGTATTGTTTGCTATAACAAGATGTTATAATACTTGTTCCCGCAAGGAATAACCTGGTACTAGTAGAACAAAAGAATGTTTTGTATTTCTGTACTTTATTATGCATCCTTTGTACTTTTGTAAGGTTTCTAATAATATAAAAAAAAAAAAACTACAGGAATACCACCTGGTGGTTCACACTTACACTCGCTCACTCATTTGACCATAAACAGAAATATTAATCTCAGTCTTAAAATAATGAATCCTGTGATACTCCAATACTGAAACTATGTACTGTGCCAAAACAAAAGCATTCACATTGCTAAACTCACAAACTAGTATTTAGTCACTTAGCCATAATACCAACTTACCTCATAATTTGTAATATTTTAAAATTAAGAATTAAACTAAGTCTGCCCGAAATGCCTAGCCATGCTAGGTGTTCTAGTGGTACACTCTGTAATGCCTAGCCATGCTAGGTGTTCTAGTGGTACACTCTGTAATGCCTAGCCATGCTAGGCGTTCTAGTGGTACACTCTCTGTAATCATTATTTTACTACATGTAAACCACACAATAACCAAATTCTGTAAACTCAGCATTGTAATCCTTATAGAGAATAAACTTTGAAAAGTGTGTGTGTGTGTGTGTGTGTGTGTGTGTGTGTGTGTGTGTGTGTGTGTGTGTGTGTGTGTGTGTGGGTGTGGGGGGGGGGGTGAGTGTGTGTGTGTACGTGTGTGTGGGTGTGTGTGTGTACTCGCCTATTTGTGGTTGCAGGGGTCGATTCACAGCTCCAGGCCTCGCCTCTTCGCTGGCAGCAACTAGGTCACTGTTACACCCTTTTGTTCAGTTTAAGTAGACTGTTTCTACTTGCTACTATCACAATAGTATACTTTTACACGTTATTTTTGCTATTTCACTTAATATTATATTCAGGAGTAATTCCATTAGCAGCTAAAATGGATTTACTCGACTTTATAATATTATCTGGTCGCATTACTTAGCTTTGTATATAGGTAGGTTATATATTTTTGTTTATATTTTATTTAAAACAATACAATACATTAAATAGATAAAAGAACACAGTATCAGTTCTTACACATTATTATTATTATAATCAAGGGGGAAGCGCTAAACTCGGAGGATTATACAGCGTCTGGGGGGGGATGTGGAAGGCATTCAGGCTTAATTCGGGGAACTGGAGCACAGATCCAATTCCCTAAATCAAGAGCCCCTCACCAACATCAAGGAACCTTCCTTGAGGGGAGTTCTTACACAGAATTATAACTTTCATTGTCAAAAGAACACAGACGTTTAACTTAGTGCTGACACAAACTGCCCCTCATCCCCTAAGCATTATATCCCATGCACCTATGTTAAGCAAGATTTTATTTAAAACAGTACAGAACAGTTAATAAATAAAATAATACAAGACCTATCCGGCAACAGATGTGATAACCTTCCATCGCCTAATGAACCACACAACTCCGTGTGGCTTCCAACACCCCCCCCCTTTTTTACCCCCCTATTCTAAATCAAACAGGTTCACCACAGCTCACGGACAGATTGACATATATACATTAAGATAACAGTTATCATGCTTGTCCACAAAGTGTATTAAACGACCACAAGACTGCCTGAACAGTGTACTAACAAGAGTCATGGTTTAGATATATATCACAACAAACATTACATTGTTACAACATAAAAGGCATGTAGCACACATAAGTATTTCACTACAGGAAAGACACCTATCCTAAAAATTATCACCAACACAAACGTGTTTGAAGCCTCAACCCCCCCTTGCATGTCCCCCCCCCTTGCATGTCCCCCCCCTTGCATGTCCCCCCCCCTTGCATGTCCCCCCTTTCATGTCCCACCCCCCTTGCATGTCTCCCCCCCTTGCATGTCCCACCCCCTTGCATGTCCCCCCCCCTTGCATGTCCCCCCCTTGCATGTCTCCCCCCCCTTGCATGTCCCACCCAAACCTATTCACAACCAAACATACAAATTATACAGTAAAGAAAAAGAATACAACATCGTAACACATTGATACAGGACATGTATATACACAACCCATTTCACAAATATCCTCAAGTAATTACAAAGGGTCTGTCCTTGTGCATACAAGAGGCCTCATAACAGCAGGTCCTGCACAAGTAACACTACCAGTGTTTTTATACATTGTGTATGCATAGGTATAAAATACATACCTAATACTTGACATAGAACATAAGAATGCTCCTCAAACCTCCACCATACAGACCCCACCCACTATCATACAACATATAGTCCAAGATTCATACACACAGCAGCAGCATACGCCACCTCAACCACACCAGCGTACCTTAGGCGCACACAGGCGCAGGCAGCAACACCTCTAACCAGAACCTAACACTACTCATACTCCACAATTTGCAGACACATCTGAACAGCACATAACAAGCCACTTTCATCCTAACACTGGGCACATGCCCCTCTCTCAAGGAGCACGCTATCTGGTGCCCCCAGACACACACGCCATTAACCGTCGCTGCCATCAAGCAGCAGACCTCATCACACCTTCCACGACGATTCCCGCCCCTGTCTAAACCCCCCCCCTCACACCTGGCTAAGGTTTCCTCCCTCGCTGCCCCACTTGTACTTTTGCATGCCCACTTGGGCCCTGGGGGCCACGTTTGCCATGCTCTCCACGCACGACACCCGTGCCACCTGGCACCACCTGCTGTCGCTGCTCACCTCCACTAGCGCACTGCCCCCCATCTACCAATGCTTTCTTCCCTGTTCGTTGAGCCGGCGTCAGGACGTCGTCAGAGTCCGACATTGCTGCAGTCCTCTTCCTCGTCCCAGCGTCCTCCTCCATGTTTGTGACCGAATCGTCCACACGATGAACCTCCACCACCACCTTCGTCTCTGCCTTCTGACGAGGGGTCACAATCCTACACAACATACGTACTGACAATCCTACACAACATACACTGACACATGCCGTACACAACAGACACTTGGAATTGACAATCCTACACAAATAACATACACTGACAATACCTACACGGATAATCTTGGGTAGCAAAACTTGTTCATTCTCACACTCCGAACAAGACAATCCTACACAACATACACTGACAATCCTACACAATATACACTGATCCTCAATCCTACACAACATACACTAACAATCCTAACATACACTGACAATCCTACAGAACATACACTGACAATCCTACACAACATACACTGACAATCCTACACAACATACACTGACAATCCTACACAACATACACTGACAATCCTACACAACATACACTGACAATCCTACACAACATACACTGACAATCCTACACAACATACACTGACAATCCTACACAACATACACTGACAATACACAACATACACTACACAACATTCACTGACAATCCTACACAACATACACTGACAATCCTACACAACATACACTGACAATCCTACACAACATACACTAACAATCCTACACAACATACACTGACAATCCTACACAACATACACTGACAATCCTACACAACATACACTGACAATCCTACACAACATACACTGACAATCCTACACAACATACACTGACAATCCTACACAACATACACTGACAATCCTACACAACATACACTGACAATCCTACACAACATACACTGACAATCCTACACAACATACACACACTGACAATCCTACAAAAGAACACTGACAATCCTACACAACATACACTGACAATCCTACACAACATACACTGACAATCCTACACAACATACACTGACAATCCTACACAACATACACTGACAATCCTACACAACATACACTGACAATCCTACACAACATACACTGACAATCCTACACAACATACACTGACAATCCTACACAACATACACTGACAATCCTACACAACATACACTGACAATCCTACACAACATACACTGACAATCCTACACAACATACACTGACAATCCTACACAACATACACTGACAATCCTACACAACATACACTGACAATCCTACACAACATACACTGACAATCCTACACAACATACACTGACAATCCTACACAACATACACTGACAATCCTACACAACATACACTGACAATCCTACACAACATACACTGACAATCCTACACAACATACACTAACAATCCTACACAACATACACTAACAATCCTACACAACATACACTGACAATCCTACACAACATACACTGACAATCCTACACAACATACACTGACAATCCTACACAACATACACTGACAATCCTACACAACATACACTGACAATCCTACACAACATACACTGACAATCCTACACAACATACACTGACAATCCTACACAACATACACTGACAATCCTACACAACATACACTGACAATAAACACTATACAAATAAACAATGTGACTACACACACAGAATTACACAACATACACTGACAATCCTACAGAACATACACTGACAATCCTACAGAACATACACTGACAATCCTACAGAACATACACTGACAATCCTACAGAACATACACTGACTACCACGGGGTTATTATCATGGACTAAGAATAGGCATTACAGTTCAAATGTGGATCAGGATGACGCTACTATTCACTAAAATGACAATATCTAATATAACAAAAACGAAAATACACTGTGATATTTGACATCTCAATAAAACTCAAATGCCAGCAGCTATAAGTGAACTTATACACTGACGAGATGCACACATTGAAAAATGCTGCCTCCACATATAGTTCAAGCTCCATCACAGCTTACAGGAAAACGAAAACTTGCATAGATACATATATTATTGAAAAGCACACGGACACGGCATAAAGTATAAACGGAAATAAGAAAAACGTTTCAACTGTGCTAGGAAGCACACCATATACAAAAAGTACACCAATGACTTATAATTGAGGCATAAAAGACGAGAAACATTCCTAAAAGTTGTATATACAAAGCACGTAAGATATTTCGTCATCACCCTTACATAGGAGACGCACATAAACTCTGAGAACACAAAATATTCACGCACTTGACAAATACAATTAGACACAGCTGACCAGCCCGTTAGATTACCTACTACACATCAACGATATGGGACGGTAGTCCTTAATCGCTAACGGCACATCACATTTCCTAACTAAGACCAACACCGTCGTACGCTGAGACAGACCTAACACCCCCCCCCCTCCTTCATCGCATTGAGTAAACGAACCATAAAAGTCCGTATTACCTCCCAATGTTTGATATAAAATTCACAAGGGATGCCATAAATGTCTGGAGCCTTCCCCTTACTCATTCCTTGTAGTGCCTCCCACACCTCTGCCTCAGATATAGGCCCACCCATGAGAAGGCGATCATAATCATTTAACTCGCATCGTACTCCTCTCCCCAAATCCTGTATCGCATGCTCACTCACGTCTTTACTTTGCATCTGGATCTTACTCCAAGTATCGACATAAAAACTTATCCCCTCAGTTGTTGTTAAGACCTGTCCCTCACTATACCCGTCAACTTCATCCTGCACCACTAAACTCACAATTTCAGTCGCTTTTCGCCTTTGTGTCTGACTTTGTAAGACACAAGCAGACGGCTTGTCGCCCCACAAAGCCTCCTCCACCCCACTCGAAATGCGCGCCCCATCGAAAACCTTATTTTTCAATACTTGGATTTGTTCTTTAATAGCATCGATCTCATCCACTGGGTAAACCCCAGATGCCACTCCCTGTGCATAACATTGTCGTAGATGACCCTCCAGGTACCTCTGAAAACCATACTCCAAGCGAGTGGCCTCCTTACACCGATTCACATAAAAATCCTTAATTCGAGGCTTCACAACCTCATCCCACCGTCGTACTAAATACCATCCCTCCCAGGAGTCTACTCCCATAGACGCCCAGAAGTCCTCGAATAGTTCCCTATCATCCGCACTTTGTAGCATCCGCGTATTCAGTTTCCAGTATCCCTTAAAACGATGCGGGAGACCTCCCCAGTCGAGCTCCACAAGAACTCCCCGGTGGTCGGAGAAAAAGACGTTCAATACACGCACATTGATTACGACCACCCGCCGAGACACATACACCCTATCTAAACATGCTGCATAGCCCCTACGCACAAAAGTATGCTCAATCCCAAAGTCACGTCCTCCGCGTACATCAACCAACCCCAAACCAGACAACAAGTCACCCAAAACAAGCGAACAGAACCCCGCCCCCCTCGGTTCAACATCTTTACGGCGCACTACACAGTTCCAGTCACCACCTACCACTGTAATTTCTGGCAGGGACCTCAAATAATATACCAAGATATCTCTAACAAAAGTATTTTTAATATTAACATCATGTTCAGCCGGCCCATATACCCCTACAAAACCAACCCTTCTTCTACCCCAATCCCCCACAACTCGCACCACGCGACCCTCCCCCCCTTCCTCCCAATGTCTCAGCACAAACGGGCTGGTCGCTTTTATCAACACAGCCACTCCACCTTTCAGACGTCTGGAGTGAGTCACATAAATGTCATAACCATCCATCTCAAACAAACTTCCTACTTTATGGTTATGTTCTTGCAAAAAACACACATCCACTGCAAAACGATTCAACCACTCACGCACCTGCACACACTTTCTGACAGATTTCAAACCATTAACATTAATAGTTACACACCTAACTGTGTTAAAGGTGGCTTTCCTCTAGGGGCTACCACTCCCTTTTTCTCTTTGTGCCGGCAAGCACCCAAGGCACTTCCCGCACCTTTGGCAATCCCCGTGATATTACCTGCTGTCCTGGACTCGCGCGACCTCCCCCCACCCGTGATTTCCGACCACGTCTTCTTCCCTGAACGTTGTCCAGGGGTCAAGACATCATCGGAGTCGGACGGGGTAGCCGCACGCTTCCTAGAAACAGCATCTTCAGACATGTCAGTACTTGGAGTGTTCTCTTTGTGAATTTCTGCCTCAACAGTATGAAACCTCGAACTCTCCAAATCTCTCACTTTAGCTATCTGATCAGCATCATCTGCACGTAATTTCCCCCCATCAGAACACAGCACAGAATCAGACTCATGCGATGCTAATAGGTCACTTAACGCAGATACAATGTCGGCTTCCATCTCACCTGCCTCTCTTGCTAGAGGGATTTCACTGTTCACATGTTCCACCTCGTCAAGGGAGGCAGTCCCAGGTAGAGTCACACAAGATGACTCTAGTAGCATGGCCCTATCAACCTCAGCACTCCATGATGTCATACGCGGCGAGGTCTCGACAACCTCCTCTTCCAGAGCCTGACGGGGTACCTCACCGTCAGGTCGACGACCACGCCCCGATGGCGGCTGGCGCTGGACACACTGAGCCGCTATGTGATCCAGAGCGCCGCAGAGGCGGCAAGTTCTTCTCTGTCCAGGGTACGTAACGTACACCTGGGAACGAAACTCCTCCAGTTGTACGTACGAAGGAATCGGCTGACGCAGGGACATTTTCAACGTAAATGACCCCTCCTGAAGGCCATTATAGTGGCCGTCAGACCACCTACCCATGGTGACCAGGTGGATCTTCCCATAACGTTCAAAAACATCACGTATATCAACTTCATTGGCCTCAAAAGGCACGTTTCTCACACGTACCCACGTATAGTATCGTGAAACGTCATGCAACTGGACAGAAACTGCTGGGGTGACTTGCTTACTTATATCCTGGTACTGGGTCACAATCTTCTCGTACATCTGAGTGTCACAAAACTTGACGAAGATCCGTGTAGTTCCATTCAAGGCGACGCCACACAAGGATTCACGTTGAATGCCATAAGTATCACGAATGATTGCTGGCAGTAACACATTTACTGATTCGCCGGTGATAGAACCCTGCGTTAGTTGAATACAAACAGTATTAACACGGCGGCGAAATGCAGTCGCCATTGTTGTTGATGTTGTAAACACTCCTCCACCAGGTGTCGGGACTGAGGAGCAACAGCTGACAACCGCTCAGCACAACGTCTGAGCAGAGAATTAATGATATATAATTAGTACAAACTGCTGGTGACCTGGCCAAGCACCAGTAGTAGGTGTTTTGAGCTGCTCAACCCCTGCTGGTGACCTGGCCAAGCACCAGTAGGTGTTTTGAGCTGCTCAACCCCTGCTCCGACCGAGTCAAAGTGGGCTGGTAAAGCCTCACAGAGTTCAGTTCATACCTTCCTCTGGACCAGGAAGGGTCGAGGGAAGTATCCACCTCTAAACCACCATTCGCCTCCCTAGAAAATCCCAGGAATTTTCGGGAACTTACTGCTAAGACTTATCTCGGTTGGAGGAGGCGGTTGAGAAGCTCTTAGAGAAAGTGAAGCCAAGTGAGCAAGCCTCTGTAGTGTAAGAGGACTTATTGTAAAGTGAACTCTATCATAAGAAATCTATTAATGTGTTGGAGTTTTTAAGCAACGCCTGTGCATGTACATATACTAATATTTCGTGACTCACTCAGAGCCATTTGTAAATACTTGACCTAGTACTGTGATGTTTTAATGAGGAATGGTAGAAGTATTCTACTCATAGTGCAAAATATGAGAAGGTGGATTTAAGTGATTATTATGATTATTAATAAATTAAGTAGAAACTTAGAAAATTCCTTTTCCTCTGAGTGAAGACCTAGATGTACTAAGTTTATTATTTTGTTACGAAAAGCACTATAACCCAGAGACCAACTGACTATGTTCGTAACAGTCACACTTTCCGCTCCACGAGCTTTATCATACCTCTTCTTAAAGCAATGTATGGATCCTGCCTCCATTACATCACTTCACAGACTATTTCACTTCCCGAAAAGTCTATGGCTGAAGAAATACTTCCTAACATCCCTGTGGTTCATCTGTGTCTTCAACTTCTAACTGTGTCCCCTTATTACTGTGTCCAATCTCTGGAACATCCTGTCTTTGTCTACCTAGTCGATTCCTCTCAGAATTTTGTATGTCGTTATCATGTCCCCCTATCTCTCTTGTCCTCCAGTGTCGTCAGGTTGATTTCCCTTAACCTCTCCTCGTAGGACATACCTCTTAGCTCTGGGACTAGTCTTGTTGCAAACCTTTGCACTTTCTCTAGTTTCTTTACGTGCTTGGCTAGGTGTGGGTTCCAAACTGGTGCCGCATACTGCAATATGGGCCTAACGTACACGGTGTACAGGGTCCTGAATGATTCCTTATTAAGATGTCGGAATGCTGTTCTGAGGTTTGCTAGGCGCCCATATGCTGCAGCAGTTATTTGGTTGATGTGCGCTTCAGGAGATGTGCCTGGTGTTATACTCACCCCAAGATCTTTTTCCTTGAGTGAGGTTTGTAGTCTCTGGCCCCCTAGACTGTACTCTGTCTGCGGTCTTCTTTGCCCTTCCCAATCATCATGACTTTGCATTTGATGGGGTTGAACTCCAGGAGCCAGTTGCTGGACCAGGCCTGCAGCCTGTCCAGATCGCTTTATTGCTTTGTCTGGTCCTCGTCCGATTGAATTCTTCTCATCAACTTCACATCATCTGCAAACAGAGACACTTCGGAGTCTATTCCCTCCGTCATGTCATTCACAAATACACGAAACAGCACTGGTCCTAGGACTGACCCCTGTGGAACCCCGCTCGTCACAGATGCCCACTCTGACACCTCGCCACGTACCACGACTCGCTGTTGTCTTCCTGACAATTATTCCCTGATCCATTGTAGTGTCTTGTTATCCCCGCCTGGTCCTCCAGCTTTTGCACTAATCTCTTGAGTGGAACTTTGTCAAACACCTTTTTACAGTCCAAGAAAATGAAAACTACCCACCCGTCTCTCCCTTGTCTTACTGCTGTCACCCTGTCATAGAACTCCAGTAGGTTTGTGACAGGATTTCCCATCCCTGAAACCGTGCTGGCTGTCGTTGATAAGCTCACTCCTTTCTAGGTGCTCCACCACTCTTCTGATAACCTTCTCCATGACTTTGCATACTGTACATGTTAGTGACACTGGTCTGTAATTTAATGCTTTGTGTCTGTCTCTTTTTTTAAAAATTGGTACTACATTTGCCGCCGCCCATACCTCAGGTAGTCGCCCTGTTTCTATAGATGTGTTGAAGATTGTTGTTAGTGGTATATATAGCACCTCTGCTCCCTTTCTCAGGACCCATGGAGAGATGTTTTTGGGCCCCATCGCCTTTGAGGTTGTATGTATTGTGTCCAACACTTTATGGCGTACTGGAGCCCCTTCTGTCTCCTCCGTGAACACTTCTTTGAATCTCGTGTTGAGCTCCTCGCATCATGGTCGTTTCTTGTGATCTCTCCTCCTTCCTCCCTCAGCCTGATTACCTGGTCCTTGACTGTTGTTTTCCTCCTGATGTGGCTGTACAACAGCTTCGGGTCAGATTTAGCTTTCGCTGCTGTGTCATTTTCGTATTGCCGTTGGGCCTTCTTTCTTACCTGTGCATATTCATTTCTGGCTTTACGACTTCTCTCCTTATTCTCCTGGGTCCTCTGCCTTCTATACTTCCTTCATTCTCTAGCGCACTTGGTTTTAGCCTCTCTACACCTTTGGGTGAACCAAGGGCTCACCCTGACCGCCTCGTTATTTCTGTTACCCTTGGGTACAAGCCTCTTATCAGCTTCCTTGCTAGTTGTCATCACATATTCAATCGTCTCGTTTATTGACTTCCCTGCCAGTTCTGTCCCACTAAACCACGTGCAGGAAATTCTTCTTTCATGTGTAGTCCCCTTTCTTGTAGTTTGGCTTCATTCATCCTATCCTTTCTGCTTTCCTCTCCACCTGTAACTCTACTATGTATTCGACGCTCAGAACCACGTGATCACTGGCCCCGAGGGTTTATTCATGAGATGGCCTCAGTATCTGCACTACCCAAAGTGAATACTGGATTCATTCTTCCTGGTTCATCCTCCTCTCTCTCTCTCTCTCTCTCTCTCGCTCTCTAGTAGTGTCCTTACGTGCCGGTACATGAGGTTTTCCAGTACCACCTCCATCATCTTAGCCCTCCACGTTTCTGGGCCCCCATGCGGCTCCAGGTTTTCCCAGGCGATTTCCTTGTGGTTGAAGTCACCCATAATCAGCAGATTTGCCCTGCTCGCATGAACCCTTCTGGCCACTTCAGCCAGTGTGTCAACCATTGCTCTATTACTCTCATCATACTCTTGCCTTGGCCTCCTGCTGTTCTGTGGTGGGTTATACATCAGTGCAATTACTACCTTGGGGCCTCCAGACTGAAATGTTCCTATTATGTAGTCTCTTGCTTCTCTTCTGTCTCCTCTCTCCAGCTCGTCAAAATCCCATCGGTTTTTGATGAGCAGAGCCGTCCCTTCTGTTCCCTCTGTCTTTCCTCAGGATCTGATAGCCCGTTGGAAAGATGGCATCTGTTATCATTCCTGTGAGCTTGGTTTCTGTGATATCTATGATGTCTGGTGATACCTCTTTGACTCTTTCGTGCCACTCCTCCCACTTATTCGTTATTCCATCAGCGTTGGTGTACCATACTTCAGTTTCCTCTCCACCACTGTGTTCTGGAAGTGCGCTGTGAGATTCTATAGCATTGTGTGTGGGGGGCTGTAAGTGTGGATTGTGGTTTGTGTTGGGATAGCCTGTTTGGTTGTGGGGTTCTAGGGGTGGTTCTGTGTGTGCCTGTGCTTGTTGCTCTGCCCTGCTCTGGCTGTCCTCTGTTGTTTCTGTCTTTGTATTTCCTCCTAGCCCCTTTCACATCTGTGCTCTCTCGCTCAGCTGCTGCTGTTCTTATCTTGTTCTGTCTCTGTCTTGGAACACCCTCCTCTATGTTGACGATTCCTTCAGTTGTGATTTCTTCTTTAGGATCCTGGTTTGCACCGTTTCTGTGTAGTGTAGTGATAGTGATAGTGATAGTGTAGTGATAGTGTAGTGTAGTCGTAATGTAGTGATAGTGTAGTGATAGTGTAGCGATAGTGTATTGTAGTGTAGTGATAGTGTAGTGATAGTGTACAATAGCGATAGTGTAGTGATAAGCTGTAAACTATTAACCAACTATTCAGGCAGACCAATATAGTGACCTTGTCTTCACCTCTCAGTGTAGCAACTACCATTATAGTGACCTTCACCTCTCACAGTGTAGCAACTACCATTATAGTGACCTTCACCTCTCACAGTGTAGCAACTACCATTATAGTGACCTTCACCTCTCACAGTGTAGCAACTACCATTATAGTGACCTTCACCTCTCACAGTGTAGCAACTACCATTATAGTGACCTTCACCTCTCACAGTGTAGCCACTACCATTATAGTGACCTTCACCTCTCACAGTGTAGCCACTACCATTATAGTGACCTTCACCTCACAGTGTAGCCACTACCATTATAGTGACCTTCACCTCTCAGTGTAGCAACTACCATTATAGTGACCTTCACCTTTCAGTGTAGCCACTACCATTATAGTGACCTTCACCTCTCACAGTGTAGCAACTACCATTATAGTGACCTTCACCTTTTAGTGTAGCCACTACCATTATAGTGACCTTCACCTCTCACAGTGTACCCACTACCATTATAGTGACCTTCACCTCTCACAGTGTACCCACTACCATTATAGTGACCTTCACCTCTCACAGTGTACCCACTACCATTATAGTGACCTTCACCTCTCAGTGTACCCACTACCATTATAGTAACCTTCACCTCTCACAGTGTACCCACTACCATTATAGTGACCTTCACCTCTCAGTGTAGCCACTACCATTATAGTGACCTTCACCTCTCAGTGTACCCACTATAATTATAGTGACCCTGTAGGAACTTCACCTCTAAGTATAAAACTCCACTGAAAAATAGTCTAGTATGGTAGTGATAAGTCCCTCTGAGGATGCTATAATTGAAGGTCAAATACATATAATAATTATAGCGTCCTCCTCCCTGTCTCTCCTTCTCCAATTTTCCTGTCAAATATACGTGACTCAAAACCACTTGTCGGTTTTAGTATATTTTATGTATATTAAGTTCCTTTTGTGTTTGTATGTTGTTGTTTGCTTAGCGACCTATACACTCTGGATTGTTTATGTTAAATGAATTAATATTAACACGATGCTTAACTGTTTGTTCGTGGTTAAATTATTGTCTGAATTATCCGATCTTAGATGTTTTACACTCAATGTGGTTTTTTTTCGTTATGTTCACAGGGAATATACGTGTTTTTACGGTGATGTGCAGCTGACCAATACGGTCTACATGGTCTTAACTGTTCGAAAACTAAGGGGTGGCATGCTAGACACAGTGAGGTCAACGACCCTTGCTACAGCTGGATGCCCAGTAGAGAGGGAGCCCCGATCACTAGCAGCCAACAATACCCACAACCCAGCAAACCGCCCCGACGGAATCACCATCTATCCTTGGAAGAATGGCAAGCTCTTAGCATGGGACTATACCTGTGTGTCCACACTGGCTGACACCTATATCCATCACAGTGTGGGGCGACAGGGAGGAACTGCTGACCACAGGGAGGAGTACAAGATCAGCAAGTACAGGGACATAAGCCAACAGTATCAGTTTGTCCCAGTGGGATCAGAGACCTTGGGATCATGGGGAAAAAATGCCACACGTTTCCTTAAAGAACTGAGTTCCAGACTCATCGACACCACCAGGGACCCAAGGGCAGCCACTTTCATGTTCCAGCGCCTCAGCGTGGCCATCCAGAGGGGAAATGCTTGCTGCATACTGGGCTTGCGTCCGGCTTCGGAAGAGCTGAAGAAGATTCATAACCTTTTAACACATTGTACCATTGTATTCATGTTTGTGCTTTCTGTAAATGTATTCTGTTTATTAATAAATGTTCACATAGAATATAAAGTATAGGAGGTGGTAGGAGAAGAAAATATTCAAACAACTCCGGGGAGAACCTTGAGTTTTCCCTGAGGTACGTTTATTGTCTTCTCTGAGGATGAGGATATATATATATATATATATATATATATATATATATATATATATATATATATATATATATGCATCCAATAAGGTCACAGTAAACTTGTGATATCACAATACGCAAAACTGCTACTCACATTCCAACTTTAAAGCTTTCTTCTTATTTTTGGTAATCTGTACTGGGAAGGGACTACTAGCTCACTGTTGATTATTACGTCTTTAATACCGATAAATAGAGCAAAAGAATACATTAGAAAATACTTTAGACAATATACTGGAAAGACTTTGGTCTTGGGACCTTATTCCACTATGCACAGAAACGTGTATCTCAGGACCGAAACGTTTCCTTAAGCTTATTTAAATAGGGACACAAGTGCAATTATCATACATAGTGTAAATTGTTCACCAGGATAACTACAAAAAAAGTCAGACAAAGTAACTTATTTCCATAGGAATCCTTGACTTATTTAAATTGGGGTTCTTGACTTATTTCCACTGGGGTCCTTGACTTATTTCCACTGGGGTCCTTGACTTATTTCCATTGGGGTCCTTGACTTATTTCCATTAGAGTCCTTGACTTATTTAAATTTGGGTCCTTGACTTATTTAAATTGGGGTCCTTGACTTATTTAAATTG
>NC_091383.1:6145687-6170687 GCF_038502225.1 Cherax quadricarinatus
CCCTATCACCTTTGAGGTAATTAGCTCCCTTAGCAGCCTCTTTACTTCTTCCTCGGTTGTATGTATTGTGTCCAATACTTAGTGGTGTGCCCCACCTCTCCATCTTTCTGGAGTCCCTTCTGTCTCCTCTGTGAACACTTCTTTGAATCTCATGTTGAACTCCTCACATACTTTGCGGTCGTTTACTGTGATCTCTCCTCCTTCCTTCTTCAGCCTGGGCCTACACCTTGACAACAACCTGAATTTCAGCACCCATATCCAATACATAGCAAAAAAGTATCCATAACGGTTGGGATCCTCTCCAAGATACGTTACTACATGCCTCAATCAGCCCTACTTACACTATACTATTCACTCATCTATCCCTATTTCACCTATGCTATTTGTGCTTGGGGATCATCAGCAGCAACACACCTAAAACCAATAATAACCCAACAAAAAGTCGCAGTAAGAATTATCATCCATACTAGGCAATACCCCTCCCCCCCACTCTTCAAAGATCTAAACTTACTCACTGTATAGAACATCCTCACTACTGTGCAACCTACATTGACAGAACCATAAATTCCGATATTAACCCTGAACTAAAACACTTTCTTGCTAGTTGTGACAGGACCCACAGGCACAACACCAGGCACAAAAATCTCTGACATTCCCGTGTCTGGCTAAATCTATACAAACGTTCAATGTACATTAAAGGGCCTAATATCTAGAACTCCCTACCTGAAAACTCTAGAAGTGCAGACTCAGCCACCATTTTCAAAACTACCGTCAAAAAAAATCTCCTCTCCCTAACACACCCCACCATCAGCAAAAAAAGTCACAATACCGTGACTGGAACGATGCACAAATAACCCACACATAGAAGAGAAGAGCTTACGACGACGTTTCGGTCCGACTTGGACCATTTACAAAGTCACCCATTCACACACACACACACACACACACGTCCTCCTCCTGACTCAAATGCCTATAAACATAAAATTGGCCTAATAAATCTCACGTTAGTCCTAAGTTTGCCTGAGATACTCCAGTATAAGAACTTTAATATAAACTGTCTCTCATGCCAAGATAAAAACCGTTCTCATTACTAATTTTGCAAATTGTTGTATACTTAAATATTCTGAACTACCTCAGTATTGTAAATCCATTTAATCATTTGTAATTTGTAATATAGAGTTAGAATTATTATTAGTCTGCCCGAAATACCTAGGCATGCTAGTGACCTTCTTTGTAATTGTTTTATATATAAACCACCCATTGTAATCTTTACAAAGATTTCAGCTTCAATTCTCTAGCACATTTGGTTTTGACCTTTCTACACCTTTGGGTGAACCAAAGGCTCGTCGTGGCTTTCTCATTATTTCTGTTACCCTTGGGCACTAACCTCTCTTCATCTTCCTTGCATATTGTTGTCACACATTCCATCATCTCATTTACTGACTTCCCTACCAGTTCTCTGTCCCACGGAATCCTGTACAGGAAATTCTTCATGCCTGTACAGTCCCCTCTCTTGTAGTTTGGCTTCGTTCGTCCTGTCCTTCCTGCTTCCCTCTCGACTTGTAACTCTAATATGTTTTCGAAGCTCAGAACCACGTGGTCACTGGCCCCGAGGGGTCTTTCATATGTGATGTCCTCATTATCAGAACTACTCAAGGTGAATACTAGGCCCAGTCTTGCTGGTTCATCCTTTCCTCTCTCTCTGGTAGTGTCCCTTATATGTTGGTACATGAGGTTTACCAGTACCACCTCCATCATCTTAGCCCTCCACGTTTCTGGTCCTCCATGTGGTTGCAGGTTCTCACAATCGGTTTCCTTGTGATTGAAGTCACCCACAATCAGCAGCTTTGTCCTGCTCGCATGAGCCCTTCTGGCCACTTCAGCCAGTGTGTCAACCATCGCTCTATTACTCTCATCATACTCTTGCCTTAGCATCCTGCTGTTCTGTGGTGGGTTATACTTCACTGCAATTATCACCTTGGGACCTCCAGACTGAAATGTAGTCTCTTGCTTCTCTTCTGTCTCCTCTCTCTAGCTCATCAAAATCCCATCTGTTTTTGATGAGCAGTCCCCTCTGTCTTTCCTCAGGATCTGATATCCCGTTGGAAAGATGGCGTCTGTTATCATTCTTGTGAGCATGGTTTCTGTGAGAGCTATGATGTCTGGTGATGCCTCTTTGAATCTTTCGTGCCACTCCTCCCACTAATTCGTTATTCCATCAGCGTTGGTGTACCATACTTTGTTCCTCTCCAACACTGTTTTCTGAGGGGAGAGGGTCTGTGAAGGTGGAGGACCTGGCAGTGTGCTGTGGGATTCTACAGCGTAGTGTGGGGAGGGGGCTGTAAGTGTGGATTGTGGTTTGTGTTGAGATAGCCTGTGTGTGTGTGTGTGTGTGTGTGTGTGTGTGTGTGTGTGTGTGTGTGTGTTTAAAGGCACATTAAGTACCAGAAGCCTAAATGTGAAGTGCGTGATAGCTTCAAGTGTTGCAACAATCGTTTTTAGGGACAAGCTGCTGGGTGAGGTAGACAGTGACTGTGGGTAAGAGTGAGTGTCTTTCAGGATGGATGAGGCACTGATCAACCCCGCCAGTTGATGGATGGTGGATCAGGACGCCGGGAGACATGTTTGCCTGGGGAGGAATGGACGTGGGAGAGATAGCTAAAAGATTTTACGTGCAATAGCGAGGTTATCTTCTGATATAACATCCGCTATCCTCTACTACTCCAGTCAGTCAATGTTTACTTCACTTGCTGCCTCTGGTCATAAGACTGGAGGAACACTGCAGCATATATATGAAAATAATATATAGACAGGTTGATAAGACACACATGCAACAAGGCTATCACACGAATATCACATGGATATATATATCTAGTTATTTAGATATCACATGACTATCATATGTATATCACAAAAATATATCCAGTCATTTGAAAATCCAATGGATATATTCAGTTATCACATATCACATGGATATCACATCCAGTTACATTGATGTTACATAGATATCACATCCAGTTGCATGGATGGCACATAGATATAACCAGCTATCACATAAATATCACATGAATATACCCAGTTATCACATAATTATCACATTAATATACCCAGTTATCATATATCACATGAATATACCCAGTTATCACAGAAATATATCCAGTTATCACATGAATATACCCAGTTATCACATAAATATATCCAATTATCACACGAATATACCCAGTTATCACATAAATATATCCAGTTATCACATGAATATCACATGAATATACCCAGTTATCACATATCACGTGAATATACCAGTTATCACATAAATATCACGTGAATATACCCAGTTATCACATAAATATCACGTGAATATACCCAGTTATCACATAAATATCACATGAATATACCCAGTTATCACATATATTTCACATGGATTTACCCAGTTATCACATGAATATCACACAGATGTATTTAGATGGAATTCTTAGTAGTGGTATATCCAGCTCTTCCGCCAGGGTCGCCATGACTCACATATACTTATGAAGGTATTTTTCAACTGGTCTAAATCTTGCTGGGCAGATTGCATGAGCCCATCCTCCTAGATGTTTACCTGGGAATTAATAACCTTGAAGCTGAAGCATCTTAAGTGGATATAAAGGTATTTACAAGCTTGGTTTCCAAGCTTTCTTGGAATTCAAGGCTTGGTCTGCAGGTTTTCTTGGTATTCAGGCTTGGTCTACAAGCTTCATGGTTTCCAAGCTTTCTTAGTATTCAGGCTTGGTATTTAGGCTTAGTCTACAAGCTTTCTTGGTATTCAGGCTTAGTCTACAAGCTTTCTTGGTATTCAGGCTTAGTCTACAAGCTTTCTTGGTATTCAGGCTTAGTCTACAAGCTTTCTTGGTATTCAGGCTTGGTCTACAAGCTTTCTTGTTATTCAGGCTTGGTCTACGAGCTTTCTTGTTATTCAGACTTGGTCTACAAGCTTTCTTGGTATCCAGGCTTGGTCTACAAGCTTTCTTGGTATCCAGGCTTGGTCTACAAGCTTTCTTGGTATCCAGGCTTGGTCTACAAGCTTTCTTGGTATCCAGGCTTGGTCTACAAGCTTTCTTGGTATCCAGGCTTGGTCTACAAGCTTTCTTGGTATCCATGCTTGGTCTACAAGCTTTCTTGGTATCCAGGCTTGGTCTACAAGCTTTCTTGGTATCCAGGCTTGGTCTACAAGCATTCTTGGTATCCAGGCTTGGTCTACAAGCTTTCTTGGTATCCAGGCTTGGTCTACAAGCTTTCTTGGTATTCAAGTTTTGGAGTCCAAGTGACTCCTTTTCACATCAGAGTTCGTTCTACCTTCGTTGATTTTGTAACTAAGTCACATCAAATTCACTAGGGAGATCTTTGAAGGTCAGGAAACGGGACACGTGTTTCCTGACGCTGGTCTTAGTTATATGACGACCCACAGCTGGAACTTTTGGTCATCTGACAGAGACCTTCCACTGGCTTACCTGTCCCAGATATTTGAATTCTTGTATATATGAATTTAAATAAAGTTGATAAATTAGACACATGTGCAACTCTTGGGTATCTTTATTGAGGAAACGTTTCGCCACACAGTGGCTTCATCAGTCCATACGTAGGAGAAACTTGAAGAACAGGAGGAGAATGAGGTAATCAGTCCCTCAACCTTGAGTCGATGTGTTCAGTCCATCAATCTTGAATAGAATAAGATTGATGGACTGAACACATCGACTCAAGGTTGAGGGACTGATTACCTCATTCTCCTCCTGTTCTTCAAGTTTCTCCTACGTATGGACTGATGAAGCCACTGTGTGGCGAAACGTTTCCTCAATAAAGATACCCAAGAGTTGCACATGTGTCTAATTTATCAACATGTCGGTTCTCTGAACCATTCATCTACAAATTAAGTTGTAATAAACAGAAGGATGGACAGGGGGCTCGAACTGCGGTCAGTATGTTTACTGCTACTGTTGGCAAGCATGAATATGCGAGGTCGAAGCTCGAGGTAAGGACCAAATTTTTCCGATGATGTGCTGGCGCTGTATATTAGTCATGTTAAGTAGGTAAGTATCGCGGAAGCCTCGCTTATAGTAACGATGTCAGGGCGTTCGGTTCTTGAAGTATCGTGTTTCTGACGTATGCACGTGTGTACTCACCTAGTTGTGGTTGCAGGGGTCGAAACATAGCTCCTGGCCCCGCCTCTTCACTGGTCGCTATTAGGTCCTTTCTCTTCCTGCCCCATGTACTCAACTAATTCACCTAATTGTAGTTGCAGGGGTCGAGACTCAGCTCCTGGCCCCGCCTCTTCACTGAACGCTACTAGGTCCTCTACCTGCTCCATGAGCTTTATCATACCTCGCCTTAAAGCTACGTATGGTTCCCGCCTCCACTGCATCGCTCGCCAGACTGTTCCACTTCCATGTGTGTGTGTGTGTGTGTGTGTGTATACTAGTGTGATTGCAGGGATCGAGTCATAGCTCCTGGCCCCGCCTCTTTACTGGCCACTACTTGATCCACACACTGCTCCAAGAGCTTTATCGTACCTCTTCTTAAAGCTATTCGCGTGTGTGTGAGAAAATTTCACCCATTGGTGTAAGGGATGCGAACTGATCTGCTGTGTGACCCATACGGGTGTAAGGCTTCTTTTTAATAATAATTATAATCAGATTTAAGTAACTGAGTCAGTTACTGTCCGCGAACCCCTTGACATGTCATACCCCTTGACATGTCATACCCCTTGACATGTCATACCCCTTGACATGTCATACCCCTTGACATGTCATACCCCTTGACATGTCATACCCCTTGACATGTCATACCCCTTGACATGTCATACCCCTTGACATGTCATACCCCTTGACATGTCATACCCCTTGACATGTCATACCCCTTGACATGTCATACCCCTTGACATGTCATACCCATTGACATGTCATACCCCTTGACATGTCATACCCCTTGACATGTCATACCCCTTGACATGTCATACCCATTGACATGTCATACCCATTGACATGTCATACCCATTGACATGTCATACCCATTGACATGTCATACCCCTTGACATGTCATACCCCTTGACATGTCATACCCATTGACATGTCATACCCATTGACATGTCATACCCATTGACATGTCATACCCCTTGACATGTCATACCCCTTGACATGTCATACCCATTGACATGTCATACCCATTGACATGTCATACCCCTTGACATGTCATACCCCTTGACATGTCATACCCCTTGACATGTCATACCCCTTGACATGTCATACCCCTTGACATGTCATACCCCTTGACATGTCATACCCATTGACATGTCATACCCCATGACATGTCATACCCCTTGACATGTCATACCCATTGACATGTCATGCTCCATGACATGTCATACCCCTTGACATGTCATACCCCTTGACATGTCATACCCCTTGACATGTCATACCCCTTGACATGTCATACCCCTTGACATGTCATACCCCTTGACATGTCATACCCCTTGACATGTCATACCCATTGACATGTCATACCCCTTGACATGTCATACCCCTTGACATGTCATACCCCTTGACATGTCATACCCCTTGACATGTCATACCCATTGACATGTCATACCCATTGACATGTCATACCCCTTGACATGTCATACCCCTTGACATGTCATACCCCTTGACATGTCATACCCCTTGACATGTCATACCCATTGACATGTCATACCCCATGACATGTCATACCCCTTGACATGTCATACCCATTGACATGTCATGCTACATGACATGTCATACCCCTTGACATGTCATACCCCTTGACATGTCATACCCCTTGACATGTCATACCCCTTGACATGTCATACCCCTTGACATGTCATACCCCTTGACATGGCATACCCCTTGACATGGCATACCCCTTGACATGGCATACCCCTTGACATGTCATACCCCTTGACATGGCATACCCCTTGACATGGCATACCCCTTGACATGGCATACCCCTTGACATGTCATACCCCTTGACATGTCATACCCCTTGACATGTCATACCCCTTGACATGTCATACCCCTTGACATGTCATACCCCTTGACATGTCATACCCATGACATATACCTCATCATTCCTCATTAATTCCTCCCATGCCACTCCTCCCACTCCTCCCACTCTCCCACTTCCTCTTTTAATCTCTCCCTCTCACCCCATTCACTTCACTCATCCCCTACACTACCCCTCAAGGAACAGTTGATGATTAAGACATGTGTAACAGTTGATGATTAAGACATGTGTAACAGTTGATGATTAAGACATGTGTAACAGTTGATGATTAAGACATGTGTAACAGTTGATGATTAAGAGACATGTGCAACAGTTGATGATTAAGACATGTGTAACAGTTGATGATTAAGTCACATGTGCAACAGTTGATGATTAAGTCACATGTGCAACAGTTGATGATTAAGTCACATGTGTAACAGTTGATGATTAAGTCACATGTGCAACAGTTGATGATTAAGTCACATGTGCAACAGTTGATGATTAAGTCACATGTGCAACAGTTGATGATTAAGTCACATGTGCAACAGTTGATGATTAAGACACATGTGCAACAGTTGATGATTAAGTCACATGTGTAACAGTTGATGATTAAGTCACATGTGCAACAGTTGATGATTAAGACACATGTGCAACAGTTGATGATTAAGACACATGTGTAACAGTTGATGATTAAGACACATGTGCAACAGTTGATGATTAAGTCACATGTGCAACAGTTGATGATTAAGTCACATGTGCAACAGTTGATGATTAAGTCACATGTGCAACAGTTGATGATTAAGTCACATGTGCAACAGTTGATGATTAAGTCACATGTGCAACAGTTGATGATTAAGACACATGTGCAACAGTTATGATTAAGACACATGTGCAACAGTTGATGATTAAGTCACATGTGCAACAGTTGATGATTAAGAGATGTGCAACAGTTGATGATTAAGAGATGTGCAACAGTTGATGATTAAGAGATGTGCAACAGTTGATGATTAAGAGATGTGCAACAGTTGATGATTAAGACACATGTGCAACAGTTGATGATTAAGACACATGTGCAACAGTTGGTGAGATGTGCAACAGTTGATGATTAAGTCACATGTGCAACAGTTGATGATTAAGTCACATGTGCAACAGTTGATGATTAAGTCACATGTGCAACAGTTGATGATTAAGACACATGTGCAACAGTTGATGATTAAGACACATGTGCAACAGTTGATGATTAAGACACATGTGTAACAGTTGATGATTAAGACACATGTGTAACAGTTGATGATTAAGTCACATGTAACAGTTGATGATTAAGTCACGTGTAACAGTTGATGATTAAGTCACATGTGTAACAGTTGATGATTAAGACACATGTGCAACAGTCGATGATTAAGACACATGTGTAACAGTTGATGATTAAGTCACATGTGCAACAGTTGATGATTAAGTCACATGTGCAACAGTTGATGATTAAGACACATGTGCAACAGTTGATGATTAAGTCACATGTGTAACAGTTGATGATTAAGTCACATGTGCAACAGTTGATGATTAAGTCACATGTGCAACAGTTGATGATTAAGTCACATGTGCAACAGTTATGATTAAGACACATGTGTAACAGTTGATGATTAAGTCACATGTGCAACAGTTGATGATTAAGACACATGTGCAACAGTTATGATTAAGACACATGTGCAACAGTTATGATTAAGACACATGTGCAACAGTTGATGATTAAGACACATGTGCAACAGTTGATGATTAAGACACATGTGCAACAGTTGATGATTAAGACACATGTGCAACAGTTGATGATTAAGACACATGTGCAACAGTTGATGATTAAGACACATGTGCAACAGTTGATGATTAAGACACATGTGCAACAGTTGATGATTAAGACACATGTGCAACAGTTGATGATTAAGACACATGTGCAACAGTTGATGAAGTCACATGTGCAACAGTTGATGATTAAGACACATGTGCAACAGTTGATGATTAAGACACATGTGCAACAGTAGATGATTAAGACACATGTGCAACAGTTGATGATTAAGACACATGTGCAACAGTTGATGATTAAGACACATGTGTAACAGTTGATGATTAAGACACATGTGCAACAATTGATGATTAAGACACATGTGCAGCAGTTGATGTAAGCATGTGCAACAGTTGATGATTAAGACACATGTGCAACAGCTGATGTTTAAGACACATGTGCAACAGTTGATGATTAAGACACATGTGCAACAGTTGATGATTAAGATGTGCAACAGTTGATGATTAAGACACATGTGCAACAGTTGATGATTAAGACACATGCGCAACAGTTGATGATTAAGACACATGTGCAACAGTTGATGATTAAGACACATGTGCAACAGTTGATGATTAAGATACATATGCAACAGTTGATGATTAAGACACATGTGCAACAGTTGATGATTAAGACACATATGCAACAGTTGATGATTAAGACACATGTGCAACTGTTGATGATTAAGACACATGCGCTACTGTTGATGATTAAGACACATGTGCAACAGTTGATGATTAAGACACATGTGCAACAGTTGATGATTAAGCAACACATGTGCAACAGTTGATGATTAAGACACATGTGCAACAGTTGATGATTAAGACACATGTGCAACAGTTGATGATTAAGTCACATGTGCAACAGTTGATGATTAAGACACATGTGCAACAGTTGATGATTAAGAACAGTTGAGTTGATTAAGACACATGTGCAACAGTTGATGATTAAGACACATGTGCAACAGTTGATTAAGATTAAGACACACATGTGCAACAGTTGATGATAAGATTGCAACAGTTGATGATTAAGACACATGTGCAACAGTTGATGATTAAGACACATGTGCAACAGTTGATGATTAAGACACATGTGCAACAGTTGATGATTAAGACACATGTGCAACAGTTGATGATTAAGACACATGTGCAACAGTTGATGATTAAGACACATGTGCAACAGTTGATGATTAAGACACATGTGCAACAGTTGATGATTAAGACACATGTGCAACAGTTGATGATTAAGACACATGTGCAACAGTTGATGATTAAGACACATGTGCAACAGTTGATGATTAAGACACATGTGCAACAGTTGATGATTAAGATGTGCACATGTGCAACAGTTGATGATTAAGACACATGTGCAACAGTTGATGATTAAGACACATGTGCAACAGTTGATGATTAAGACACATGTGCAACAGTTGATGATTAAGACACATGTGCAACAGTTGATGATTAAGACACATGTGCAACAGTTGATGATTAAGACACATGTGCAACAGTTGATGATTAAGACACATGTGCAACAGTTGATGATTAAGACACATGTGCAACAGTTGATGATTAAGACACATGTGCAACAGTTGATGATTAAGACATGTGCAACAGTTGATGTGCAATGTGCAACAGTTGATGATTAAGACATGTGCAACAGTTGATGATTAAGACACATGTGCAACAGTTGATGATTAAGACACATGTGCAACAGTTGATGATTAAGACATGTGCAACAATTGATGATTAAGACACATGTGCAACAGTTGGAGATTAAGTCACATGTGCAACAGTTGACGATTAAGACACATGAGAAACAGTTGGTGATTAAGACACATGTGCAACAGTTGACGATTAAGACACAAGAGAAACAGTTGATGATTAAGACACATGTGCAGCTGTTGATGATTAAGACACATGTGCAACAGTTGAAGTCACATGTGCAACAGTTGATGATTAAGACACATGTGCAACAGTTGATGATTAAGACACATGTGCAACAGTTGATGATTAAGACACATGTGCAACAGCTGATGTTTAAGACACATGTGTAACAGTTGATGATTAAGAGACATGTGTAACAGTTGATGATTAAGAGACATGTGCAACAGTTGATGATTAAGAGATGTGCAACAGTTGATGATTAAGAGACATGTGCAACAGTTGATGATTAAGAGACATGTGCAACAGTTGATGATTAAGAGATGTGCAACAGTTGATGATTAAGAGACATGTGCTACAGTTGATGATTAAGAGACATGTGCAACAGTTGATGATTAAGAGACATGTGCAACAGTTGATGATTAAGAGACATGTGCAACAGTTGATGATTAAGAGACACGTGCAACAGTTGATGATTAAGAGACATGTGCAACAGTTGATGATTAAGAGACATGTGCAACAGTTGATTAAGAGATGTGCAACAGTTGATGATTAAGAGACATGTGCAACAGTTGATGATTAAGAGACATGTGCAACAGTTGATTAAGAGATGTGCAACAGTTGATGATTAAGAGACATGTGCAACAGTTGATTAAGAGATGTGCAACAGTTGATGATTAAGAGACATGTGCAACAGTTGATTAAGAGATGTGCAACAGTTGATGATTAAGAGACATGTGCAACAGTTGATTAAGAGATGTGCAACAGTTGATGATTAAGAGACATGTGCAACAGTTGATTAAGAGATGTGCAACAGTTGATGATTAAGAGACATGTGCAACAGTTGATTAAGAGATGTGCAACAGTTGATGATTAAGAGACATGTGCAACAGTTGATTAAGAGATGTGCAACAGTTGATGATTAAGAGATGTGCAACAGTTGATGATTAAGAGACATGTGCAACAGTTGATTAAGAGATGTGCAACAGTTGATGATTAAGAGACATGTGCAACAGTTGATTAAGAGATGTGCAACAGTTGATGATTAAGAGATGTGCAACAGTTGATGATTAAGAGACATGTGCAACAGTTGATTAAGAGATGTGCAACAGTTGATGATTAAGAGACATGTGCAACAGTTGATTAAGAGATGTGCAACAGTTGATTAAGAGACATGTGCAACAGTTGATTAAGAGATGTGCAACAGTTGATGATTAAGAGACATGTGCAACAGTTGATTAAGAGATGTGCAACAGTTGATGATTAAGAGACATGTGCAACAGTTGATTAAGAGATGTGCAACAGTTGATGATTAAGAGATGTGCAACAGTTGATGATTAAGAGACATGTGCAACAGTTGATTAAGAGATGTGCAACAGTTGATGATTAAGAGACATGTGCAACAGTTGATGATTAAGAGATGTGCAACAGTTGATGATTAAGAGATGTGCAACAGTTGATGATTAAGACACATGTGCAACAGTTGATTAAGAGATGTGCAACAGTTGATGATTAAGAGACATGTGCAACAGTTGATTAAGAGATGTGCAACAGTTGATGATTAAGAGACATGTGCAACAGTTGATTAAGAGATGTGCAACAGTTGATGATTAAGAGATGTGCAACAGTTGATGATTAAGAGACATGTGCAACAGTTGATTAAGAGATGTGCAACAGTTGATGATTAAGAGACATGTGCAACAGTTGATGATTAAGAGATGTGCAACAGTTGATGATTAAGAGATGTGCAACAGTTGATGATTAAGAGACATGTGTAACAGTTGATGATTAAGAGATGTGCAACAGTTGATGATTAAGAGATGTGCAACAGTTGATGATTAAGAGATGTGCAACAGTTGATGATTAAGAGACATGTGCAACAGTTGATGATTAAGAGATGTGCAACAGTTGATGATTAAGAGACATGTGCAACAGTTGATGATTAAGAGATGTGCAACAGTTGATGATTAAGAGACACGTGCAACAGTTGATGATTAAGAGATGTGCAACAGTTGATGATTAAGAGACATGTGCAACAGTTGATGATTAAGAGACACGTGCAACAGTTGATGATTAAGAGACATGTGCAACAGTTGATGATTAAGAGACACGTGCAACAGTTGATGATTAAGAGATGTGCAACAGTTGATGATTAAGAGATGTGCAACAGTTGATGATTAAGAGACACGTGCAACAGTTGATGATTAAGAGATGTGCAACAGTTGATGATTAAGAGACATGTGCAACAGTTGATGATTAAGAGACATGTGCAACAGTTGGGTATCTTTACTGATGGAACGTTTCGCTTACACCTTTCACCTACACATATCGACTACACCCAGCTATTACATATGTCCATCATAGGGCATTAGCCACGGTGCCCCGTGCCCTCGTGGGTAAAGCTCTCGCTTCACACGGTGATATTCCGGGTTCGATTCCAATCGAGGGTAGAAACATTGGACGTCTTTCTTTACACCGGTTGTCTATGTTCACCCATCAGTAAAATAGGTACCTGGGTGTTAGTGGACTGGTGTGGGTCACATCCTGGGTGTTAGTGGACTGGTGTGGGTCACATCCTGGGTGTTAGTGGACTGGTGTGGGTCACATCCTGGGTGTTAGTGGACTGGTGTGGGTCGCATCCTGGGTGTTAGTGGACTGGTGTGGGTCACATCCTGGGTGTTAGTGGACTGGTGTGGGTCACATCCTGGGTGTTAGTGGACTAGTGTGGGTCACATCCTGGGTGTTAGTGGACTGGTGTGGGTCACATCCTGGGTGTTAGTGGACTGGTGTGAGTCACATCCTGGGTGTTAGTGGACTGGTGTGGGTCACATCCTGGGTGTTAGTGGACTGGTGTGGGTCACATCCTGGGACAAAACTGACCTAATTTGCGGGAAATGCTCAGCATAACAAGCGGCTTTCTATATAGTAGTATGTCACTGATGTCAGCTATGGTCTGTATACCTTGTACATGTACTTGTATACCTTGTACATGTACTTGTATACCTTGTACATGTACTTGTATACCTTGTACATGTACTTGTATACCTTGTACATGTACTTGTATACCTTGTACATGTACTTGTATACCTTGTACATGTACTTGTATACCTTGTACACGTACTTGTATACCTTGTACACGTACTTGTATACCTTGTACACGTACTTGTATACCTTGTACACGTACTTGTATACCTTGTACACGTACTTGTATACCTTGTACATGTACTTGTATACCTTGTACATGTACTTGTATACCTTGTACATGTACTTGTATACCTTGTACTTGTACTTGTATACCTTGTACATGTACTTGTATACCTTGTACATGTACTTGTATACCTTGTACATGTACTTGTATACCTTGTACATGTACTTGTATACCTTGTACATGTACTTGTATACCTTGTACATGTACTTGTATACCTTGTACATGTACTTGTATACCTTGTACATGTGCTTGTATACCTTGTACATGTACTTGTATACCTTGTACATGTACTGGTATACCTTGTACATGTTCTTGTATACTTTGTACATGTACTTGTATACTTTGTACATGTACTTGTATACCTTGTACATGTACTGGTATACCTTGAACATGTACTTGTATACCTTGTACATGTACTTGTATACCTTGTACATGTACTTGTATACCTTGTACATGTACTTGTATACCTTGTACATGTACTGGTATACCTTGTACATGTACTGGTATACCTTGAACATGTACTTGTATACCTTGTGCATGTACTTGTATACCTTGTACATGTACTTGTATACCTTGTGCATGTACTTGTATACCTTGTACATGTACTGGTAGTAAATAAAGGTATTATTATTATTATTATTATTATTATTATTATTATTATTATTATTATTATTATTATTATTATTATTATCACAATAGTGTAGTGTATGAGGGAGACAGATGAACGAGGATAAAAGGCGGAGAAGGGAAGATGGACGAACAGGTCAGTAATACATTATCTAACATCAATAATTATTTCACTCGGACTGTACTTGTCAGAGCTTCAGTAAAACCAGATAAAAGTTTGTCAGAGCTGAAATATATTCAGCCCCTGAAATCTGTATTAAACAGAAACTGACAGTAAGTAGATGATGGAAAAAAAAAGGAACGTCAGCAGAAAAAAAAGACCGGAAAAAGAGTGTATTATTATTATTATTATTATCAAGGGGAAACGCTAAACACGGAGGATTATACAGCGTCTGGGGGGGGGGGATGTGGAAGGCATTCAGGCTTAATTCGGGGAACTGGAGCACAGATCCAATTCCCTAAATCAAGAGCCCCTCACCAACATCAAGGAACCTTCCTTGAGGGGAAAAAGTGTAAATTTTCTTGAATTCGGAAAGAGAGAACAAACGAACGTTGTATCTAGATACGAAAGAACATAACTTAGAACAGCCAGTGAACATGTTAAAGGACGAATATAAAAAAAAAAGAACGAAACAGGAAAGAGACAATATAACAGACGGACGAGGCTGAAATGGAAAGTCAAAGAACTGAGATGAGGAACAGAGGAGATGTAAAGATGCTGGAGAGATGCTGGAAGACTGTAAGAGAAGAAAAGAGTGAGGTGGAGCAGGCAGGTGGTTGGTGAAGACTTTAGGGTGTGTAAGAAGTAGCAAGAGTTGGGAAGTTGACGACAGCTTGATGGATTGACGTCTATAGACTCAGTGACTTAGTGACTAATGGTAGGCTGAGATCTCCATTCCCGTGGTAAGCTGGGGTCTCTTAGCATGGTAAGCTGAGACCTCACTTAGCATGGTCAGCTGGGACCTCGCTTAGCATGGTCAGCTGGGACCTCACTTAGCATGGTCAGCTGGGACCTCACTTAGCATGGTCAGCTGGGACCTCACTTAGCATGGTCAGCTGGGACCTCACTTAGCATGGTCAGCCGGGACCTCACTTAGCATGGTCAGCTGGGACCTCACTTAGCATGGTCAGCTGGGACCTCACTTAGCATGGTCAGCTGGGACCTCACTTAGCATGGTCAGCTGGGACCTCACTTAGCATGGTCAGCTGGGACCTCGCTTAGCATGGTCAACTGGGACCTCACTTAGCATGGTCAGCTGGGACCTCACTTAGCATGGTCAGCTGGGACCTCACTTAGCATGGTCAGCTGGGACCTCACTTAGCATGGTCAGCTGGGACCTCACTTAGCATGGTCAGCTGGGACCTCACTTAGCATGGTCAGCCGGGACCTCACTTAGCATGGTCAGCTGGGACCTCACTTAACATGGTCAGCTGGGACCTCACTTAGCATGGTCAGCTGGGACCTCACTTAGCATGGTCAGCTGGGACCTCACTTAGCATGGTCAGCTGGGACCTCACTTAGCATGGTCAGCTGGGACCTCGCTTAGCATGGTCAACTGGGACCTCACTTAGCATGGTCAGCTGGGACCTCACTTAGCATGGTCAGCTGGGACCTCACTTAGCATGGTCAGCTGGGACCTCACTTAGCATGGTCAGCTGGGACCTCACTTAGCATGGTCAGCTGGGACCTCACTTAGCATGGTCAGCCGGGACCTCACTTAGCATGGTCAGCTGGGACCTCACTTAACATGGTCAGCTGGGACCTCATTTAGTAATGTCAGCTGGGACCTCATTTAGTAATGTCAGCTGGGACCTCAGCATGGTCAGCTGGGACCTCAGCATGGTCAGCTGGGACCTCACTTACCATGGTCAGCTGGGACCTTAGCATGGTCAGCTGGGATCTCACTTACCATGGTCAGCTGGGACCTCACATAAGTCTCTAACACAGGCACCTCAAGGGAGGTCTGGTCAAGGACTGACCGCGGGGGCGTTGATCCTCACAACGACGTCCAGGTAGACGGAGCAACCTACACTCCACTTAGAGCGTCCAATATTGAACGATTTGCCCAGTGTACATTTTTGCATGTACGAAATGTTTAGTAACTCATAATATTTATTCTTTAGCTATGTTACTCTAGCCTATATCAATATTTCTTTCCATATTATCCAACGGTAACGAAATTAGAGATAATATGCCTAGATGTTACACATGTCTAATTTATTAATGTGTCGGTTCACTGAACCATTCATCTACAAACAAGTTTAATTCATCAACAAAGACAAAAGTGGCTTACGTCTGGTAGCGAGGTGTGTCATACTATCTGGAGCGTGTATATTCTTACATCTAGTTTAAAATTTGGAAGATGAATTTGAAGGAAAGACGCCTGGCATATTTTTGAGATCTGTCAGGGTGTGCTATCACTCCACTGTCTACAGTAATATTACTGCACTATATCTGAAAGAGCACACAAATTTCATTTACATTATCTTAAACATCCTGACGAACTCTAACCGGCCTCCTCACCGAAAGTCCCATATTTAATGCCGACTTCCATTTGTTTTTTTAATGAAATGTTTCGCGCTGTTTCCCCTCAAGGAAGGTTCCTTGATGTTGGTGAGGGGCTCTTGATTTAGGGAATTGGATCTGTGATCCAGTTCCCCGAATTAAGCCTGAATGCCTTTCACATCCCCCCCAGGCGCTGTATAATCCTCCGGGTTTAGCTCTTCCCCCTTGATTATTATAATAATAATTCGCGCTGTTCACCCCCTTCTATACCAACACTGAATAACCCACGTGGGTTTAGCATTTGTCTTTTAATATAAGAAGGCGATACCAACACTCAGCTGGGCGACTGTGTATCCTCTGAACAATCCGTGGACAACTCTACCCTAACTACAGATTGGGTCCAAGCAGTGGCGGACCTACATTTATGGGTCCCTGAAACTTGAAGTACTATGGGTCCCTGAAACTTGAAGTACTATGGGTCCCTGAAACTTGAAGTACTATGGGTCCCTGAAACTTGAACTACTATGGGTCCCTGAAACTTGAACTACTATGGGTCCCTGAAACTTGAACTACTATGGGTCCCTGAAACTTGAACTACTATGGGTCCCTGAAACTTGAACTATTATGGGTCCCTGAAACTTGAACTACTATGGGTCCCTGAAACTTGAACTACTATGGGTCCCTGAAACTTGAACTACTATGGGTCCCTGAAACTTGAACTACTATGGGTCCCTGAAACTTGAACTACTATGGGTCCCTGAAACTTGAACTACTATGGGTCCCTGAAACTTGAACTACTATGGGTCACTCTTTAAAGTTTTATATAAACTTATTTGGCATCGAGTAACACTATATTATTTAAAAAAATCTTATACACTACACACAAAACTTTTAATGTTAACTAAAGTCGCTTCTTGGGGCCCTCCGGGATTAGGGGCCCTGAAGCCTAAGCTTCATTAGTTACACTGTAGATCCGCCCATGTGTACAATACATTGACATGATTCTAATAACCAAGGTCACTGAGAGAGCTGTACTGCTCCTGCATCACCTCCGGTTGTGAATTACGTTCTTCAGCTTTTGGGGCTGAAAGATGGAAAGGTTATTACGATAATTACCTTAATTACAGCAGCGCATCGGAGACCTTGTGTGTTTTGGTCCTCCTGGATGACCAATATATATATACTATGGTGTCTAGTGTAGTTATTTTTAAGGTCAGCCACGAATAAATTGTTTTATATGGATGAATAAATCTGGATCAAGGAATATATTGTGAGAATTTGACCCGGTTTTATTGGTGCCATGTTTATATTCCAGGAGTCTTAGTTACTACCTTCAGTGTGCTGGTGATGGTGCTATGGTGGCCTTAGTTACTACCTTCAGTGTGCTGGTGATGGTGCTATGGTGGCCTTACTTACTACCTTCAGTGTGCTGGTGATGGTGCTATGGTGGCCTTAGTTACTACCTTCAGTGTGTTGGTGATGGTGCTATGGTGGCCTTAGTTACTACCTTCAGTGTGCTGGTGATGGTGCTATGGTGGCCTTAGTTACTACCTTCAGTGTGCTGGTGATGGTGCTATGGTGGCCTTAGTTACTACCTTCAGTGTGCTGGTGATGGTGCTATGGTGGCCTTAGTTACTACCTTCAGTGTGCTGGTGATGGTGCTATGGTGGCCTTAGTTACTACCTTCAGTGTGCTGGTGATGGTGCTATGGTGGCCTTAGTTACTACCTTCAGTGTGCTGGTGATGGTGCTATGGTGGCCTTAGTTACTACCTTCAGTGTGCTGGTGATGGTGCTATGGTGGCCTTAGTTACTACCTTCAGTGTGCTGGTGATGGTGCTATGGTGGCCTTAGTTACTACCTTCAGTGTGCTGGTGATGGTGCTATGGTGGCCTTAGTTACTACCTTCAGTGTGTTGGTGATGGTGCTATGGTGGCCTTAGTTACTACCCTCAGTGTGCTGGTGATGGTGCTATGGTGGCCTTAGTTACTACCTTCAGTGTGCTGGTGATGGTGCTATGGTGGCCTTAGTTACTACCTTCAGTGTGTTGGTGATGGTGCTATGGTGGCCTTAGTTACTACCTTCAGTGTGCTGGTGATGGTGCTATGGTGGCCTTAGTTACTACCTTCAGTGTGCTGGTGATGGTGCTACAGTGACCTTAGTTAACCAGGAGGGTGGCTGACCCTCTTGGTTAAAAATTCCAACATTTCTAATCTTTATCTTAGAGTTTCTGGTAGTTTGTCATGGTGCTCCAGACTCATTTCTGGACGTTATATGGAATATTATTTTATTTATGGCATGGCCACCATGGCCATACGAGGCATCGTTAGCTATTTTATTACTTAAGTCGTAAATAATTCTATAACATTTCATTTGGCCATAATAACGGTTTTCCAGTTCGTCTGGAACGCCTTCGAGTGATTTAATTGGTCTCTGGAAGGATGTTATAGTGGACTGTATGAACCTTACTACACTCCACCTGTCGTTAAGACGTGTCTTATGAGAGGTTTACTCGGTGACTCTACCTGGAGGCTGGTAGTACCTGTGGGAGCTGGTCTGTAACCTGACTCTACCTGGAGGCTGGTAGTGCCTGTGGGAGCTGGTTTGATACCTGACTCTACTTGGAGGCTGGTAGTACCTGTGGGAGCTGGTTTGATACCTGACTCTACCTGGAGGCTGGTAGTACCTGTGGGAGCTGGTCTGTAACTTGACTCTACCTGGAGGCTGGTAGTACCTGTGGGAGCTGGTCTGTAACCTGACTCTACCTGGAGGCTGGTAGTACCTGTGGGAGCTGGTCTGTGGCCTGACTCTACCTGGAGGCTGGTAGTACCTGTGGGAGCTGGTCTGTGACCTGACTCTACCTGGAGGCTGGTAGTGCCTGTGGGAGCTGGTTTGATACCTGACTCTACCTGGAGGCTGGTAGTACCTGTGGGAGCTGGTCTGTGACCTGACTCTACCTGGAGGCTGGTAGTACCTGTGGGAGCTGGTCTGTGACCTGACTCTACCTGGAGGCTGGTAGTACCTGTGGGAGCTGGTTTGATACCTGACTCTACCTGGAGGCTGGTAGTACCTGTGGGAGCTGGTCTGTAACTTGACTCTACCTGGAGGCTGGTAGTACCTGTGGGAGCTGGTCTGTGACCTGACTCTACCTGGAGGCTGGTAGTACCTGTGGGAGCTGGTCTGTAACCTGACTCTACCTGGAGGCTGGTAGTGCCTGTGGGAACTGGTTTGATACCTGACTCTACCTGGAGGCTGGTAGTACCTGTGGGAGCTGGTTTGATACCTGACTCTACCTGGAGGCTGGTAGTACCTGAAGGAAACTGGCCTGAAGCCTGACTCTACCTGGAGGCTGGTAGTACCTGTGGGAGCTGGTCTGATACCTGACTCTACCTGGAGGCTGGAAGTACCTGTGGGAGCTGGTCTATAACCTGACTCTACCTGGAGGCTGGTAGTACCTGAAGGGAGCTGGTCTGATACCTGAAGTCATTGCCCATTCAGCCGGGCTGCGGTTCGTGTGCTGGACAGTGTGTAGCCAGCAGTAACAGCCTGGTTGATCAGGCCCCGATCAACTGGGAGGCCTGGCCATGGACTGGGCCGAGGGGGCGTTGACCCCTGGAATACCCTACGGGTAGTCTCCTCCCCCTGTCTAAGGAGCATCCTTGAAGCTGCTGAGGAGTTCTTGATCCTTTTCATTCCTTAGGCTCTATATAACTCCTACGGGTTTAGCGCTCCAACCTATATATAAGAATAATCCTATCGCATCTTAAATACTCTCCCATTAATATTTTTACAATGTTTTCCCGAGAGAAGAATCAACTGGATATTAATTAGTGCTAACGAGCACAAATGTCAATACACAAATAACCCGCACATAAAAGAGAGAAGCTTACGACGACGTTTCGGTCCGACTTGGACCATTGACAAAGTCACTTTGACAAAGTGACTTTGTCAATGGTCCAAGTCGGACCGGAACGTCGTCGTAAGCTTCTCTCTTTTATGTGCGGGTTATTTGTGTATTGTTCCAGACACGGTATTGTGCCTTTTCGTTATTTACAAATGTCAAACATTCACATCCCTTAGCGATGTGTAATGTCACATTCGATGTTTAACATTCTATTGCATAGTGTAGTAAGTTAAGTGCCAATGTGTTGAAGAGTTGTGGGATTGAACGATAAAATTTCGATATTGGAATTTGTTACAGTTGCTCTTTGCCGATGATGCAGTTCTTTTGGGAGATTTTGAAAAGAAGATGCGAGGTTGATGCTTGAATCTGGGTAAGTCACTGGAAATTATGTCAACACGAGAAAGAGTAAGGTTTTGAAAGTAACAAATTACTAAGCAAATGAAGGATTGAATATTAGAATGGAAGGAATGTTACGTAAATGTATTTAGATATCTAAGTGTGTCCAGTGGCCTGGTTGGCAACGCTCTGGCCTCATATGCTTAGTGTTTGTGGTTTGATCCCAGGCACGGGTGAAAATGCTGGGCATATTTCCTTACACCTATCTCTGTTCACATAGCAGTAAGTAGGTACCTGGGTGTTAGTCGACTGGTGTGGGTGGCATCCTGAGGGACAAGATTGAAGGACCTCAATGAAAATAAGACAGTCCTCGATGACGCACTGACTCTCTTGGTCCAAGATCGCACAACCTGGTGGATCAAGGCTGATAAATCAGGTTTTTACGGCTGCCCGCACGTAGTCCAATGTACAAACCACAGCCCGGCTGATCAGGAACTGATTTGAGGAACTTATCCAGTTCCGTCTTGAAGACAACCAAAGGTTTGTTGACAGTTTCTCTTATGCACAGAGGGAAGGTGTCTATGAGTCGGTCACCTTGAATACTTAACGAGTAATAGAAACACAAGTGCAACTAATGTGACCTTTTATTGTGGCAACGTTTCGCTCTCCAGGAGCTTAGAAACGTTACCACAATAAAATATCACAGTTGCACATGTGTCCTTTTACTTAGCATATTGCCGGTAATTCTACCAACATTACAAGAATACTGAACGAGTTCTCTTAGCGTGCTCGTCGCTCCCCACATTGGTATACAGAACATGCCACATGGGGATGGTAATCTTTACCTCAAGATCTTTCACTCTCAAATGCATCATCAGGAGCTATGCAATGTTGCAAGACAGCAACAGATAGAAGGGGTAATTCTGTGAGGCAAGGCAGAAGGTATCAGTGACAGCCCATGACACTGTCACACAGGTTACCAGTAATACCTCCTGCCTTCCCACAGAGAATTTCCCCTCCTATACTGTCTTGAAACACTACATAGCTCCTGAAGACGCACCAGAGTGTGAAAGATCTTGAACTAAAGATTCCCATCCCCACGTACGATATTCTGCATTATTATCTACTGTTTGCTATTGTATTGGAATAAATTTGTATACAAGTAATCTTAAACAGAGAAAAAATTATGAGAATTTTTAACCTGTAAACTTCAAATTGACATAAATTCCACCCAAGAAAAATATGTCACGCGCATCCTCCCACAAATTTAAGTAGATGATCCTATTTAAGCGGTTTATCACAAGTTTATGTAAAACATGACCGGTTTAGCAGAGTGGTCACAGCTCAGAGAAGTGCGATGAATTTTGATCAAGCTAAAAGCAGAAGCCTTCCACTTTATCTTCACACACACACACACACACACACAAACACAGATATAGATATATATATATATATATATATATATATATATATATATATATATATATATATCGTGCCGAATAGGTAAAATTGGTCAGTTAGCAAGAACTCGTTTAAAATTAAGTCCTTTCTAAAATTTTCTCTTGTACGTTGAAAGATATATATATTTTTCGTTTATGTTAATGTAAAAATGAATAATTTTGTACCAAAAGAACCTTAGAAAACTTACCTGATCTTATTATAACAAGCGCAATTTAATTTAGACTAATCCAACTAAACATATTTTAGATAAGTTTACAATAATTAAACACGAAATATATTTTTCTCGTTAGGTTTAGCATGATTTTTGTGTAATTAGTGCATACACAAAGTTTTGCTTGCCTTATTCGGCAAGAAGAGCGTTGCTATTTAAGCCAAAATCGCAAGTGCTACCAATTCAGCACGACACACACACACACATATGTGGGTATATATATATATATATATATATATATATATATATACATATATATATATATGTCATTTACCAAAGTGCAGCAGGCCAGGGCTCGACCCCACGACACATTGTCCCGCCTCAAAAGACAAAACAACGTACAAGTCACCTTATCCACTCAGCCATTGATCCTACAAAGATCACGCACCCAGCAGAGCTAGATGTTTCTCGTGATCCAAGGACACTCGTAGTAGTGGTATGCTCAACGATTATTTCAGCCTCCTCCTGTTCGACTCCCCGCCACTTCAGCAACCATTGAGACTGAACATTAAAATGGTATAAAATACCGACAGGTTGTTAGGTAAGACACATATGCAACAGTTAGGTATCTTTATTATGAAACGTTTCGCCTACACAGTAGGCTTCTTCAGTCAAGTACAGAAAAGTTGATAGAAGCAGAAGATACTTGAAGACGATGTAATCAGTCCATCACCCTTAAAGTTTTGAGGTGGTCAGTCCCTCAGTCTGGAGAAGAGTGTTGTTCCATAGTCTGGAACAATATTGTTTCATAATATGGAACAATACTCTTCTCCAGACTGAGGGACTGACCACCTCAAAACTTTAAGGGTGATGGAGTGATTACATCGTCTTCAAGTATCTTCTGCTTCTATCAACTTTTCTGTACTTGACTGAAGAAGCCTACTGTGTAGGCGAAACGTTTCATAATAAAGATACCTAACTGTTGCATATGTGTCTTACCTAACAACCATTGAGACATTTTTCTGATAATTATTTTTAAGCAGGTTTATCTGGAGAGGATTACAGGGGTCAACACCCCCGCGGTCCGGTCTGAGACCAGTTGTGAGTTATACCTCCGTGAGTCATGCGTGTCGTAAGAGGCGACTAAAATGCCGGGAGCAAGACGCTAGTAACCTCATCTTCTCTGTAATTAGTAAGTGTAAATAGGGAACCTTAGGTTTTTCTTTATTTTAGGTCACCTTCCTCAGTGGGATACAGCCGATGTGTTAAAGAAATCTTTATCTTCATTTAATATACTTTTTTTTGTGTACACCGAAAGGTACCTAAAGTCAGTACCTGACCAGCCGGGCTGTGGTTCGTATTTCGGGTTACGTGCGGCCAGCAGTAACAGTGTGGTTGATCAGGCCCTGATCCACCATGAGACCTGGTCACAGATCGGGCCACGGGGGCGTTGACCCCGAAACCCTCTCCAGGTATACTCCAGGTATGGTTTAGAAAGACAAGTAAGCAAACACTATAACATATTTATTAGAAAACGTTTCGGTCCTGGGACCTTGATCACTTCTAAGTGATCAAGGTCCCAGGACCGAAACGTTTTCTAATAAATGTGTTATAGTGTTTGCTTACGTGTCTTTCTAAGCCAACTTGTCGGTATTTATTACCAAGGTTTATACTCCAGGTATACTTTATCTCAGTCACGACATAGGAAAGTATTGGTTTGGAAATAGGGTAGTAGATGAGTGGAACAGTCTACCTAGTTGGGTTATTGAGGCTAGGACTTTGGGTAGTTTCAAATTTAGGTTGGATAAATACATGAGTGGGATGGGTTGGATTTGAGTGGGACTTGAAGATTGAGACACTTATTTCTTGGGTAGCATTGAAAATTGGGTTGGTCAAATGTTTGTTAGTGGGATGAATTGTAAAGGACCTGCCTAGTATGGGCCAACAGGCCTCCTGCAGTGTTCCTCCTTTCTTATGTTCTTATGTTCTTATGTTCAAAACACGTCATGATATCAGAAACAATTTAACCTTCCTACGGAAGCCTTTTATCTCTTGTTTCATTA
>NC_091383.1:6175687-6178187 GCF_038502225.1 Cherax quadricarinatus
AGATGGTGGTTGTGGTAGTAGGCTGAGATGGTGGTTGTGGTAGTATGCTGAGATGGTGGTTGTGGTAGTAGGCTGAGAAGGTGGTTGTGGTAGTAGGCTGAGACGGTGGTTGTGGTAGTAGGCTGAGATGGTGGTTGTGGTAGTAGGCTGAGATGGTGGTTATGGTAGTATGTTGAGATGGTGGTTGTGGCAGTAGGCAGAGATGGTGGTTGTAGGCTGAGATGGTGGTTGTGGTAGTAGGCTGAGAAGGTGGTTGTGGTAGTAGGCTGAGATGGTGGTTGTGGTAGTATGCTGAGATGGTGGTTGTGGTAGTAGGCTGAGATGGTGGTTGTGGTAGTAGGCTGAGATGGTGGTTGTGGTAGTATGCTGAGAAGGTGGTTGTGGTAGTAGGCTGAGATGGTGGTTGTTGTAGTAGGCTGAGAAGGTGGTTGTGGTAGTAGGCTGAGATGGTGGTTGTGGTAGTAGGCTGAGATGGTGGTTGTGGCAGTAGGCTGAGATGGTGGTTGTGGTAGTAGGCTGAGATGGTGGTTGTGGTAGTAGGCTGAGATGGTGGTTGTGGTAGTAGGCTGAGATGGTGGTTGTGGTAGTAGGCTGAGATGGTGGTTGTGGTACTAGGCTGAGATGGTGGTTGTGGTAGTAGGCTGAGATGGTGGTTGTGGTAGTAGGCTGAGATGGTGGTTGTGGTAGTAGGCTGAGATGGTGGTTGTGGTAGTAGGCTGAGATGGTGGTTGTGGTAGTAGACTGAGATGGTGGTTGTGGTAGCATGCTGAGATGGTGGTTGTGGTAGTAGGCTGAGATGGTGGTTGTGGTAGTATGCTGAGGTGGTGGTTGTGGTAGTAGGCTGAGATGGTGGTTGTGGTAGTATGCTGAGATGGTGGTTGTGGTAGTATGCTGAGATGGTGGTTGTGGTAGTATGCTGAGATGGTGGTTGTGGTAGTATGCTGAGGTTGTGGTTGTGGTAGTAGGCTGAGATGGTGGTTGTGGTAGTATGCTGAGATGGTGGTTGTGGTAGTATGCTGAGATGGTGGTTGTGGTAGTAGGCTGAGATGGTGGTTGTGGTAGTATGCTGAGATGGTGGTTGTGGTAGTAGGCTGAGATGGTGGTTGTGGTAGTATGCTGAGGTGGTGGTTGTGGTAGTAGGCTGAGATGGTGGTTGTGGTAGTATGCTGATGTGGTGGTTGTGGTAGTATGCTGAGATGGTGGTTGTGGTAGTATGCTGAGGTGGTGGTTGTGGTAGTATGCTGAGATGGTGGTTGGTGTAGTAGGCTGAGATGGTGGTTGTGGTAGTATGCCGAGATGGTGGTTGTGGTAGTATGCTGAGATGGTGGTTGTGGTAGTAGGCTGAGACGGTGGTTGTGGTAGTATGCTGAGATGGTGGTTGTGGTAGTATGCTGAGATGGTGGTTGTGGTAGTATGCTGAGATGGTGGTTGTGGTAGTATGCTGAGATGGTGGTTGTGGTAGTAGGCTGAGATGGTGGTTGTGGTAGTAGGCTGAGATGGTGGTTGTGGTAGTATGCTGAGATGGTGGTTGTGGTAGTATGCTGAGATGGTGGTTGTGGTAGTAGGCTGAGATGGTGGTTGTGGTAGTAGGCTAAGATGGTGGTTGTGGTAGTAGGCTGAGGTGGTGGTTGTGGTAGTATGCTGAGTTGGTGGTTGTGGTAGTAGGCTGAGATGGTGGTTGTGGTAGTAGACTGAGATGGTGGTTGTGGTAGCATGCTGAGATGGTGGTTGTGGTAGTAGGCTGAGATGGTGGTTGTGGTAGTATGCTGAGGTGGTGGTTGTGGTAGTAGGCTGAGATGGTGGTTGTGGTAGTATGCTGAGATGGTGGTTGTGGTAGTATGCTGAGGTTGTGGTTGTGGTAGTAGGCTGAGATGGTGGTTGTGGTAGTATGCTGAGATGGTGGTTGTGGAAGTATGCTGAGATGGTGGTTGTGGTAGTAGGCTGAGATGGTGGTTGTGGTAGTATGCTGAGATGGTGGTTGTGGTAGTAGGCTGAGATGGTGGTTGTGGTAGTATGCTGAGGTGGTGGTTGTGGTAGTAGGCTGAGATGGTGGTTGTGGTAGTATGCTGAGGTGGTGGTTGTGGTAGTATGCTGAGATGGTGGTTGTGGTAGTATGCTGAGGTGGTGGTTGTGGTAGTATGCTGAGATGGTGGTTGTGGTAGTAGGCTGAGATGGTGGTTGTGGTAGTATGCCGAGATGGTGGTTGTGGTAGTATGCTGAGATGGTGGTTGTGGTAGTAGGCTGAGACGGTGGTTGTGGTAGTATGCTGAGATGGTGGTTGTGGTAGTATGCTGAGATGGTGGTTGTGGTAGTATGCTGAGATGGTGGTTGTGGTAGTATGCTGAGATGGTGGTTGTGGTAGTAGGCTGAGATGGTGGTTGTAGTAGTAGGCTGAGATGGTGGTTGTGGTAGTATGCCGAGATGGTGGTTGTGGTAGTATGCTGAGATGGTGGTTGTGGTAGTAGGCTGAGACGGTGGTTGTGGTAGTATGCTGAGATGG
>NC_091383.1:6180687-6233187 GCF_038502225.1 Cherax quadricarinatus
CAGCAGTAGTAGTAGCAGTTAAGATGACTGTTCAGCAGTAGTAGTAGGAGTTAAGATGACTGTTCAGCAGTAGTAGTAGGAGTTAAGATGACTGTTCAGCAGTAGTAGTAGCAGTTAAGATGACTGTTCAGCAGTAGTAGTAGCAGTTAAGATGACTGTTCAACAGTAGTAGCAGCAGTTAAGATGACTGTTCAGCAGTAGTAGTAGGAGTTAAGATGACTGTTCAGCAGTAGTAGTAGCAGTTAAGATGACTGTTCAGCAGTAGTAGTAGGAGTTAAGATGACTGTTCAGCAGTAGTAGTAGGAGTTAAGATGACTGTTCAGCAGTAGTAGTAGCAGTTAAGATGACTTCAGCAGTAGTAGTAGCAGTTAAGATGACTGTTCAGCAGTAGTAGCAGCAGTTAAGATGACTGTTCAGCAGTAGTAGTAGCAGCAGTTAAGATGACTGTTCAGCAGTAGTAGTAGCAGTTAAGATGACTGTTCAGCTGTAGTAGTAGCAGTTAAGATGACTGTTCAGCAGTAGTAGTAGGAGTTAAGATGACTGTTCAGCAGTAGTAGTAGCAGTTAAGATGACTTCAGCAGTAGTCCTGTGGTAATTAACTAATGTGATGATAATTGCCGTGAAGACAAATTATAATGAACATAAGATAAGAAGGAAAGAACACTGCAACAGGCCCATGCGAAGCAGGTCCATGCCACCCCCTGGACTAGAACAATGACTACCTAGTCAGGTCACTTCCACTTAAGGAAGGAGCACGGCACCAGACCTGGAATCATACGCTAGTCAGGTCCAACTCACACCCACCCACACCCACTCATGTATCTGTCCAACCTATTTTTAAAACTACACAACGTCTTAGCTTCTATGACGGTACTTGGGAGTTTGTTCCACTCATCCACAACTCTATTGCCAAACCAGTGCTTTCCTATATCCTTCCTGAATCTGAATTTTTCCAACTGTAAACCATTGCTACGAGTCCTGTCTTGGCTGGATGTTTTCTGCACGCTATATCCCCCTGTTTATATCCCCCTGTTTATATCCCCCTGTTTATATCCCCCTGTTTTCCATTTATACACCTCGATCATATCCCCCCTAATTCTACGCCTTTCTAGAGAGTGCAGATTCAGGGACCTCAGTCTATCCTCATAGGGAAGATTTCTGATACATGGGATCATCTTTGTCATCCTCCTCTGTACGTTTGGTGGTAGTTGTGGTAGAAGGATGGTAGTAATAGTAGTAGTAGTAGTAGTAGAAGGTTGCCAAGGCAAATTTTACTGCTAAAAGCAGTTGATGGTAGGCTACACCCATATGTGTACACTCAACCGGGATTGACCCCGGGTTCTTCGGTTTGATATCTTCACGATTGAACCTGACCCCCCAGAGACTAGCTAGGAATTCTGAGTCTAGCTATTCTCTGACTAAGTAGATAGTTTGGCTACTTATAGACTAGCTAGTAAATCTAACACTGGCTATTCAGAGACTACTAGCTAGTATGACTATGACTATTTAGAGATTAGTTAGTAGTCTAACACTGGCTATTTAGAGACTAGCTAGGAAGTCTAACACTGTTTATAGACTAGGAAACTTAATACCGACTATTTAGGAACTAGCTAATGTCTAAGTTAAAATGGTTAAATGTCCAAAAGCCAGAGCCCTTTACCAAGGCTGAATGGTAAAAGGCTCTTGATGCGAGGAAGTGGAGCTTTTCTCTCGTTCCTCTTATTAAACTTGCTTATCTTCTGGACCCCAGACACTCAACCATCACCACCATCACTACCAGAAACAACTACCATCACTGCTACAGACAACCACCATCACTACCAGAAACAACCACCATTACTGCTACAGACAACCACCATCACTACCAGAAACAACTACCATCACTGCTACAGACAACCACCATCACTACCAGAAACAACCACCATTACTGCTACAGACAACCACCATCACTACCAGAAACAACTACCATCACTGCTACAGACAACCACCATCACTACCAGAAACAACTACCATCACTGCTACAGACAACCACCATCACTACCAGAAACAACTACCATCACTGCTACAGACAACCATCACTACCAGAAACAACTACCATCACTGCTACAGACAACCACCATCACTACCAGAAGCAACTGTCATCACTGCTACAGACAACCACCATCACTACCAGAAACAACTACCACCACTGCTACAACCACCATCACTACCAGAAACAACTACCATCACTACTACAGACAACCACCATCACTACTACAAACAACTACCATCACTGTTGCAAACCACAACCACCACCCCCACAACCAACAACCACGACTACTCCCCAAGTAGCAACAACCACTACCCCCAAGCAACAATCAGCACTACCACAAACAACAATCTTCACAACCACAACCACCACTACAACCACCACCACCACCACCACAACCACCACCACCACCACAACCACCACCACCACAACAACCACCACCACCACCACCACCACCACCACCACAACCACCACCACCACCACCACCACCACCACCACCACCACCACCACAACCACCACCACCACAACAACCACCACCACCACAACCACCACCACCACCACAACCACCACAACCACAACCACCACCACCACAACTACAACCACCACCACCACAACCACCACCACCACCACCACAACCACCACCACTACCACCACAACCACCACCACAACCACCACCACAACCACCACCACCACAACCACCACCACAACCACCACCACAACCACCACCACCACAACCACCACCACCACCACCACAACCACCACCACCACAACCACCACCACCACCAACCACCACCACCACCACCACCACCACAACCACCACCACCACCACCACCACCACAACCACCACCACAACCACCACCACCACCACCACAACCACCACCACAACCACCACCACCACTACCACCACTACCACCACCACCACTACCACCACCACAACCACCACCACCACCACAACCACCACCACCACAACAACCACCACCACCACCACCACCACCACCACCACAACCACCACAACCACCACCAACACAACAACCACCACCACCACCACCACCACCACCACAACCACCACCATCACAACAACCACCACAACCACCACAACAACCACCACCACCACAACTACAACCACCACCACCACCACCACCACAACCACCACCACTACCACCACAACCACCACAACCACCACCACAACCACCACCACAACCACCACCACCACAACCACCACCACCACCACCACCACAACCACCATCACAACCACCACCACCACCTCCACCACCACCACCACCACCACCACCACCACAACAACAACCACCACCACCACAACCACCACCACAACCACCACCACCACTACCACCACCACTACCACCACCACCACCACCACCACCACCACCACCACCACAACCACCACCACCACCACCACAACCACCACCACCACCACCACCACCAGAACCACCACCACCACAACCACCTCAACCACCACCACCACAACCACCACCACCACTACCACCACAACCACCACCACCACCACCACCACAACCACCACCACTACCACCACCACAACCACCACCACCACCACCACCACCACCACAACCACCACCACCACCACCACCACCACTACCACCACAACCACCACCACCACAACCACCACCACCACCACAACCACCACAACCACCACCACCACCACAACCACCACCACTACCACCACAACCACCCTCAGAGGACAACATACCGTAATTGGGATTTATGTAAGTTATTTGCACAAACATTAATTAGGAATGTGCAGCATGCGTCCTCAAGACTTACCCTGCCATATCTCACCTCTACTGTCTCATGCAACAACCTAACCTAGGCAAATGTTGCACCATGTTGCGAGTATATATATATATATATATATATATATATATATATATATATATATATATATATATATATATATATAAACAACCACTGTGAAAGAATAGAGAAATTCCAAGCGCTTTCGTGATTACTCACATTATCAAGGAGTAGTAACGAAAGCGCTTGGAATTTCTCTATTCTTTCACAGTGGTTGTCTTGCATATTCTGAAATCACATGTTTACTGTGATCTTATTGCATATACATATATATATATATACATATATATATATATATATATATATATATATATATATATATATATATATATATATATATATATATAGATTGATAAAATTGGTCAGTTAGCAAAAACTCATTTAAAATTAAGTCCTTTCTAAAATAAATTTCTTACATGTTTAAAGATATACTTTTCACTTACCTTAATGTAAAAAATTAATAATTTCGTACCAAAAGAACCATAGAAAACTTACCTGACCTGATTATAACAAGCGCAATTTAATTTAGCCTAATCCAATTAAATATATTTTTGATAAGTTTACAATAATTAAACACGAAATATATATATATATATATATATATATATATATATATATATATATATATATATATATATATATATATATATATATAAATTGTGAAGTTAAGACTATTAGAGAGACTGATGAGATAAAGGAGGAATTTAAATATAAATTTGATATTTCTTGCTGGGAAAATTACCACCATTGTTGTAATTACTCTCAAGAAAGTCCCTTCGTGGGTGATGGCTTTGGTGCAGTGATCTTGATCCCAGGAATTGGAGCTACATCTCCCGTTTGCAGAACTTTTTGTCTGTCACATGTCGCTTAATGTGACATTGCGGATTTAGCTCTTCCCCATAAATATAATAAGTAATATCTTTGTAATCCTTCTGTCTTTGTAATCCTTCTGTCTTTGTAATCCTTCTGTCTTTGTAATCCTTCTGTCTTTGTAATCCTTCTGTCTTTGTAATCCTTCTGTCTTTGTAATCCTTCTGTCTTTGTAATCCTTCTGTCTTTGTAATCCTTCTGTCTTTGTAATCCTTCTGTCTTTGTAATCCTTCTGTCTTTGTAATCCTTCTGTCTTTGTAATCCTTCTGTCTTTGTAATCCTTCTATCTTTGTAATCCTTCCATCTTTGTAATCCTTTCCTTTCACTTTTGTAATCTTTCTACATCTGTAATCCACCCACCTTTGTAATATGCTCCTCTGTAATCCACCCACCTTTGTAATATGCTCCTCTGTAATCCACCCACCTTTGTAATATGCTCCTCTGTAATCCACCCACCTTTGTAATATGCTCCTCTGTAATCCACCCACCTTTGTAATATGCTCCTCTGTAATCCACCCACCTTTGTAATATGCTCCTCTGTAATCCACCCACCTTTGTAATATGCTCCTCTGTAATCCACCCACCTTTGTAATATGCTCCTCTGTAATCCACCCACCTTTGTAATATGCTCCTCTGTAATCCACCCACCTTTGTAATATGCTCCTCTGTAATCCACCCACCTTTGTAATATGCTCCTCTGTAATCCACCCACCTTTGTAATATGCTCCTCTGTAATCCACCCACCTTTGTAATATGCTCCTCTGTAATCCACCCACCTTTGTAATTCCCCTACATATGTGATCCCTGGTTTATAATCCTTTCCCCTTTGTAATCCCCCCGCCTTGTTAGCAACAATTACATTGTTCCACCGGTACCTTGATCATCTTGGGCACAAACACACAAAAAATCCCCTCCCAGTAATCCCCTCCCCAGTAATCCTAAATAACGAGATTATAATTCCACATCTATTACACCAATCTGAAGCTTTTATTAAGACAATAGTATTTTTAAACGTTAGAATTAACACGTAATGGTGAGTGATGGTCGGAAATAAGATACCTTCCCATAGCCGGGTTGTGGTTCGTACGTGGGGCCAGTAGTAACAGTCTGGTTGCTCAGGCCTTGATTTACCGCGAGGAGCAGTCATGGACCAGGCCTCGGGGGAGCGTTGACCCCCGGAACACTCCCCAGGGGGAGATAGCTGGTCTAAAATACCAACACAATGGAAAAATAGAAACAAATCCTGTATAATACGAGCCTTTATTGAAAACGTTTCCCCCACACAGTGAGCGAAACGTAGTCATTAAAATACCGACAAGTTGATCATTAAGACACATGTGCGAGAGTTGGGTATCTTTATTGTTGCAACGTTTCGCCCACACAGTAGGCTTCTACAGTCAAAGGCAACAAGTGTAGTAGTGAAACGAAGATGTAATCAGTCTGTCAATCTTGGAGAAATAGTATTTGAGATGGACGTGCCTATTATGGGCCAGTAGGCCTGCTGCAGTGCTGCTCCAGTCCTGTTCTTAATTAAACGTTAAGTTTTCTGTACATTATGTGGAGTAATTGTCAGAGGTAATTATCATAACAAAGGTTGTGCTCTAGTTCCCTTCTCTCTCACCCTGTCTGTTACCCTGTCTGTTACCCTGTCTGTTACCCTGTTTGTTACCCTGTTTGTTACCCTGTCTGTTACCCTGTCTGTTACCCTGTCTGTTACCCTGTTTGTTACCCTGTCTGTTACCCTGTCTGTTACCCTGTCTGTTACCCTGTTTGTTACCCTGTCTGTTACCCTGTCTGTTACCGTTTGTTATCCTGTCTGTTACCCTGTTTGTTACCCTGTTTGTTACCCTGTTTGTTACCCTGTTTGTTACCCTGTTTGTTACCCTGTTACCCTGTTTGCTACCCTGTCTGTTACCCTGTTTGTTACCCTGTTTGTTACCCTGTCTGTTACCCTGTCTGTTACCCTGTCTGCTACCCTGTTTGTTACCCTGTTTGTTACCCTGTTTGTTACCCTGTCTGTTACCCTGTCTGTTACCCTGTCTGTTACCCTGTCTGTTACCCTGTTTGTTACCCTGTTTCTTACCCTGTTTCTTACCCTGTTTCTTACCCTGTCTGTTGCCCTGTCTGTTGCCCTGTCTGTTACCCTGTCTGTTACCCTGTCTGTTACCCTGTTTGTTATCCTGTCTGTTACCCTGTTTGTTACCCTGTCTGTTACCCTGTTTCTTACCCTGCTTGTTACCCTGTTTGTTACCCTGTTTGCTACCCTGTTTGTTACCCTGTTTGTTACCCTGTTTGTTACCCTGTTTGTTACCCTGTTTGTTACCCTGTTTGTTACCCTGTTTGTTACCCTGTTTGTTACCCTGTCTGTTACCCTGTCTGTTACCCTGTCTGTTACGCTCTCTGCTTGCTCGTCTGTTACCCTCTCTGCTTGCTCGTCTGTTACCCTCTCTTCTTGCTCGTCTGTTACCCTCTCTTCTTGCTCGTCTGTTACCCTCTCTGCTTGCTTGTCTGTTACCCTCTCTGCTTGCTTGTCTGTTACCCTCTCTGCTTGTCTGTTACCCTTTCTGCTTGCTCGTCTGTTACCCTCTCTGCTTGCTCGTCTGTTACCCTCTCTTCTTGCTCGTCTGTTACCCTCTCTGCTCGCTCGTCTGTTACCCTCTCTTCTTGCTCGTCTGTTACCCTCTCTGCTTGCTCGTCTGTTACCCTCTCTGCTTGCTCGTCTGTTACCCTCCCTGCTTGCTCGTCTGTTACCCTCTCTTCTTGCTCGTCTGTTACCCTCTCTGCTTGCTCGTCTGTTACCCTCTCTGCTTGCTCGTCTGTTACCCTCCCTGCTTGCTTGTCTGTTACCCTCTCTGCTTGCTCGTCTGTTACCCTCTCTGCTTGCTCGTCTGTTACCCTCTCTGCTTGCTTGTCTGTTACCCTCTCTGCTTGCTTGTCTGTTGTCCTCTCTGCTTGCTTGTCTGTTGCCCTCTCTGCTTGCTTGTCTGTTGCCCTCTCTGTTTGCTCGTCTATTACCCTCTCTGCTTGCTCGTCTATTACCCTCTCTGCTTGCTCGTCTGTTACCCTCTGCTTGCTTGTCTGCTACCCTCTCTGCTTGTTCGTCTGTTACCCTCTCTTCTTGCTCGTCTGTTACCCTCTCTTCTTGCTTGTCTGTTACCCTCTCTGCTTGCTTGTCTGTTGCCCTCTCTACTTGCTTGTCTGTTGCCCTCTCTGCTTGCTTGTCTGTTGCCCTCTCTGCTTGCTTTTCTGTTGCCCTCTCTGCTTGCTCGTCTGTTACCCTCTCTGCATGCTCGACTGTTACCCTATCTGCTTGCTTGTCTGTTAGCCTGTCTGTTACCCTATCTGTTAGCCTGTCAGTCACCCTGACTGCTTGCTTGTCTGTTTCAGCCTGTCCGTTAGCCTGTCTGTTACACTGGACCATTTACAAAGTCACACTAATCAGAAGTGGAGCAGGACGGGTATGTATAGGCAGGAAGAGGTAGTGGTGGTAGTAGTAGTAGTAGTAGTAGTAGTGGTGGTAGTGGTGGTAGTGGGGAATTAAGGAGGAGGAGCCAGTCAAATATAAAGAAAGGGGAACGTTGCAAGGGAGCTAGGTGCCCACAAGGGAGCTAGGTGCCCACAAGGGAGCTAGGTGCCCACAGAGGGAGAGCAAGTGCACAGAGGTGGGGAGAAGGGGAAGTAATGAAATAAATAATGAAGGAACAGAAACACGCGACAGAAGAAAGACTAAAAAGGAAAGAGGAAAGAGGGAAAAGGGAGAAGAAGAATAAATGAGGAATCAGGTTAAGTCACGGGTGTTCTGAAGTTTGGAGCATTTTACAATGTAGTGGGAGAGGAAGGCATCTACAGAGACGAAGCCAGGGCTAAGGTTCATACAAGGAAAGTTGTGTATTAGGGAGGATTCAACCAGATGGCGACTGTTAAAGTTGGAAGTAGGGAAGACAGTTTTAGCAGAAGACCAGTCTATAGGATGGCTATGATCTCTGACGTGACAGAACAGACCATTGTTAGTGTCGGCAAGCCTAACACTATTTTTGTGCTCCCTAAGTCTGTCAGAAAGAGATCGACCAGTTTCTCCAAAGTATTGAAGAGGACAGGAGCAAAAAATAGAGTAGACACCAGGAACATCTGTAGAGGGAGGAGAGGTATGAACGAAACTAGTGCGAAGAGTGTTAGTCTGGCGGAAAGTAAGCTTGATGTCTAAGGGACGGAGAGAATTGTTGAGATTAGAAAGACCGGAAATGTAGGTAAGGCAGAGGACAGAAGAGTTCCCAGGAGTAGAGAGTTTGGGAGAGAAGAAATTACGTTTAGCACGTGAGAAGGCAGCGTCTATGAAATGGGAAGGGTAGCCAAGGCGGGAAAACGAATTATGAAGAGTGGAAATTTCTGCTGGAAGGAACTGAGGATCACAGATGCGGAGGGCACGGAGAAAGAGGGAGATAAGAACACTTTTCTTGACAGGGGAAGCATGATAGGAAAAGTAGTGAATGTACATGCCACTGTGCATAGGTTTTCGGTAAACGGAAAAGGAAAAACCTGTATCTGAGCAGTGGACATGGACATCAAGGAAAGAAAGCAAGGAATTAGATTCCCATTCAGCTTTAAACTTAATGGAAGGGGCAAGATTATTAAGAGCTTCAAGAAAAGGTTGGAAGAGACTGGAGTCATGAGGCCACAGAGCAAAGATGTCATCCACATAGCGGAGCCAGAGTGAAGGTTGCACATCGAGGGTAGGAAGAAGAACAGTCTCGAAGTATTCCATGTAAAGATTAGCAAGGACAGGAGAGAGAGGAGAGCCCATAGCGACACCGAAGGTTTGAGAATAATATTCCCCTTGGAAGGAAAAGGAGTTAGAGTCCAGACAGAGGCGGATCAGATCAAGAATGACATCAGTAGGTATAGGGAGATGTAGAAACCCTTCCAGGGCCTTCTCTCTAAGGAAATCAAGGACATCATCAAGAGGGACATTGGTGAAGAGGGACTCAACGTCAAGACTAAGCATCTTACAGGTCGGGAGAGAGCGAACCCGTTCAATGAAGTCTTGAGAGTGACGGTGGTGGGCAGGAGAAAAAGTACCAAGAAAGGGAGTGGGGGTTTTGGCCAACCAAGAAGCAAGAGAATAAGAGACAGAACCTCTTCACCAATGTCCCTCTTGATATGAGGTTTTAGCAACGGATGTTGATATAGTGTTCTCTTATCACACTTCTGGCACTCCAAGTTTTTCACTGTTCGTTCTCTCTAGGGAGGACTCCTGATGCCAGAGATAAGCTCTCGATCCCAGGAACTGGCTTTGGCCTTCCTTTTCCATGGATTTAACCCTAACCTTTCAACAGTAGCACAATGACTATCTTCACGAGTGTTGTTTCCCTCTCAACATGGTAAATCATTACTCAGTCTACACTCCATACCACGGGCGGGGATAGAACCCGCGGTCAGAGAGTCTCAAAACTCCAGCCCTTCGCGTTAGCCACTAGACCAGCTAGCCACAATAAGATTCATCCAACTAGGTATATTTCTACACCATAGGAAGGTTAGCATAGGCCACCACTGTGACCACAATTGCAAGTTTTTACAGACGAATCTCCAGCTAGCGTGGCCGTGACGAACTCTAGCTCAAGTTCCCTCAAAGCCGTTAACATGACTCACGAAATTGTAATACCACGATTGCAAACTTGCATTTGTGGTCACAGTGGTGGCCTATGCTAACCTTCCCTTCCTATGGTGTAGAAATATACCTAGTTGGACGAATCTTATTGTGGCTAGCTGGTCCAGTGGCTAACGCGACGGTCTGGAGTTTCGAGACTCTCTGACCGCGGGTTCTATCCCCACTCGTGGTATGGTTTGTTTACAATCGTGTCATTACGATTTCGTGAGTCATTCTACACTCCTTCCGTATGGCAGTCTGCAAATTTAGGGCCTGGCCCTCGTGTATCTTCCATGTATATATTATCTCTCTCTCTCTCTCTCTCTCTCTCTCTCTCTCTCTCTCTCTCTCTCTCTCTCTCTCTCTCTCTCTCTCTCCGTCTCTCTCTTTCTCTTTCTCTAACAGGCCCTCTCTCTCTGTCTGTCTGTCTGTCTGTCTCTCTCTCTCTCTCTCTCTCTCGCTCCAGAGAGCACATTCAGAGTATTCTGAGGTGTTTCCAGTAGTTTAGGTGTTTCATTGACTTTCACGAGGACAGTAAATGATCTCTTCAATTTCCAGCGATATCTCTCCTGCCTTGAAATTTGCCCTGAGCACAGAGCAATGCTGTGGTCTCGTAGAACTGTTGTCTCGTAGAACTGTGGTCTCGTAGAACTGTGGTCTCGTAGAACTGTGGTCTCGTAGAACTGTGGTCTCGTAGAACTGTGGTCTCGTAGAACTGAGGTCTCGTAGAACTGTGGTCTCGTAGAACTGAGGTCTCTGGGCACTGTGGTCTCTGGGCACTGTGGTCTCTCTTAGCACTGTGGTATCTTGGCAGTGTGATATCTTGGCACTGTGGTCTCTGGGCCCTGTGGTCTCTGGGCCCTGTGGTCTCTGGGCCCTGTTGTCTCTAGGCCCTGTGGTCTCTCTTAGCACTGTGGTATCTTGGCACTGTGGTCTCGTAGAAATGTGGTCTCTAGGCACTGTGGTCTCGTAGAACTGAGGTCTCTAGGCCCTGTGGTCTCTCTTAGCACTGTGATATCTTGGCACTGTAGTATCTTGGCACTGTGGTATCTTAGCACTGTGGTATCTTGGCACTGTATTATCTTGGCATTGTATTCGCTGGGCCTTGTGGTCTCTAGGGCCTGTGGTCTCTCTTAGCACTGTGGTATCTTGGCACTGTGATATCTTGGCACGGTGGTATCCTGGCACTGGTATCTTGGCACTGTGGCATCCTGGCACTGTGGTGTCTTGGCACTGTGGTATCTTGGCACTGTGGTATCTTGGCACTGTGGTATCTTGGCACTGCGGTATCTTGGCACTGTGGTATCTTGGCACTGTAGTATCTTGGCACTGTGGTATCCTGGCACTGTGGTATCCTGGCACTGTGGTATCTTGGCACTGCGGTATCTTGGCACTGTGGTATCTTGGCACTGTAGTATCTTGGCACTGTGGTATCCTGGCACTGTGGTATCCTGGCACTGTGGTATCCTGGCACTGTGGTATCTTGGCACTGTGGTATCTTGGCACTGTGGTGTCTTGGCACTGTGGTATCTTGGCACTGTGGTATCTTGGCACTGTGGTATCTTGGCACTGTGGTATCTTGGCACTGCGGTATCTTGGCACTGTGGTATCTTGGCACTGTAGTATCTTGGCACTGTGATATCCTGGCACTGTGGTATCCTGGCACTGTGGTATCCTGGCACTGTGGTATCTTGGCACTGTGGTATCTTGGCACTGTGGTATCTTGGCACTGTAGTATCTTGGCACTGTGGTATCCTGGCACTGTGGTATCCTGGCACTGTGGTATCTTGGCACTGTGGTATCTTGGCACTGTGGTATCTTTGCACTGTGGTATCTTGGCACTGTGGTATCTTGGCACTGTGGTATCTTGGCACTGTGGTATCTTGGCACCGTGGTATCTTGGCACTGTGGTATCTTGGCACTGTGGTATCTTGGCACTGTGGTATCCTGGCACTGGTATCTTGGCACTGTGGTATCTTGGCACTGTGGTATCTTGGCACTGTGGTATCTTGGCACTGTGGTATCCTGGCACTGTGGTATCTTGGCACTGTGGTATCTTGGCACTGTGGTATCCTGGCACTGTGGTATCTTGGCACTGTGGTATCTTGGCACTGTGGTATCCTGGCACTGTGGTATCTTGGCACTGTGGTATCTTGGCACTGTGGTATCTTGGCACTGTGGTATCTTGGCACTGTGGTATCTTGGCACTGTGGTATCTTGGCACTGGTCTCCTGACAAGAATCTTTCCTGCCACTTTTTAAGTTAATTCTTGACTGACTTTTATTCTTTGGGTTTTCTTTTCATGATTGTTGCTAAATACTGACTGCAAGAGTGAGGAAGAGTGTTGCAAGACGAAGCTTTCATTGTAGAACGTTTCGCTCTGTTTATGACTTGAAGCTTTGCAGAGCGATACGTAGTCCCAATAAAAACAGTATTTGCAGCCTGTGTTGACGACCATATCAGGAGACAGTGCCCTTTTAACCTGGTCAGTGACTGTTGTCACTCTCCTGGGAACAGTTTTCTACACCTAGTATACAGGATATACACCAAGAGGGGTATACCTGTGTATATACACCCTTGGGTTTACTCTAGTCCTTGTCTACGGACTAAAGTATTTTTGACTGGTGATGTACAAGTGACATGTAGCCTTAATGACTCTCGTATAGACGATAGTATTTAAGCCCCATTAACCAACCAAAAATATTTCTGTATATTTCTCTGATTACTGCTTCACGAATGAAGGTGAAAACGCAGGTTTCAGAATAAGCTTTTGTTAGGTAAAGCTTTATCATGACTTGATAAAGCTTTACGTAGAGCAAAACAATGGAAGCTTGAACATTCAAATGGTATAAAATACCGACAGGTTGTTAGGTAAGACACATATGCAACAGTTAGGTATCTTTATTTCGAAACGTTTCGCCTACACACTAGGCTTCTTAAGTCTTACCTAACAGCCTGTCGGTATTTTATACCTTTTCAAAGTTCACTCTGTCAGACACTGCAACACAAGGGTATCTTGGTACAGACCTGAAATCAACTTTGTCAACTTCTACTAGTGAGAATGGCTGGATTTGAGAGGGACCTGACCTTCCAACGACATTCTTACCTCTACTAGTGACCTACATCTCACCACCTGGCGGTATATAAGGCTCCATCCTGTCACTTAAATTCCATATTGTTTCAGACTATGGAACAATACTCTTCTCCAGACTGAGGGACTGACCACCTCAAAACTTCAAGGGTGATGGACTGATTACATCGTCTTCAAGTATCTTCTGCTTCTATCAACTTTTCTGTACTCGACTGAAGAAGCCTACTGTGTAGGCGAAACGTTTCGAAATAAAGATACCTAACTGTTGCATATGTGTCTTACCTAACAATGGAAGCTTGGCCAGCAGCTTGAGTAGGTAATATCTATTCTGGATGGTAATATATCATTTCCTCCATCCTATAAATGCTGAATTCTCACTTAATGCTTACTTAAGCACTTCTCACTCTCGTAAATTATATATGTCACTTGGCCTCGGCTAAATTCTCCTTTTGGTTAATTCCTCATAAATATTGACGAGGTTGCCGTAAAGATTCCCTTGCGAGAATTATTGCCAGTAATCGATTGTTTTGACCAAACTCGTGCAAGAGAGATTCACCCGTTAGCTTTACCCACTTCCACCTACATCATCCTTCTTGGGTAAGAAGAAAACAAAGGAGGGGGAGAGGGGAAGGGGTTCTTAATATTAGGAGTTTGAGCGAGTTTTCCAATCTTCGTATCAAATTTAATTACCTTACCTCTCTCTCTTACCCTTCCCTTTCTTTAGATTCTTGTTGTTGGGGGTTTATAGGGTCATTGACACCCTACACCGTATCGAACCCTACTCTGTTGGAAAAGGTATAAGATACCGACAAGCTGATGGACTGATTACATCTTCACTACCACACGTACTGCCTCTGTATTTGACTGAAGAAGCCAATTGTGTAAGCGAAACGTTTCAGTCAACAACAAAGATACCCAGCTGTTGCACATGTCTTACTCTCCAACGCATAGGATTAGCGCCTTCCTTTGATAATAATAATAATCCACTTAACTTCAGCCGGGCCAAGAGTATTCTCCGCCATGTTTGTTGACACTGGTGATGGCACCCAGGTGTCAGGTCGGCACTAATGAGAGCGTGTTAAGTGTGCTTATTGCTCTAAGACGTAGGTGATTAATGGGATAGTGAGTCAGGGGATAAATTTTTATCTGGTGACGCCTTTGTACTCTCCATCTCGTTGGCGAGAGTCGAACCACATCTCCTGGACCGGTTTCTTAACAGGTTAAGAGTTCTCTCCAAGTCTCCCGGGCCTTACTATACTTTTTATTTAAAAGAGAGATTTTTTCAGCCTTGTAATCCTCTCTCTGGTTTCCCAGAACAAAGGTTGTTACCATTTTACAATTACCACTTTCACCAGACTGGACATCATCACCAGTACTATTACGGACTTCAAAAGATGTCAGTAACTTTGTTCATCACCAGTACTATTACGGACTTCAAAAGATGTCATTAACTTTGTTCATCACCAGTACTATTACGGACTTCAAAAGATGTCAGTAACTTTGTTCATCACCAGTACTATTACGGACTTGAAAAGATGTCACTAACTTTGTTCATCACCAGTACTATTACGGACTTCAAATGATGTCATTAACTTTGTTCATCACCAGTACTATTACGGACTACAAAAGATGTCAGTAACTTTGTTCATCACCAGTGCTATTAGGTACCAGTGTGACTTCAAATTAGGTACCAGTATGACTTCAAATGATGTCATTATGATAGGCAGCAACACAACAGCTGGGAAACCATTGGAAATTAGTTGGGTAAATATATTTATTAGTGGATTTGGCCTTGAGAAAGACCTACCTAGTATGGGCCAATAGGCCTACTGCGGTGATCATTCTTTCTTAAGTTCTTATTTGACAATTTTTTTCAATTCAGAGCTTGAGTCCCATACCCTAGAGGATACCCCCCTGACCTAGAAGATACCCCCCTGACCTAGAAGATACCCCCCTGACCTAGAAGATACCCCCCTGATCTACAAGATACCCCCTGACCTAGAAGATACCCCCCTGACCTAGAAGATACCCCCTGACCTAGAAGATACCCCCCTGACCTAGAAGATACCCCCCTGACCTAAAAGATACCCCCCTGACCTAGAAGATACCCCCCTGACCTAGAAGATACCCCCCTGACCTAGAAGATACCCCCCTGACCTAGAAGATACCCCCCTGACCTAGAAGATACCCCCCTGACCTAGTAGATACCCCCCTGACCTAGAAGATACCCCCCTGACCTAGAAGATACCCCCCTGACCTACAAGATACCCCCCTGACCTAGAAGATACCCTCTGACCTAGAAGATACCCCCTGACCTAGAAGATACACCCCTGATCTAGAAGATACCCCCCTGACCTAGAAGATACCCCCCTGACCTAGAAGATACCCCCTGACCTAGAAGATACCCCCCTGACCTAGAAGATATCCCCCTGACCTAGAAGATATCCCCCTGACCTAGAAGATACCCCCCTGACCTAGAAGATACCCCCCTGACCTAGAAGATACCCCCCTGACCTAGAAGATACCCCCTGACCTAGAAGATACCCCCCTGATCTAGAAGATACCCCCCTGACCTAGAAGATACCCCCCTGACCTAGAAGATACCCCCCTGACCTAGAAGATACCCCCCTGACCTAGAAGATACCCCCTGACCTAGAAGATACCCCCCTGACCTAGAAGATACCCCCCTGACCTAGAAGATACCCCCCTGACCTAGAAGATACCCCCTGACCTAGAAGATACCCCCCTGACCTAGAAGATATCCCCCTGACCTAGAAGATACCCCCCTGACCTAGAAGATACCCCCCTGACCTAGAAGATACCCCCCTGACCTAGAAGATACCCCCCTGACCTAGAAGATACCCCCCTGATCTAGACGATACCCCCCTGACCTAGAAGATACCCCCCTGACCTAGAAGATATCCCCCTGACCTAGAAGATACCCCCTGACCTAGAAGATACCCCCCTGACCTAGAAGATACCCCCCTGACCTAGAAGATACCCCCCTGACCTAGAAGATACCCCCCTGACCTAGAAGATACCCCCCTGACCTAGAAGATACCCCCTGACCTAGAAGATACCCCACTGACCTAGAAGATTTCCCCCGGACCTAGAAGATACCCCCCTGACCTAGAAGATACCCCCCTGACCTAGAATATACCCCCCTGACCTAGAAGATACCCACTGACCTAGAAGATACCCCCCTGATCTAGAAGATACCCCCCTGACCTAGAAGATACCCCCCTGACCTAGAAGATACCCCCCTGACCTAGAAGATACCCCCCTGACCTAGAAGATACCCCCTGACCTAGAAGATACCCCCCTGACCTAGAAGATACCCCCCTAACCTAGAAGATACCCCTCTGACCTAGAAGATACCCCCCTGACCTAGAAGATACCCCCCTGACCTAGAAGATACCCCCCTGACCTAGAAGATACCCCCCTGACCTAGAAGATACCTCCCTGACCTAGAAGATACCCCCCTGACCTAGAAGATACCCCCTGACCTGGAAGATACTCCCCTGACCTAGAAGATACCCCCCTAACCTAGAAGATACCCCTCTGACCTAGAAGATACCCCCCTGACCTAGAAGATACCCCCCTGACCTAGAAGATACCCCCCTGACCTAGAAGATACCCCCCTGACCTAGAAGATACCCCCCTGACCTAGAAGATACCCCCTTGACCTAGAAGATACCCCCTGACCTAGAAGATACCCCCCTGACCTAGAAGATAACCCCCTGACCTAGAAGATACCCCCTGACCTAGAAGATACTCCCCTGACCTAGAAGATACTCCCCTGACCTAGAAGATACCCCCTGAGCTAGAAGATGCCCCCCTGACCTGGAAGATACCCCCTGACCTAGAAGATGCCCCCCTGACCTAGAAGATGCCCCCCTGACCTAGAAGATACCCCCTGACCTAGAAGATACCCCCCTGACCTAGAAGATACCTCCCTGACCTAGAAGATACCCCCTGACCTGGAAGATACCCCTCTGACCTAGAAGATACCCCCCTGACCTAGAAGATACCCCTCTGACCTAGAAGATACCCCCCTGACCTAGAAGATACCCCCCTGACCTAGAAGATACCCCCCTGACCTAGAAGATACCCCCCTGACCCAGAAGATACCCCCCTGACCTAGAAGATACCCCCCTGACCTAGAAGATACCCCCCTGACCTAGAAGATACCCCCCTGACCTAGAAGATACCCCCCTGACCTAGAAGATACCCCCCTAACCTAGAAGATACCCCCCTGACCTAGAAGATACCTCCCTGACCTAGAAGATACCCCCCTAACCTAGAAGATACCCCCCTAACCTAGAAGATACCCCCCTGACCTAGAAGATACCCCCCCTGACCTGGAAGATACTCCCTGACCTAGAAGATACCCCCTGACCTAGAAGATACCCCCTGACCTCGTAGATACCCCCTGACCTGGAAGATACTCCCCTGACCTAGAAGATACCCCCTGACCTGGAAGATACCCCCTGACCTAGAATATACCCCCTGACCTGGAAGATACCCCCTGACCTAGAAGATACCCCCTGACCTAGAAGATACCCCCTGACCTGGAAGATACTCCCTGACCTGGAAGATACCCCCTGACCTGGAAGATACCCCCTGACCTAGAAGATACCCCCTGACCTAGAAGATACCCCCTGACCTGGAAGATACCCCCTGACCTGGAAGATACCCTCTGACCTGGAAGATACCCTCTGACCTGGAAGATACCCCCTGACCTAGAAGATACCCTCTGACCTGGAAGATATCCCCTGACCTAGAAGATACCCCCTGACCTAGAAGATACCCCCTGACCTAGAAGATACAGGAATGCTTGTCGGAAAGCAACTACTGGAAACAAGTCGTGCCCAGCGACGGATTTGCTATGAAATTAACGAAGCTTAACCGTCAGCTTCCCTAATCCTTGAGGGACCCCTGAAGCGACTTTAGTCTAATTTTGGGTCTGATGCATGAGAAAGGGTTTTTCTAAAGTAAAATAAAGTAATTCAGTAAAAAATAATACGTTAGGTAAAGTTCGTCAGAAAACAGGACAAGTGTTTCCTGACGCGGATCTTAGTCAGATGATAACCCGCCTTTGGAGCTTTTGGGTATCTGACCGAGGCCTTCCGCTGGCTTACCGGTCTACCCCTTCAAAAATTATGGTCATGTAGAACCATTTTTGTAGTAATAAATAATACTTTAATTACTGTTTATTTTTTAACTATCATGTAGGGTAACCTTTGCTGGTTGTCAAGGTGACGCCATTAACAGTTCAAGGATCCGGAAATAAAGGTCCCCTACTGCTCAAGGCATCTCTTGTTGATATTACCGGACAGATGTTTATGTTGTGGCTAGTGCGCTCGCTAGTGTTAGTCCCTCGTGTTGCAGGTGGTGACAATGTCCTAGTCACATGTCCCTCGTGTTGCAGATGGTGACAATGTCCTAGTGTCAGTCCCTCGTGTTGCAGATGGTGACAATGTCCTAGTGTCAGTCCCTCGTGTTGCAGGTGGTGACAATGTCCTAGTCACATGTCCCTCGTGTTGCAGGTGGTGACAATGTCCTAGTGTCAGTCCCTCGTGTTGCAGGTGGTGACAATGTCCTAGTGTCAGTCCCTCGTGTTGCAGATGGTGACAATGTCCTAGTGTCAGTCCCTCGCGTTGCAGATGGTGACAATGTCCTAGTGTCAGTCCCTCGTGTTGCAGGTGGTGACAATGTCCTAGTGTCAGTCCCTCGCGTTGCAGATGGTGACAATGTCTTAGTGTCAGTCCCTCGTGTTGCAGGTGGTGACAATGTCCTAGTGTCAGTCCCTCGTGTTGCAGGTGGTGACAATGTCCTAGTGTCAGTCCCTCGCGTTGCAGATGGTGACAATGTCTTAGTGTCAGTCCCTCGTGTTGCAGGTGGTGGCAATGTCCTAGTGTCAGTCCCTCGCGTTGCAGATGGTGACAATGTCCTAGTGTCAGTCCCTCGTGTTGCAGGTGGTGGCAATGTCCTAGTGTCAGTCCCTCGTGTTGCAGGTGGTGACAATGTCCTAGTGTCAGTCCCTCGTGTTGCAGGTGGTGACAATGTCCTAGTGTCAGTCCCTCGTGTTGCAGGTGGTGACAATGTCCTAGTGTCAGTCCCTCGTGTTGCAGGTGGTGACAATGTCCTAGTGTCAGTCCCTCGTGTTGCAGGTGGTGACAATGTCCTAGTGTCAGTCCCTCGTGTTGCAGGTGGTGACAATGTCCTAGTGTCAGTCCCTCGTGTTGCAGGTGGTGACAATGTCCTAGTGTCAGTCCCTCGTGTTGCAGGTGGTGACAATGTCCTAGTGTCAGTCCCTCGTGTTGCAGGTGGTGACAATGTCCTAGTGTCAGTCCCTCGTGTTGCAGATGGTTACCTGGAGGTTACCTGGAGGTTATTCCGGGGATCAACGCCCCCGCGGCCCGGTCCATGACCAGGCCTCCCGATGGATCAGGGGCTGATCAACTAGGCTGTTACTGCTGGCCGCACGCAGTCCAACGTACGAGCCACAGCCCGGCTGATCCAGCACTGACTTTAGGTATCTGTCCAGCTCTCTCTTGAAGGCAGCCAGGGGTTTATTGGCACTTCCCCTAATGCTTGATGGGAGGCTGTTGAACAGTCTTGGGCCCCGGACACTTATGGTGTTTTCTCTTAGTGTACCAATGGCGCCCCTACTTTTTATTGGCGGCATTTTGCATCGCTTGCCCAGTCACAATGTTCTAGTGTCAGTCCCTCGTGTTGCAGGTGGTGACAATGTCCTAGTCACATGTCCCTCGTGTTCCAGGTGGTGACAATGTCCTAGTGTCAGTCCCTCGTATTGCAGGTGGTGACAATGTCCTAGTCACATGTCCCTCGTGTTGCAGGTGGTGACAATGTCCTAGTCACATGTCCCTCGTGTTGCAGGTGGTGACAATGTCCTAGTCACATGTCCCTCGTGTTGCAGGTAGTGACAATGTCCTAGTCACATGTCCCTAGTGTTGCAGGTGGTGACAATGTCCTAGTGTCAGTCCGTCGTGTTGCAGATGGTGACAATGTCCTAGTCACATGTCCCTCGTGTTGCAGGTGGTGACAATGTCCTAGTCACATGTCCCTCGTGTTGCAGGTGGTGACAATGTCCTAGTCACATGTCCCTCGTGTTGCAGGTGGTGACAGTGTCCTAGTCACATGTCCCTCGTGTTGCAGGTGGTGACAATGTCCTAGTGTCAGTCCCTCGTGTTGCAGATGGTGACAATGTCCTAGTGTCAGTCCCTCGTGTTGCAGGTGGTGACAGTGTCCTAGTCACATGTCCCTCGTGTTGCAGGTGGTGACAGTGTCCTAGTCACATGTCCTTCGTGTTGCAGATGGTGACAATGTCCTAGTCACATGTCCCTCGTGTTGCAGGTGGTGACAATGTCCTAGTCACATGTCCCTCGTGTTGCAGAAGGTGACAATGTCCTAGTCACATGTCCCTCGTGTTGCAGGTGGTGACAATGTCCTAGTCACATGTCCCTCGTGTCGCAGGTGGTGACAATGTCCTAGTCACATGTCCCTCGTGTTGCAGAAGGTGACAATGTCCTAGTCACATGTCCCTCGTGTCGCAGGTGGTGACAATGTCCTAGTGTCAGTCCCTCGTATTGCAGGTGGTGACAATGTCCTAGTGTCAGTCCCTCGTATTGCAGGTGGTGACAATGTCCTAGTCACATGTCCCTCGTGTCGCAGGTGGTGACAATGTCCTAGTGTCAGTCCCTCGTATTGCAGGTGGTGACAATGTCCTAGTCACATGTCCCTCGTGTTGCAGGTGGTGACAATGTCCTAGTCACATGTCCCTCGTGTTGCAGGTGGTGACAATGTCCTAGTCACATGTCCCTCGTGTTGCAGGTGGTGACAATGTCCTAGTCACATGTCCCTCGTGTTGCAGGTGGTGACAATGTCCTAGTGTCAGTCCCTCGTGTTGCAGGTGGTGACAATGTCCTAGTGTCAGTCCCTCGTGTTGCAGGTGGTGACAATGTCCTAGTCATATGTCCCTCGTGTTGCAGGTGGTGACAATGTCCTAGTCACATGTCCCTCGTGTTGCAGGTGGTGACAATGTCCTAGTCACATGTCCCTCGTGTTGCAGGTGGTGACAATGTCCTAGTCACATGTCCCTCGTGTTGCAGGCGGTGACAATGTCCTAGTCACATGTCCCTCGTGTTGCAGGTGGTGACAATGTCCTAGTGTCAGTCCCTCGTGTTGCAGGTGGTGACAATGTCCTAGTGTTAGTCCCTCGCGTTGCAGGTGGTGACAATGTCCTAGTCACAGTCCCTCGTGTTGCAGGTGGTGACAATGTCCTAGTGTTAGTCCCTCGCGTTGCAGGTGGTGACAATGTCCTAGTCACATGTCCCTCGTGTTGCAGAAGGTGACAATGTCCTAGTCACATGTCCCTCGTGTTGCAGGTGGTGACAATGTCCTAGTGTCAGTCCCTCGCGTTGCAGGTGGTGACAATGTCCTAGTCACAGTCCCTCGTGTTGCAGGTGGTGACAATGTCCTAGTCACATGTCCCTCGTGTTGCAGGTGGTGACAATGTCCTAGTCACATGTCCCTCGTGTTGCAGGTGGTGACAATGTCCTAGTCACATGTCCCTCGTGTTGCAGGTGGTGACAATGTCCTAGTCACATGTCCCTCGTGTTGCAGGTGGTGACAATGTCCTAGTCACATGTCCCTCGTGTTGCATGTGGTGACAATGTCCTAGTCACATGTCCCTCGTGTTGCAGAAGGTGACAATGTCCTAGTCACATGTCCCTCGTGTTGCAGGTGGTGACAATGTCCTAGTCACATGTCCCTCGTGTTGCAGGTGGTGACAATGTCCTAGTCACATGTCCCTCGTGTTGCAGGTGGTGACAATGTCCTAGTCACATGTCCCTCGTGTTGCAGGTGGTGACAATGTCCTAGTCACATGTCCCTCGTGTTGCAGGTGGTGACAATGTCCTAGTCACATGTCCTTCGTGTTGCAGGTGGTGACAATGTCCTAGTCACATGTCCCTCGTGTTGCAGGTGTTGACAATGTCCTAGTCACATGTCCCTCGTGTTGCAGGTGGTGACAGTGTCCCAGCACTGCACTATGCCGTGTTCAGACAGTGTTGTGTTGGTTCCGTGTTTACTGTTGTGTATTATTATATTCAGTGACTAACCCGGTCACTCCCATTTGTACTGTCATAAGAGTAATGATTTAAAAACTGTTAAATCTGTAGGAGGGAAAGTGTGGCTGTTAGAGGGGACGGGAGAACACACACACACACACACACACACACACACACACACACACACACACACACACACACACACACACACACACTCGTACACGCACACACACACACACACACTCCGACTCTCACACATTCACACACACTCACACTCTCACACACACACTCACAGACACTTTCACACACAGACTCTCACACCACATTCTCTCTCTCTCTCTTTTTCTCACACACACACACACACACACACACACACACACACTCGTACACGCACACTCGCACACTCACACACACACACTCCGACTCTCACACATTCACACACACTCACACTCTCACACACACACTCACAGACACTTTCACACACAGACTCTCACACCACATTCTCTCTCTCTCTCTCTCTTTCTCACACACACACACACGCACACACACACACACACGCACACACACACACACACACACACACACACACACACACACACACACACACACACACACACAGACACACACACACACACACACACACACAAACACACTCTTTCACACACACACACAGACTCTCTCTCTCACACACACACAGACACACACACAAGGCTAGTCCCAGAGCTCAAGGGAATGTCGTACGAGGAAAGGTTAAGGGAAATCGGACTGACGACACTGGAGGACAGAAGGGTCAGGGGAGACATGATAACGACATACAAGATACTGCGGGGAATAGACAAGGTGGACAGAGATAGGATGTTCCAGAGAGGGGACACAGGGACAAGGGGTCACAACTGGAAGCTGAAGACTCAGACGAGTCACAGGGACGTTAGGAAGTATTTCTTCAGTCATAGAGTTGTCAGCAAGTGGAATAGCCTAGCAAGTGAAGTAGTGGAGGCAGGAACCATACATAGTTTTAAGAAGAGGTATGACAAAGCTCAGGAAGCAGAGAGAGAGAGGATCCAGTAGCGATCAGTGAAGAGGCGGGGCCAGGAGCTGAGTCTCGACCCCTGCAACCACAATTAGGTGAGTACAATTAGGTGAGTACACACACACACACACACACACACACACACACACGAGGTAACTTATTGCAAATACCCAGATTAGTTATAAAGACACACAATATTCACTCACCTTTCAGGGTAACACAGAAGTTAAATTAGCCAGAGAATAGAACAGAACTCGGTAGATGCCCTTCTGGGTTTAACACAATACATAAACTTGTTAATCTCAAGAAAACGCAAATACTAAAGGCGAACGAGAGAATCAGAACCTCTTAATACTGTAACGTCAGCAGAATAAAGTTAGGTATATACTGGTAGGTAAATGACTATGTATGTAGTTAGATAATGCAGGTATATACTGGTAAGTAAATGGCTATGTATGTAGTTAGATAATGCAGGTATATACTGGTAAGTAAATGGCTATGTATGTAGTTAGATAATGCAGGTATATACTGGTAAGTAAATGGCTATGTATGTAGTTAGATAATGCAGGTATATACTGGTAGGTAAATGGCTATGTATATAGTTAGATAATGCAGGTATATACTGGTAAGTAAATGGCTATGTATGTCGTTAGATAATGCAGGTATATACTGGTAGGTAAATGGCTATGTATATAGTTAGATAATGCAGGTATATACTGGTAAGTAAATGGCTATGTATATAGTTAGATAATGCAGGTATATACTGGTAAGTAAATGGCTATGTATGTAGTTAGATAATGCAGGTATATACTGGTAAGTAAATGGCTATGTATATAGTTAGATAATGCAGGTATATACTGGTAAGTAAATGGCTATGTATGTAGTTAGATAATGCAGGTATATACTGGTAGGTAAATGGCTATGTATATAGTTAGATAATGCAGGTATATACTGGTAAGTAAATGGCTATGTATATAGTTAGATAATGCAGGTATATACTGGTAAGTAAATGGCTATGTATGTAGTTAGATAATGCAGGTATATACTGGTAGGTAAATGGCTATGTATATAGTTAGATAATGCAGGTATATACTGGTAAGTAAATGGCTATGTATATAGTTAGATAATGCAGGTATATACTGGTAAGTAAATGGCTATGTATGTAGTTAGATAATGCAGGTATATACTGGTAGGTAAATGGCTATGTATATAGTTAGATAATGCAGGTATATACTGGTAGGTAAATAGTTATGTATTTTTATTATTATTATTAACACACTGGCCGATTCCCACCAAGGCAGGGTGGCCCACCAAGGCAGGGTGGCCCACCAAGGCAGGGTGGCCCACCAAGGCAGGGTGGCTCACCAAGGCAGGGTGGCCCACCAAGGCAGGGTGGCCCACCAAGGCAGGGTGGCCCACCAAGGCAGGGTGGCTCACCAAGGCAGGGTGGCCCACCAAGGCAGGGTGGCTCACCAAGGCAGGGTGGCCCACCAAGGCAGGGTGGCCCACCAAGGCAGGGTGGCCCACCAAGGCAGGGTGGCCACCAAGGCAGGGTGGCCCACCAAGGCAGGGTGGCCACCAAGGCACGGTGGCCCACCAAGGCAGGGTGGGCACCAAGGCAGGGAGGCCCACCAAGGCAGGGGGGCCACCAACGCAGGGTGGCCCACCAAGGCAGGGTGGCCCACCAAGGCAGGGTGGCCACCAAGGCAGGGTGGCCACCAAGGCAGGGTGGCCCACCAAGGCAGGGTGGCCCACCAAGGCAGGGTGGCCCACCAAGGCAGGGTGGCCACCAAGGCAGGGTGGCCACCAAGGCAGGGTGGCCACCAAGGCAGGGTGGCCCACCAAGGCAGGGTGGCCCGAAAAAGAAAAACTTTCACCATCATTCACTCCATCACTGTCTTGCCAGAAGGGTGCTTTACACTACAGTTTTTAAACTGCGACATTAACACCCCTCCTTCAGAGTGCAGGCACTGTACTTCCCATCTCCAGGACTCAAGTCCGGCCTGCCGGTTTCCCTGAACCCCTTCATAAATGTTACTTTGCTCACACTCCAACAGCACGTCAAGTATTAAAAACCATTTGTCTCCATTCACTCCTATCAAACACGCTCACGCATGCCTGCTGGAAGTCCAAGCCCCTCGCACACAAAACCTCCTTTACCCCCTCTCTCCAACCTTTCCTAGGCCGACCCCTACCCCGCCTTCCTTCCACTACAGACTGATACACTCTTGAAGTTATTCTGTTTCGCTCCATTCTCTCTACATGTCCGAACCACCTCAACAACCAGGTATATTGGAGATAGTGTTCCATAGTGTACAGTGGTGGTTTTATAGAATGTAGTGATATACATCAAGGTATATATAGTTTTATATGTAGTTAGGTATACCAGGTATATACAGGTAAATAAAGACAAACGGATGAAAGTATATATAAATACATAGCTATTACTCGGTAGTTGTTCGGCCAAAAACTCTGGATTAATCCTCACTTGATGAACGTACATCAGAACTTAATCTGATGTTACTTAATGAACGTAGATCAGAGCTAAATCTCACGTTACTGGATGAACGTAGATCAGAACTAAATCTGACGTTACTAGATGAACGTAGATCAGAACTAAATCTCACGTTACTGGATGAACGTAGATCAGAACTAAATCTGACGTTACTGGATGAACGTAGATCAGAACTAAATCTGACGTTACTGGATGAACGTAGATCAGTACTAAATCTCACGTTACTGGATGAACGTAGATCAGTACTAAATCTCACGTTACTGGATGAACGTAGATCAGTACTAAATCTCACGTTATTGGATGAACGTAGATCAGAACTTAATCTGACGTTACTAGATGAACGTAGATCAGAACTAAATCTCACGTTACTAGATGAACGTAGATCAGAACTTAATCTCACGTTACTGGATGAACGTAGATCAGTACTAAATCTCACGTTACTGGATGAACGTAGATCAGAACTTAATCTGACGTTACTTAATGAACGTAGATCAGAGCTAAATCTCACGTTACTGGATGAACGTAGATCAGAACTAAATCTGACGTTACTGGATGAACGTAGATCAGAACTAAATCTCACGTTACTGGATGAACGTAGATCAGAACTAATCTCACGTTACTAGATGAACGTAGATCAGAACTAAATCTCACGTTACTGGATGAACGTAGATCAGAACTAAATCTCACGTTACTAGATGAACATAGATCAGAACTAAATCTCACTGGATGAACGTAGATCAGAACTAAATCTCACGTTACTGGATGAACGTAGATCAGAAGTAAATCTCACGTTACTGGATGAACGTAGATCAGAACTAAATCTCACGTTACTAGATGAACGTAGATCAGAACTAAATCTCACGTTACTAGATGAACGTAGATCAGTACTAAGTCTCACGTTACTGGATGAATGTAGATCAGAACTAAATCTCACGTTACTGGATGAACGTAGATCAGAATTTAATCTGACGTTACTGGTTGAACGTAGATCAGAACTTAATCTGACGTTACTTAATGAACGTAGATCAGAGCTAAATCTCACGTTACTGGATGAACGTAGATCAGAACTAAATCTCACGTTACTAGATGAACGTAGATCAGAACTAAATCTCACGTTACTGGATGAACGTAGATCAGAACTAAATCTCACGTTACTGGATGAACGTAGATCAGAACTAAATCTCACGTTACTAGATGAACGTAGATCAGAACTAAATCTCACGTTACTGGATGAACGTAGATCAGTACTAAACCCGGATGAGCTATTGTATATGTTTTATTCACTGAGTACAGCTATGAAAACCTGTCTGGTAACTTTGAGAATCCTAAAATGAAAGAATGTAACAAGAGCTTTAAGAAGACGAGAGTCCCTGGGGCTAGTTTGGATAAACAGGGACTAGTTTGGATAAGCAGGTACCAGAATCGACTAAACTAGGTAATACTAGGCCTGATATTCACAGAGGATCTACTGTTATGCAGTGGTGTCGAAGACAGAAAAAACAGATCACAACATAATCGGGTTCGGATCGTCACATACATCGCTCTGGATCAGAGAAACACGATCAGTTGTGTAAGGAAATTCTAGAAATTTAACCTCAACAATACGAACATCAACTGGGACTAATCAGTCATGATTCCACTGAAATATACTGCTAAAAGAATATGACTATATGTATCTGAACCAATTTCTTACGAAGTTGAGATCATTTGCGCTCGAAGTGTGTTCCAGATAATTAACTTTCTGTAAGATGATGCAGATTAGAGGGAGAGAGACGCTTCCTGTACAGACGAAGGCGACCAATAACAGAGCTCAAAGGCGGCAGACTTTCTAAAGAACGAAAGGAAACACTAATTAGGGAAATTGGGAACATCAAGGTGATTGCATCATATAGAGTCAAGGTGAGACGCAGGGAAGAAAGAACCATAAATTAAATTCGAAAAAATCCTAAATGCTTTTCTGATAAACAAAATCCTGTTCGGAAATCAAATAAAGTACCGGGGCCTTAATTACAGGAGACGATACATAGACTGATGTTAATGAAATCTGTGAAATATTGAAGTCACAATACAACTCTGTTCGGTGAGTCCTTAATCAGTCTACAGTCTGATGTCCCAAATGAGTTTTAATGAACCACACCCCTTAAGGAAGGTTCCTTAATGTTGGCGAGGGGCTCTTGATTTAGGGAATTGGATCTGTGCTCCAGTTCCCCGAATTAAGCCTGAATGCCTTCCACATCCCCCCCCCCCAGGCGCTGTATAATCCTCTGGGTTTAGCGCTTCCCCCTTGATTATAATACTACTAATAATGAACCACACTCTAAGGGCAGTGGACGTCTCCACTACTTCAGCCCGAACTCTCATCCTGTTGACTTCGAGGAAACCATCGGCAGCATATGCACGCATTCTTCCCAGACGAAGATTAATGTGTGACTTTGTAAATGGTCCAAGTCGGACCGAAACGTCGTGGTAAGCTTCTCTCTCCTCTGTGCGGGTTATTTATGTATTGTTCCAGTCACGGTATTGTGCCTTCTTATTCTCATAAAGATTAATGTATCTTCATATTCATCAAAAAAATGCAAGAAACCACTGTCTCGTGTCTTTTGCATCATCCCAGTCATAACAAACCACCAATGTTGCCCCTGTTTACAAAGGTGGCAGTGAAACAGTTGCAGCGAACTGTAGAGAGACGGTCCTAACGTCACACATTATCAGAGTGCATTAACAAGTACTAAGAAGCAAGATTTCCAATCCCATGGCGCTTTCTTTGATTATAATCCAATCCCATGGAATCACAAGTGTTCATCCCAGGGCAACTTGAGTCTAGAAAACGTTAGTTCTGCTATTCACTGAAGTTAGACGATTATAACATGATCTTGGAGGCTATGGAATACAAGATGAATTCTGATGATTGAGACACTTGGGTATCTGTATTCTGGAAACGTTTCCACAATAAAGACACCCAAGTGTTGCACATGTGTCTTACTCATCAACTTGTAGGTTTTCTGAGCCATTTATCTACGAAAGATGAATACTGACGTAGTGATACAGGAGAACAATGTGATACCTGTAGGGAATGATGCTAGGCAAGTGATCTTTAAATGTTCAAGGTAGATGTTGGTGAGTACAGAACTGAAGGGTGATCCCATTGCCATACCATAGTTTTCTTGCAAGAATACGAACTCAAAATCGAAGAAATTCAACCTAACCCATTGTGCATTGCACCAGGTGTCTGGAGAAACTACGTAGTCTGTTCCCACTCGACACAGGTCGTCGAAATATGCAATATAATAACATTTTAGCACATTCTATATGTTTTTTTGTATGTCACATAAGAAAAAAAATCATATGAAAAGTCCACAAAATATTACTGATAAATATTTCGACGCTTCAGAATAGTTGTGAGAAATGTCTATCTTCACATGTAACTTGAATTAATGTGTTTAATTGTGAACATTAATCCTTTTAATTCTTGAAGAGTGGAAGGTTTAATGTCCTTGAAAGATCTGATGCTTATCTAGCAAGTTGCCTTGCTAGATATGCATCTAGCAAGTTGCCTTGCTAGATATGCATCTAGCAAGTTGCCTTGCTAGATATGCATCTAGCAAGTTGCCTTGCTAGATATGCATCTAGCAAGTTGCCTTGCTAGATATGCATCTAGCAAGTTGCCTTGCTAGATATGCATCTAGCAAGTTGCCTTGCTAGATATGCATCTAGCAAGTTACCTTGCTAAATATGCATCTAGCAAGTTACTTTGCTAGATATGCATCTAGCAAGTTACCTTGCTAGATATGCATCTAGCAAGTTGCCTTGCTAGATATGCATCTAGCAAGTTACCTTGCTAGATATGCATCTAGCAAGTTGCCTTGCTAGATATGCATCTAGCAAGTTGCCTTGCTAGATATGCATCTAGCAAGTTGCCTTGCTAGATATGCATCTAGCAAGTTGCCTTGCTAGATATGCATCTAGCAAGTTGCCTTGCTAGATATGCATCTAGCAAGTTGCCTTGCTAGATATGCATCTAGCAAGTTGCCTTGCTAGATATGCATCTAGCAAGTTGCCTTGCTAGATATGCATCTAGCAAGTTACCTTGCTAGATATGCATCTAGCAAGTTACCTTGCTAAATATGCATCTAGCAAGTTACTTTGCTAGATATGCATCTAGCAAGTTACCTTGCTAGATATGCATCTAGCAAGTTACCTTGCTAGATATGCATCTAGCAAGTTACCTTGCTAGATATGCATCTAGCAAGTTACCTTGCTAGATATGCATCTAGCAAGTTACCTTGCTAGATATGCATCTAGCAAGTTGCCTTGCTAGATATGCATCTAGCACGGTACCTTGTTAGTGTCGTACATTTTCTGTCTCTTACTTGAGAGGAATGACAGGTTGATATTGTGTCATCCCAGGACAATTTGTCTGCCATCTCTGGGATTGCCTTCTATCACTAGTGTAACAGTGCTCACTGGAGGTCTGCCAAAAGCCCCTGTGATCTCCCTAACCCCGTTTTTAAGCGCTGGCGCTCACAGGATAAGCTGCGGCTATAAATAAGATCAAAAATATTTTGTAAGCTCCTGAGATCCCATTAGCTATTTCTAAGCCCTTGCTAGTTAGTGTCCTGAGATCCCATTAGCTATTTCTAAGCCCTTGCTAGTTAGTGTCCTGAGATCCCATTAGCTATTTCTAAGCCCTTGCTAGTTAGTGTCCTGAGATCCCATTAGCTATTTCTAAGCCCTTGCTAGTTAGTGTCCTGAGATCCCATTAGCTATTTCTAAGCCCTTGCTAGTTAGTGTCCTGAAATCCCATTAGCTATTTCTAAGCCCTTGCTAGTTAGTGTCCTGAGATCCCATTAGCTATTTCTAAGCCCTTTCTAGTTAGTGTCCTGAGATCCCATTAGCTATTTCTAAGCCCTTGCTAGTTAGTGTCCTGAGATCCCATTAGCTATTTCTAAGCCCTTGCTAGTTAGTGTCCTGAGATCCCATTAGCTATTTCTAAGCCCTTGCTAGTTAGTGTCCTGAGATCCCATTAGCTATTTCTAAGCCCTTGCTAGTTAGTGTCCTGAGATCCCATTAGCTATTTCTAAGCCCTTGCTAGTTAGTGTCCTGAGATCCCATTAGCTATTTCTAAGCCCTTGCTAGTTAGTGTCCTGAGATCCCATTAGCTATTTCTAAGCCCTTGCTAGTTAGTGTCCTGAGATCCCATTAGCTATTTCTAAGCCCTTTCTAGTTAGTGTCCTGAGATCCCATTAGCTATTTCTAAGCCCTTGCTAGTTAGTGTCCTGAGATCCCATTAGCTATTTCTAAGCCCTTGCTAGTTAGTGTCCTGAGATCCCATTAGCTATTTCTAAGCCCTTGCTAGTTAGTGTCCTGAGATCCCATTAGCTATTTCTAAGCCCTTGCTAGTTAGTGTCCTGAGATCCCATTAGCTATTTCTAAGCCCTTGCTAGTTAGTGTCCTGAGATCCCATTAGCTATTTCTAAGCCCTTGCTAGTTAGTGTCCTGAGATCCCATTAGCTATTTCTAAGCCCTTGCTAGTTAGTGTCCTGAGATCCCATTAGCTATTTCTAAGCCCTTTCTAGTTAGTGTCCTGAGATCCCATTAGCTATTTCTAAGCCCTTGCTAGTTAGTGTCCTGAGATCCCATTAGCTATTTCTAAGCCCTTGCTAGTGTCCTGAGATCCCATTAGCTATTTCTAAGCCCTTGCTAGTTAGTGTCCTGAGATCACATCTTTCCAAATGCTCTATCTTAGAAATAACTAGGAGTGACGCCGTGGTCTGGCTGGCAAGGCTCTCGCTTCACGCACGGAGGGTTCGGGTTCGATTCCCGGCGGGGTAAGAACATTTCGGCGCCTTTCCTTATAACTGTTGTCCTGTTCACCTAGCAGCAAATAGGTACCTGGGTGTTAATCGACTGGTGTGGGTGGCATCCTGGGGGACAAGATTGAGGAAACAAGACTCAGTTTTAGATTACACACTAACTTGTATTATCTTGGGGTGGCTAACCCTCCGGGGTTAAAAATCCGAGCGAAATCTTGTAGTTACAAAAATGCTCTGATATAATTATAGCAGTGTAGATTATTAATAATTATCAATGAACGATCTACAGTATATTTTCATTATTTAAATTAATCTTTAATGCAATAATCTATAAACATTTTAAACATTTCGTTGCTCGAATATATATATATATATATATATATATATATATATATATATATATATATATATATATATATATATATATATATATATATATATATATAGTATATATATATGTCGTGCCGAATATGTAAAACTGGTCAATTAGCAAGAACTCATTTAAAATTAAGTCCTTTCTTAAATTTTCTCTTATATGTTTAAAGATATATTTTTTCATTAATGTTGATGTAAAAATTTATAATTTTGCACCAAAAGGAACTCAGAAAACTTACCTGACCTTATTATAACAAGAACAATTTATTTTAGCCTAACCCAACTAAATATATTTTAGATTTGTTTACAGTAATTTAATACTAAACAAACACAGTGAAATATATTTTTTTCGTTAGGTTCAGAATGATTTTGGCGAAATTATTGCATACACAAATTTTCACTTGTCCTATATGGCAAGATGAGCGTTGCTATTTAAGCCAAGATCGCAAGTTCTGCCTATTCGGCACGACATATGTATATATATATATATATATATATATATATATATATATATATATATATATATATATATATATATATATATATATATATATATATATAATGTTTTTGTAAACCGTAACCTAATGATTAAAATATATCAGTTTTCGAGGCGGAATTGCAAATTCCACCTCGAAATTTGTATGATTCAGTTATATGGATTGAGGGTAGGGAAGGGAGAGGAGAAGATGAGTAGAGAGATGAGGAAGAAGAGGAGGCTGGAGAAGATGAGTAGAGAGATGAAGAAGAGGAGGCTGGAGAAGATGAGTAGAGAGATGAGGAAGAAGAGGAGGGAAAGAGGAAGTGGAAAAGAAAATGAAAATACGAATTATTACATTTATGGGGAACTGGATGTAATTATGTTTGATCCAGGGAAGGGTGGAATAACTGGTCTTGGATCAAGTGTACTTCAGATTCATAGTACTCTTCTTGATGAAGGTTAGAGTACATCAGAGTACATACATAGGCAGAAAATATTGTGATGTATAGCAACACTAGGCTAGGACTCGAGTGGTTCAATAGTCAAGTCGTATCTTGAGTTCGTCAATCTGTGTGTCGATGAGTGTCTTCCAGTACACTTTCAGTGCAGGGATGTCTGACTGGGCATGGAGTGACTCGCTTGTAATGAAGTCTTCCCAGCTGACATCAGACATCCATCGCAAAGCCCTGTTCTGGAAACGACTGTTGGTCTTAGCTGCAAGAGAGAGTCAGAGAGCAGTAAGTGATTAGAGGACGTATGAGAGTTTTATACAGGTGTAGTTTGGTGCGTTGAGAGTTTGCCGTAGTTCGTAGACGCCTGTAAGGGCTGTCTAAGCTACAACTTGCTTTGAGTTAGTGTTTATGTACACGAAGGAGGTGATCAGTGGCCCGGTGGCCTGGTGGCTAAAGCTCCCGCTTCACACACGGAGGGCCCGGGTTCGATTCCCGGCGGGTGGAAATATTCGACACGTTTCCATACACCTGTTGTCCTGTTCACCTAGCAGCAAATAGGTACCTGGGTGTTAGTCAACTGGTGTGGGTCGCATCCTGGGGGACAAGATTAAGGACCCCAATGGAAATAAGTTAGACAGTCCTCGATGACGCACTGACTTTCTTGGGTTATCCTGGGTGGCTAACCCTCCGGGGTTAAAAATCCGAACGAAATCTTATCTTATCTTATCTAGAGTGATCCCAGGACAGCGGATGATTCTGTGACTGGGAAGTATGTACGGGTATCGGTTGTTCTGAGCTCGACGGATGGTGCGGGTTCAGTTTTCCTCTAGTTGAAATAAGATAAGATAAGATAAGATAAGATTTCGTTCGGATTTTTAACCCCGGAGGGTTAGCCACCCAGGATAACCCAAGAAAGTCAGTGCGTCATCGAGGACTGTCTAACTTATTTCCATTGGGGTCCTTAATCTTGTCCCCCAGGATGCGACCCACACCAGTCGACTAACACCCAGGTACCTATTTGCTGCTAGGTGAACAGGACAACAGGTGTAAGGAAACGTGTCGAAATGTTTCCACCCGCCGGGAATCGAACCCGGGTCCTCCGTGTGTGAAGCGAGAGCTTTAGCCACCAGGCCACCGGATTTGGTAGCATTGGGTTTGATCATCTATTTTTGCTCCTAGAAGGCTAACCCGTCGACCTCACCTTGTGTTTTTATTCTGGACTGGGAGATGAGTTGTGTAATGTCATCTGCGTATGTAAATACAGGTACTGGGATGTCGTTAGTATATAAACTATGTAGGGTGGGGGAGAGGACAAGCTGGCTGTCTTCAAGAAAGCACTGGACAGGCACCTAAAGTCAGTACCTGATCAGCCGGGTTGTGGTTCGTAAGTCGGTTTGTGTGCAGCCAGCAGTAACAGCCTGACTGATCAGGCCACGGGGGTGTTGACCCCCGAAACACCTCCAGGTATGGAGTTTATCATTCCATCCTTGAATACCATCACACAACCTCATTCCCTATGCACCAGGTCACCAATATGGGATTACCATTGTCCACTAAATGTAATAAATTTGATACGTCTCACGTTACTTCAATCCCGGAAAAACACACAAACTTGTTCGATCTTGAACCTCACCTTTCCATTATGTACCACCAAGTTGACTTAAGCACAGACACAAGATGTGGGAGCTGACATTTTATGGTCATGGCTGGTATATCTGGCCATAACAAGCACAACCATCTCTCAAACACCACATTTATTAGACCCAGGAGAGCCGTCCAAGAATTTTGGCACACACACACACACACACACACACACACACACACACACACACACACACACACACACACAAGAAAAATTAAGGGAAATCGGCCTGACGACACTGGAGGACAGGAGGGTCAGGGGAGACATGATAACGACATATAAAATACTGCGTGGAATAGACAAGGTGGACAAAGACAGGATGTTCCAGGGAGGGGACACAGAAACAAGAGGCCACAATTGGAAGTTGAAGACACAAATGAGTCAGAGAGATAGTAGGAAGTATTTCTTCAGTCATAGAGTTGTAAGGCAGTGGAATAGCCTAGAAAATGACGTAGTGGAGGCAGGAACCATACACAGTTTTAAGACGAGGTTTGATAAAGCTCATGGAGCGGGGAGAGAGAGGGCCTAGTAGCAACCGGTGAAGAGGCGGGGCCAGGAGCTAGGACTCGACCCCTGCAACCACAAATAGGTGAGTACAAATAGGTGAGTACACACACACACACACACACACACACACACACACACACACACACACACACACGCCCTCCCCTGTCTGTTTCTCTGTTTCCCCTTTGTCTCTCTCTCTGTCATCTGTGTGTGTCTCCCTCTTCAGCCTCTTTTAGTTCCTAGATACATATCTGGAGCGTAAGTAATTTTGTTTCTGATATTGTTCAGCAGAGTCTGTCATTCTGTTGTCCTGCTGAAGTCAGTATAGTCACATCATTGTACCTGTGACTTCTCCATCATCCCTGGACGTCCCTGTAGTGATTATTTTATATGGGGTATAAAACCTAGCTGATGTGGCCCACATCAGCTAGGTTTTATACCCCATATAAAATAGAACCTCTAAATACCTAAGCATCCCCTCGCCCACATGATGTGGGCGAGGGGATGCTTAGGTATTGAGAGGTTCTGTTAATGTTGTTAGAATTATCAACACTAAGACACAAGTGCAACTAATGTGACATTTTTATTTCGGCAACGTTTCTCTCTCCAGGAGCTTAATCAAGCTGTTACAAACAGTACATGGACACAGAGGGTAAATATAGGCTTATATACTGAAAGGTCCAGCTATGATGAACACTCGTGTCTACTACTGGACTTCGTGTCGTGTGAGCACCTAGTTTATTGTGCATCCCCTTGCTGCTGCTGCTCCTGCTGCTGCTGCTGCTGCTGCTGCTGCTGTTGCTGCTGCTGCTTCTGCTGCTGTTGCTGCTGCTGCTGCTGCTGCTGCTGCTGCTGCTGCTGCTGCTGCTGCTGCTGCTGCTGTTGCTGCTGCTGCTGCTGCTGCTGCTGCTGCTGCTGCTGCTGCTGCTGCTGCTGCTGCCAGCCCTAGTTCATTATGCACCCTCAGATGATCCCGTGAGCGGTAGCAAAAAGTGAACAGGATTACAGACGACACAAAGGGACTTAGTCAGACCCCACTGGTCGTAGTTACATCTTTCAAGATATTACAGTCATTTCATAGTTTGGATTTTCATTACATGGCTAATCTACTTGGTTACAATCTCAAGAAGATTGTCCAATCTTACCACTGTAAACATTGATTGTTTACAAGGTTACTATTTAGTAACTCTCTCTCTCTCTCTCTCTCTCTCTCTCTCTCTCTCTCTCTCTCTCTCTCTCTCTCTCACTCTCTCACTCACTCACTCACACACACACACACACACACACACACACACACACACACACACACACACACACACACACACACACACACACACACACACACACACACGAATAATGCGTGAGATAAGGTGGACAGAGTCAGGATGTCCCAGAGATGGGACACAGAAACAAGGGGTCACAATTAGAGGCTGAAGACTCAGATGAGTCAAAGGGATGTTAGGAAGTATTTTTTCAGTCATAGAGTTGTCAGAAAGTAGAACAGTCCAACAAGTGATGTAGTGGAGGCAGGAACCATACATAGTTTTAAGACGAGGTACGATAAAGCTCATTGAGCAGGGAGAGAGTGGACCCAATAGCGGACAGTGAAGAGGCCAGGAGCTGAATCTCGCCCCCTGCAACCACAAATAGGTGAGTGCGTACAGACATACACATGGTGGGACGGAGTCAAGGCTCCATACATTCTCAAAACGAACCAATACATCGATAGATTCGAGGCCAGGAGCTGAGTGTCAACACAATCGTAATCCACTTGAAAGTGACTCAAAAACAAAGACGAGAATGAGGGAACTGAAAGTGACGATTAAAAACAGGAAAAAAATGGAGAGGAAGCGTTGTCCCCCTTAGAAAGTTGCGTTATGTATTCTGTTTGAAGCTGAAGTGAAGGAGAGATGAGCCAAGTTGAAGGTAATGTTGACATGCATCATTCAACACATAATGTTGAACTAGTTACATGTGTTTGTTGATCCAAACATGTGTTGTTTGTTGCAAACTGCAACCTCTTTAGTTATTCCCTCTTCCTTTGTTCGTCTACACATTCTCTCTTTCTTTCTCTCTCTGAGATATATATTTATATCTCAGAGAGACTGAGACTGATTATATATATATATATATATATATATATATATATATATATATATATATATATATATATATATATATATATATATATATATATATATATATATGCGCAATAAGATCACAGTAAACAGGTGATTTTAAAATATGCAAAACAACCACTCTGAAAGAATAGAGAAATTCCAAGCGCTTTCGTGACTACTCACATTGTCAAGTGGCAGCTCATGGCAGTGTTCCTCCTTTCTTATGTTCTTATGGAACTATGAAAGTAATACATCAAAGGAAGGCATATAAAGGGCTTAGACTACACCTCACAGTCAACTCCCACAACAAAGAAACACCTGACGCGCGACAATACCGGACTCATAAGAAAAGAGGAACACTGCAGGAGGTCCGCTGGTCCAACTAGACAGGTCCTCACGACATCCACTAACAAAATATTCAACCCAAGAAATAAGATTTATTATTTGTCCAATGTATTATTAAATTCTTCCCAAAAGCAGTTTTGAAAATAATATGAATATTTCCTTTGGTTTATATAAATTAAATTCATTTATAATTAATAAAATTTGGGAAGAATTTAACAATTCATTGGATAAATAATGAATCTTATTTGTTGGGCAGAATATTTTGTTTTGTGTGTGTGTGTACTCACCTAATTGTACTCACCTAGTTGAGGTTGCGGGGGTCGAGTCCGAGCTCCTGGCCCCGCCTCTTCACTGATCGCTACTAGGTCACTCTCCCTGAGCCGTGAGCTTTATCATACCTCTGCTTAAAGCTATGTATGGATCCTGCCTCCACTACATCGCTTCCCACACTATTCCACTTACTGACTACTCTGTGGCTGAAGAAATACTTCCTAACATCCCTGTGATTCATCTGTGTCTTCAGCTTCCAACTGTGCCCCCTTGTTACTGTGTCCAATCTGTGTGTGTGTGTGTGTGTGTGTGTGTGTGTGTGTGTGTGTGTGTGTGTGCATTACCATTTCTCCAAGGCACTTGTCACTAAAATACTTGGCTTGTTGCCTCTGTACATATATATGTCCTCAGATCACGGTAAAATACCTAGCTCTGCTGGGTGTGTGATCTTTGTAGGATTGGGTGATCCCGTGGGTTAAAGCGTCGTGAATTTTCTCTGGCCATTAGGCGGGCTAAAAGACACGGGTTCGAGTCCTCAGCAAGTCGCAGTGTTGTTATTGATTAAACCCCACTCGTTCGTGGTTACAATAATATATATATATATATATATATATATATATATATATATATATATATATATATATATATATATATATATATATATATATATGCAATAAGATCACAGTAAACAGGTGATTTTAAAATATGCAAAACAACCACTCTGAAAGAATAGAGAAATTCCAAGCGCTTTCGTGACTACTCACATTATCAAGGAACTATAATGTGAACTTGATAATGTGAGTAGTCACGAAAGCGCTTGGAATTTCTCTATTTCTTTCAGAGTGGTTGTTTTGTATATATATATATATATATATATATATATATATATATATATATATATATATATATATATATATATATATATATATATATATATATAAAGTTCCATAACCCAATTTTGACTCGATTTTTTTCTCGTAAATATTTATATTCGATGTTTTACCTCTCGTAGAGAATATTTGAATCATTCTCAAACCAATTTTAAAACTGATTTATTCCTTCTTGAAAGTCATTTTAATTACAAACATTAAAAGCGCAGTTTCAAGTTCATGTGAAACATGTTTCAGGCAGATTTTTCCCCTCACCTCACTGGTTATATTTTCCTTGCTAACAAAATCCCAACAACAGTTTCAACACTTTATCTTTAATTTCCCGTATACAGTGGACCCCCGCATAACGATTACCTCCGAATGCGACCAATTATGTAAGTGTATTTATGTAAGTGCGTTTGTACGTGTATGTTTGGGGGTCTGAAATGGACTAATCTACTTCACAATATTCCTTATGGGAACAAATTCGGTCAGTAATGGCACCTGAACATACTTCTGAAGTGAAAAAATATCGTTAACCGGGGGTCCACTGTATTTTGCACTTGCTAAATCTGTTTGTGAGGAATTCTGTTGAGAGCTTTTGTAAATACATGAGTGGGTGTGGATGGGTGTGAGTTGAACCTGACTAGCTTGTGCTACTAGGTCGGATGCTGTGCTCCTCCCTTAAGTGAATGTGACGGACCTGACTAGGTCAAGGCATTGGCTTAAGCCAGTGGGAGAATTGGACCTGCCTCGCATGGGCCAGTAGGCCTGGTGCAGTGTTCCTTCTTTCTTATGCTTAAATTCAATTCACTGCAATATAACAATTAATTATATTTTTGCATATTTTAGCGATTATACACTAGCAACATTTTGTAAGTAATTATTGCCGATGCTTAAGTACCTGTTAATTTTAACTTTTGTTGTAGGTATAAGGTTAGTCTCAATTCCTTGTCCCCAGTAAACTGGTCAATCTATGTATTAATTCCTGATCTTGTGGACCATGTCGTAACTATTTCTAAGTCTCTTTAGATTTTGAGTATAATTGGTAATACATACAGGCCTATTTCCAGTCATGTATTCCTGGATGTAGGTTCAGGTCTCAACTCCTGGACTTATCTCTTAGCTAGTTAATTGGGCTGCTCCTTCCTAGCCTCGTCTTCCTAAAATTCCTGCACTTAAGATTCTAGATAAAGCTTGCTTTCAAACCATACCACGGGCAGGGTTAGAACCCGCGATCAATGGCTTGATAAAGCTCCTGGAGAGCGAAACGTTGCCGCAATAAAATCTCACATTAGTTGCACTTGTGTCCTTTTACTTTACAAAGAGTCATAAGACTCCAGACCGACGCGCTAGCCATTGGGCCAGCTGGTCTTGTATAGTTCAGTTTTACCCTTTGATCAACGTGTTTCTAGTTTAGTTAGGTTTCTGTTAGAAGTGTTCCGGCACCTCTCCTTCGCTTCAGTATATTTCTGTTTGTGTTTTCTCACTTGTTTGTAGATGAATGGTTCAGAGAACCGACATGTTGATAAATTAGACACATATGCAACTCTTGGGTATCTTTATTGAGGAAACGTTTCGCCACACAGTGGCTTCATCAGTCCATACAAAGGAGAATCTTGAAGAACAGGAGGAGAATGAGGTAATCAGTCCCTCAACCTTGAGTCGATGTGGTCAGTCTATTCAAGATTGATGGACTGACCACATCGACTCAAGGTTGAGGGACTGATTACCTCATTCTCCTCCTGTTCTTCAAGATTCTCCTTTGTATGGACTGATGAAGCCACTGTGTGGCGAAACGTTTCCTCAATAAAGATACCCAAGAGTTGCACATGTGTCTAATTTATTTTCTCACTTGTACTCTACTGCCTCCTGTTTTCCTGTGCAGATTTACCATCTGTTTAACTCTCGTTTTAAGTGTGTGTGTGTGTGTGTGTGTGTGTGTGTGTGTGTGTGTGTGTGTGTGTGTGTGTGTGTGTGTGTGTGCGTGCGTATGTGTGTGTGTGTATGTGTGTGTGTGTGTGTGTATGTGTGTGTGTGTGTACCCGCCTAGTTGTGGTTACAGGGGTCGATTCATAGCTCCTGGCTCCTGTGTGTGTGTGTGTGTGTGTGTACTCACCTAGTTGTGGGTACAGGGGTCGATTCATAGCTCCTGTGTGTACTCACCTAGTTGAGGTTGCGGGGGTCGAGTCCGAGCTCCTGGCCCCGTGTGTGTGTGTGTGTGTGTGTGTGTGTGTGTGTGTACTCGCCTAGTTGTGGTTACAGGGATCGATTCATAGTTCCTGGCTCATGTGTGTGTGTGTACTCACCTAGTTGTGGTTACAGGGGTCGATTCATAGCTCCTGGCTCCTCTACTCACCTAATTGTACTCACCTATTTGTGGTTGCAGGGGTCGAGACTCAGCTCCTGGCCCCGCCTCTTCACTGATCGCTACTGGATCCTCTCTCTCTCTGCTTCCTGAGCTTTGTCATACCTCTTCTTAAAACTATGTATTGTTCCTGCCTCCACTACTTCACTTGCTAGGCTATTCCACTTGCTGACAACTCTATGACTGAAGAAATACTTCCTAACGTCCCTGTGACTCGTCTGAGTCTTCAGCTTCCAGTTGTGATCCCTTGTCCCTGTGTCCCCTCTCTGGAACATCCTATCTCTGTCCACCTTGTCTATTCCCCGCAGTATCTTGTATGTCGTTATCATGTCTCCCCTGACCCTTCTGTCCTCCAGTGTCGTCAGTCCGATTTCCCTTAACCTTTCCTCGTACGACATTCCCTTGAGCTCTGGGACTAGCCTTGTTGCAAACCTTTGTACTTTCTCTAACTTCTTGACGTGCTTGACCAGGTGTGGGTTCCAGACTGGTGCTGCATACTCCAGTATGGGCCTAACATACACAGTGTACAGTGTCTTGAACGATTCCTTATTAAGGTATCGGAACGCTATTCTCAGGTTTGCCAGGCGCCCGTATGCTGCAGCGGTTATTTGGTTGATGTGTGCCTCCGGTGATGTGCTCGGTGTTATGGTCACCCCAAGGTCTTTCTCCCTGAGTGAAGTCTGTAGTCTTTGTCCACCTAGCCTATACTCTGTCTGCGGTCTTCTTTGCCCCTCCCCAATCTTCATGACTTTGCATTTGGCTGGATTGAATTCGAGAAGCCAGTTACTGGACCACATGTCCAGCCTGTCCAGGTCTCTTTGCAGTCCTGCCTCATCCTCGTCCGATTTAATTCTTCTCATCAACTTCACGTCATCTGCGAACAGGGACACTTCAGAGTCTATTCCTTCCATCATGTCGTTCACATATATCAAAAATAGCACTGGTCCTAGAACTGACCCCTGTGGGACCCCGCTCGTAACAGGCGCCCACTGTGATACCTCTTCACGTACCATGACTCGTTGCTGCCTCCCTGTCAGGTATTCCCTTATCCATTGCAGTGCCCTCCCTTTTACGTGCGCCTGATCCTCCAGCTTCTGCACTAATCTCTTGTGGGGAACTGTGTCAAAGGCCTTCCTGCAGTCTAGGAAAACGCAATCTACCCAACCCTCTCTCTCGTGTCTTACTTCTGTTACCTTGTCATAAAACTCCAGGAGGTTTGTGATACAAGATTTGCCTTCCATGAACCCATGCTGGTTTTCATTTATAATCTTGTTCCTTTCCAGGTGTTCGACCACTCTCCTCCTGATAATCTTCTCCATGACTTTGCACACAATACATGTCAGAGACACAGGTCTGTAGTTTAGTGCCTCGTTTCTGTTTCCTTTCTTAAATATGGGGACTACATTAGCTGTCTTCCATTTCTCAGGTAGTTGCCCAGTTTCAAGGGATGTGTTGAAGATTGTGGTAAGAGGCACGCACAGCATCTCTGCTCCTTCTCTAAGGACCCATGGGGAGATGTTGTCCGGTCCCATCGCCTTTGAGGTGTCAAGGTCACTTAAGAGCTTCTTCACCTCCTCCTCAGTTGTTCGTATGTCATCCAACACTTGGTGGTATATTCCCTCTTGATGTTCCCTTCTGTGCTGTCTTCCCACAGCCCTTCCTGTCTCTACTGTAAAAACTTCCTTAAATCTCCTGTTCAGCTCCTCACATACCTCCTGATCATTTCTTGTGAGTTCTCCACCTTCTGTCCTTAATCTGATCACCTGGTCTTTGACTGTTGTCTTCCTCCTGATGTGGCTATACAACAGTTTCGGGTCAGTCTTGATTCTCGATGCTATGTCATTTTCATACTGTCGCTGGGCCTCCCTCCTTACCTGTGCGTACTCATTCCTGGCTCTGCGACTGATCTCCCTATTTTCGTGTGTTCTCTGCCTTCTGTACTTTTTCCATTCTCTATTGCACTTTGTTTTTGCCTCCTTACACCGTCGGGTAAACCAGGGGCTCGTTCTGGTCTTCCCGTTGTTACTGTTGCCCTTGGGAATAAACCTTTCCACTGCCTCCTTGCATTTTGTTGTTACATATTCCATCATTTCATTTACTGGTTTTCCTGCCAGTTCTCTGTCCCACTGGACCTCCTGCAGGAAGTTCTTCAACCCTATGTAGTCCCCTCTTTTATAGTCAGGCTTTTCCCATTCAACTCCTGTTATTCTCTCCACTTGCAGCTCTACTATGTATCCAAAGCACAGAACCACGTGGTCGCTAGCTCCTAGGGGACTCTCATACTTGATGTCCTCAATATCTGAGCTGCCCAGGGTGAACACAAGGTCCAATCTTGCTGGTTCATCCTCCCCTCTCACTCTGGTAGTGTCCTTAACATGTTGGTGCATGAGGTTTTCCAGCACCACGTCCAACATCCTGGCTCTCCATGTTTCGGGATCCCCATGTGGCTCCAGGTTTTCCCAGTCAATCTCCCTGTGGTTGAAATCCCCCATAACCAGCAACTTTGCTCTGCTGGAGTGAGCTCTTCTTGCCACCTCAGCAAGTGTGTCCACCATTGCTCTGTTGCTCTCTTCATATTCCTCTCTTGGCCTCCTGCAGTTCTGTGGTGGATTATACATCACTGCAATGTGTGTGTGTGTGTACTCACCTAGTTGTGGTTACAGGGGTCGATTCATAGCTCCTGTGTGTGTATGTGTGTGTACTCACCTAGTTGTGGTTACAGGGGTCGATTCATAGCTCGTGGCCCAGTGTGTGTGTGTGTGTGTGTGTGTGTGTGTGTGTGTGTGTGTACTCGCCTAGTTGTGGTTACAGGGGTCGATTCATAGCTCCTGGCTCCTGTGTGTGTGTGTGTGTGTGTACTCACCTAGTTGTTGTTACAGGGGTCGATTCATAGCTCCTGGCCCCGTGTGTGTGTGTGTGTGTGTGTGTGTGTGTGTGTGTGTGTGTGTGTGAACTCACGTATTTGTGGTTGCAGGGATCGAGTCGTAGCTCCTGGCTCCGCGTCTTCGCTGGTCGTTACCAAGTCCACTCTTCCTGTTCCAACCTGCTTGTAGTTGCAGTGGTCGATTCACAACTCCTGGCCCTGTGTGTGTGTCAAAATAACTTAGGTAAATTAATGCTGCTGACCCACACACCGTGGGTAGCGACCCACACACCATGGGTAGCGACCCACACACCATGGGTAGCGACCCACACACCATGGGTAGCGACCCACACACCATGGGTAGTGAGATCCATGGTGCCGATGCACGCACCATGGGTCAGGACTGAAAAAAGGCGCTGGAGGAGTAATGGAAAAGTGATTTATACAAGTATACATCGAAGAGTCTCAAAACTCCAGACCGTCGCGTTAGCCACTGGGTTTTGAGACTCTCTGACCGCGGGTTCTATCCCCGTCCGTGGTGTGGTTTGATACATCGAAGTTTAATGTAGGATCAAGAAATACACTCGTTCACACACACGTACACAAGTACACATACCCACCCAAGGTAATATACTCACAAGTACATATTCACACGCAAATATACGCAATCTACACAGCAGGTATAGGGTGACTAACACCCAGGTACCTGCTCACTGCTAGGTGAACAGCGACAGCAGGTGTAACACTCAGGTACCTGCTAACTGCTAGGTGAACAGTGACAGCAGGTATAGGGTGACTAATACCCAGGTACCTGCTCACTGCTAGGTGAACAGCGACAGCAGGTGCAACACCCAGGTACCTGCTCACTGCTAGGTGAAAAGTGACAGCAGGTATAAGGTGACTAACACCCAGGTACCTACTTACTGCTAGGTGAACTGTGACAACAGGTATAAGGTGACTAACACCCAGGTACCTACTTACTGCTAGGTGAATTGTGACAACAGGTATAAGGTGGCTAACACCCAGGTACCTACTTACTGCTAAGTGAAGAGTGACAGCAGGTATAAGGTGACTAACGCCCAGGTACCTACTAACTGCTAGGTGAACAGTGACAGCAGGTATAAGGTGACTAACACACAGGTACCTACTTACTGCTAGGTGAACAGTGACAGCAGGTATTAGGTGACCAACACCCAGGTACCTACTTACTGCTAGGTGAACAGTGACAACAGGTATAAGATGACTAACACCCAGGTACCTACTTACTGCTAGGTGAACAGTAACAGCAGGCATAAGGTGACTAACACCCAGGTACCTACTTACTGCTAGGTGAACTGTGACAAAAGGTATAAGGTGGCTAACACCCAGGTACCTACTTACTGCTAGGTGAACAGTGACAGCAGGTATAAGGTGACTAACGCCCAGGTACCTACTAACTGCTAGGTGAACAGTGACAGCAGGTATAAGGTGACTAACACCCAGGTACCTACTTACTGCTAGGTGAACAGTGACAACAGGTATAAGGTGACTAACACCCAGGTACCTACTTACTGCTAGGTGAACAGTGACAACAGGTATAAGGTGACTAACACCCAGGTACCTACTTACTGCTAGGTGAACAGTGACAACAGGTATAAGGTGACTAACACCCAGGTACCTACTTACTGCTAGGTGAACAGTGACAACAGGTATAAGGTGACTAACACCCAGGTACCTACTTACTGCTAGGTGAACAGTGACAACAGGTATAAGGTGACTAACACCCAGGTACCTGCTCACTGCTAGGTGAACAGTGACAGCAGGTATAAGGTGACTAACACCCAGGTACCTACTTACTGCTAGGTGAACAGTGACAACAGGTATAAGGTGACTAACACCCAGGTACCTACTTACTGCTGGTGAACAGTGACAACAGGTATAAGATGACTAACACCCAGGTACCTACTTACTGCTGGTGAACAGTGACAACAGGTATAAGGTGACTAACACCCAGGTACCTACTTACTGCTAGGTGAACAGTGACAACAGGTATAAGGTGACTAACACCCAGGTACCTACTTACTGCTAGGTGAACAGTGACAGCAGGTATAAGGTGAATAACACCCAGGTACCTACTTACTGCTAGGTGAACAGTGACAACAGGTATAAGGTGACTAACACCCAGGTACCTACTTACTGCTAGGTGAACAGTGACAGCAGGTATAAGGTGACTAACACCCAGGTACCTACTTACTGCTAGGTGAACAGTGACAGCAGGTATAAGGTGACTAACACCCAGGTACCTACTTACTGCTAGGTGAACAGTGACAACAGGTATAAGGTGACTAACACCCAGGTACCTACTTACTGCTAGGTGAACAGTGACAACAGGTATAAGGTGACTAACACCCAGGTACCTACTTACTGCTAGGTGAACAGTGACAGCAGGTATAAGGTGACTACCACCCAGGTACCTACTTACTGCTAGGTGAACAGTGACAACAGGTATAAGGTGACTAACACCCAGGTACCTACTTATTGGTAACTTTTTTTTAAGATTACTGTTGTCATTTTTTTTTTTTTTTTTTTTGCATTTTTTCCGTGTTCCGTGTTCCGTGTTCCGTGTTCCGTGTTCCGTGTTCCGTGTTCCGTGTTCCGTTTTTCTGTTCTGTTCCTGGCATTCCGTTCTTAGCGTTCCATTCATCTTCTGTTGAAGACTGTTGGTAAGTTACTGTTTGAAGACTGTTGGTAAGTTACTGTTAACAGGAGACTGTTGGTAAGTTACTGTTAGCAGGAGACTGTTGGTAAGGTTAATGTTAGCAGGAGACTGTTGGTAAGGTTACTGTTAGCAGGAGACTGTTGGTAAGTTACTGTTAGCAGGAGACTGTTGGTAAGGTTACTGTTAGCAGGAGACTGTTGGTAAGTTACTGTTAGCAGGAGACTGTTGGTAAGTTACTGTTAGCAGAAGACTGTTGGTAAGGTTAATGTTAGCAGGACACTGTTGGTAAGGTTAATGTTAGCAGGAGACTGTTGGTAAGTTACTGTTAACAGGAGACTGTTGGTAAGTTACTGTTAACACGAGACTGTTGGTAAGTTACCGTTAGCAGGAGACTGTTGGTAAGGTTAATGTTAGCAGGAGACTGTTGGTAAGGTTACTGTTAGCAGGAGACTGTTGGTAAGTTACTGTTAGCAGGAGACTGTTGGTAAGGTTACTGTTAGCAGGAGACTGTTGGTAAGTTACTGTTAGCAGGAGACTGTTGGTAAGTTACTGTTAGCAGGAGACTGTTGGTAAGGTTACTGTTAGCAGGAGACTGTTGGTAAGGGTACTGTTAGCAGGAGACTGTTGGTAAGGTTACTGCTAGCAGGAGATTGTTGGTAAGGTTACTGTTAGCAGGAGACTGTTGGTAAGGTTACTGTTAGCAGGAGACTGTTGGTAAGGTTACTGTTAGCAGGAGACTGTTGGTAAGGTTACTGCTAGCAGGAGACTGTTGGTAAGTTACTGTTAGCAGGAAGCTGTTGGTAAGGTTACTGTTAGCAGGAGACTGTTGGTAAGGTTGCTGCTAGCAGGAGACTGTTGGTAAGTTACTGTTAGCAGGAAGCTGTTGGTAAGGTTACTGTTAGCAGGAGACTGTTGGTAAGGTTACTGTTAGCAGGAGACTGTTGGTAAGGTTACTGTTAGCAGAAGACTGTTGGTAAGGTTACTGTTAGCAGGAGACTGTTGGTAAGGTTACTGTTAGCAGAAGACTGTTGGTAAGGTTACTGTTAGCAGGAGACTGTTGGTAAGCTTACTGCTAGCAGGAGACTGTTGGTAAGGTTACTGTTAGCAGGAGACTGTTGGTAAGGTTACTGTTAGCAGGAGACTGTTGGTAAGTTACTGTTAGCAGGAGACTGTTGGTAAGGTTACTGTTAGCAGAAGACTGTTGGTAAGGTTACTGTTAGCAGGAGACTGTTGGTAAGCTTACTGTTAGCAGGAGACTGTTGGTAAGGTTACTGTTAGCAGGAGACTGTTGGTAAGGTTACTGTTAGCAGGAGACTGTTGGTAAGTTACTGTTAGCAGGAAGCTGTTGGTAAGGTTACTGTTAGCAGGAGGCTGTTGGTAAGGTTACTGTTAGCAGGAGACTGTTGGTAAGCTTACTGTTAGCAGGAGACTGTTGGTAAGGTTACTGTTAGCAGGAGACTGTTGGTAAGGTTACTGTTAGCAGGAGACTGTTGGTAAGTTACTGTTAGCAGGAGACTGTTGGTAAGGTTACTGTTAGCAGGAGACTGTTGGTAAGGTTACTGTTAGCAGGAGGCTGTTGGTAAGGTTTCTGTTAGCAGGAGACTGTTGGTAAGGTTACAGTTATCAGGAGACTGTTGGTAAGGTTACAGTTAGCAGGAGACTGTTGGTAAGGTTACTGTTAGCAGGAGACTGTTGGTAAGGTTACTGTTAGCAGGAGACTGTTGGTAAGGTTACTGTTAGCAGGAGACTGTTGGCAAGGTTACTGTTAGCAGGAGACTGTTGGTAAGGTTACTGCTAGCAGGAGACTGTTGGTAAGTTACGGTTAGCAGGAATCTGTTGGTAAGGTTACTGTTAGCAGAAGACTGTTGGTAAGGTTACTGTTAGCAGGAGACTGTTGGTAAGGTTACTGCTAACAGGAGACTGTTGGTAAGGTTCGTTTGGCAACAGATTGTTGGTAGGATTTTGCTGGTAGCCAAAAAAAAAAAACAGTTAGTGGTGTTCCATTTGTCAGAGTAAGGTGAGACGAAGCAGCGGACATTCCACTCTTGTCAGGTTGTGGTACCTGACCCGGAGATTTAATTGACCTGTCTGTGAGTGTTGCTTTATCTACGACCTATTTCCCTGTCCTGTGTGGGGAGAAAGAGGTCAGTTTATTTAGCAAATCAGAGAGCTATTACAGGCGTTTTCCCCAGTGAAATTAAGAGTGTTCTGATTGAACGCGTTTAAAGGTAACCGCGTTCACTAAATGATTGGGTCTGGGAAGCTGTGGTGGGCAAATCTTGGTAATCTCTCTGCTGAAAATTTTTGATGCAGTGACTAAGACATTCCAGAATTAGGGAACGGGCACGGGATTAGTTAGAGGAGCTTACGACAACTTTCGGTCCGACTTTGACCATTTACAAAGTCACACTAACATAAAAGGGTGAGGGAGCCGGTATATACTGACGAGGGGGGATAAGGACTACGACTTATTCTTCCTCTCGTGGTCCCGTCCCTGTACCCCTTGCCTATGTATGCTGGCTCCCATACTCTTGTGTTAGTGTGACTTTGTAAATGGTCAAAGTCGGGCCGAAAGTTGTCGTAAGCTCCTCTTTCATATGAACATAAGAAAGTAGGAACATTACAGTAGGCTTGTTGGCCCATACTTGGCAGGTCATTTACAATACCAACCCACTAACAAAACATTTGCCCAACTCACTTTCAGTCCTACCCTGAAACTACCCGGTTCTGGTTATTTGAGTAATCTCTAGCTAATTCCGTGCCCGTTCCCTAATTCTGGAATGTCTTAGTCACTGGTTTAGAAAGACATTCCAGAATTAGGGAACGGGCACGGAATTAGCTTGTCGGTATTTATTACCAAGGTTTATACCGTCTTAGTCATTGCATCAAAAAATTTCAGCAGAGAGATAACCAAGACTTGCCCACCACAGCTTCCCAGACCCAATCATTTAGTGAACGCGGTCACCATTAAATATATATATATATATATATATATATATATATATATATATATCTATATATGTATATATATTTATATATATATATATATAATATATATATAATATATATATATATAATATATATATAATATATATATATATATATATATATATATATATATATATATATATATATATATATATATATATAATATATATATATATATATATATATATAATATATGTATAATATGTATATATATAATATATATAAATATAAATAATTATACATATTATATAATATATTACATATTTATATAATATATAATACATATATAACATATATATATATTATATATATGTAATATATATATATATATATATATATATATATATATATATATTATATATATATATATATATATATATATATATATATATATATATATATATATATATATATATATATATATATATATATATATATATATATGCAAAACAACTACTCTGAAAGAATAGAGAAATTCCAAGCGCTTTCGTGACTACTCACATTATCAAGGAACTATGAAAGTAAAGCATCCAAGGAAGCTATATAAGGGGTCTGGCCAACACCTCACTATCAGATCCCACAACGGTTAAACACCTGACGCGCGCCGACCCAACTGGACAGGTCCTTTGCACAACTCACCCCACAAACTATTCTACCCAAGAAAATTTAAAATTTATTTGTCCAGTGTATTATTAAATTCTTCCCAAATTCTATTAATTATAAATGGATCTAATTTATATAAACCAAAGGAAATATTCATATTATTGTCAAAACTGCTTTTTATGAAACAAGATTCAATTATATTCCTGTCGACCATGGACTTGCTTGATACTACTTTCTCAACTTTTTGAAAATCAATTGAATGGTTAAAATCTCTTACATGAATAAATAGAGCATTGGAATCTTGGTTGATATGCCTTCTCCTCTTAAGACTTTTAATATTAAAGTTGTATTCAAAAATCTTGATACAGTAAAAAAACTTTTGATAAAGAATTCCCCCCAAAATGCTGATGGATGTGTCTATAAGATTACTTGTAAAATTTGCGATAAAGTTTATTACGGTCAAACTGGTAAAAATCTCGAACTAAGATTAAAACAACATAAATATAGCATTAGAACTGGACAAGATTCCAATGCTCTATTTATTCATGTAAGAGATTTTAACCATCCAATTGATTTTCAAAAAGTTGAGAAAGTAGTATCAAGCAAGTCCATGGTCGACAGGAATATAATTGAATCTTGTTTCATAAAAAGCAGTTTTGACAATAATATGAATATTTCCTTTGGTTTATATAAATTAGATCCATTTATAATTAATGGAATTTGGGAAGAATTTAATAATACACTGGACAAATAATTTTTAAATTTTCTTGGGTAGAATAGTTTGTGGGGTGAGTTGTGCAAAGGACCTATCCAAGTTGGGTCGGCGCGCGTCAGGTGTTTAACCGTTGTGGGATCTGATAGGTGCTGGCCAGACCCCTTATATAGCTTCCTTGGATGCTTTACTTTCATAGTTCCTTGATAATGTGAGTAGTCACGAAAGCGTTTGGAATTTCTCTATTCTTTCAGAGTGGTTGTTTTGCATATTCTGAAATCACCTGTTTACTGTGATCTTATTGCATATATATATATATATATATATATATATATATATATATATATATATATATATATATATATATATATATATATATATACCTTGTGATAAGACAGTGGCTTTAAGTGGCAGGTAATTTTGTTGAACATGTATAATTAAGCGAATTAAAAATATCACAGATTAATATGAACGTATAACCAAGTTAATACTTAGAAAGGAAGGCTGGCGAAATGAATTCCTTTATATTAAGCACAAGCATTTGACACGGTGCGGCTTAATAGGTCGTTCGTTCAAATTAAAATGTTGGTTAATTTCCCTGGGGAGGTGGAGAGACGGATTACCGTGAATTTTAATTAAGAGAGAGTAAATGAGTCACACCTTGAAGAGCTTATCCACGTAACACTTACAAGCAAGAAGAGCATCGACTGCAAGTGGTGTATTGCTCACTTGTTGAAGAGAGATTTTGTTGTGGAAACGTTTCGCCTGCCAGAGGAAAACTGTGAACTTCCAAGGGCTTTCGTGGTTTCTCACATTTTCAAGGATCTGTTAAAGATCAGAAGGCACATAAGGACGAGGTTACACCTCCCGGTCAACTTACAACACCTGACTATTTATGATGATGTAGGTAGGTGGTCAAGCACCTGTCAAGTGTAACTTATTTTGCACCCATGCTTTAAGATTTTAACTTGTCGAATATATTTTAAATTGTCCCCAAATTTTATTAATTATCAGTGAATCCAATTTGTATAATCCCAAGTTAATATTCATATTAATTTCAAAATAATTATTATGAAACTCGATTCTATTATATTCCTCTCGACAATGGACTTGCTAAATACAACTTTCTCGACCTTTTAAAAATCAAATGGTTAAAATCTCACATGAACATTAAAATCTTGTCCACATCTAGTGCTATATTTATGTTGCTTTAATCTTAGTTGAAGACTTTTACCAGTTTGTCCGTGGTAAACTTTATCACATTCCTAACAAGGAATCTTTTAGACATACCCG
>NC_091383.1:6238187-6243187 GCF_038502225.1 Cherax quadricarinatus
GAAAGTGCAAAGGTTTGCAACAAGACTAGTCCCAGAGCTAAGAGGTATGTCCTACGAGGAGAGGTTAAGGGAAATCAACCTGACGACACTGGAGGACAGGAGAGATAGGGGGGACATGATAACGACATACAAAATACTGAGGGGAATCGACAAGGTGGACAAAGACAGGATGTTCCAGAGATTGGACACAGTAACAAGGGGACACAGTTGGAAGCTAAAGACACAGATGAATCACAGGGATGTTAGGAAGTATTTCTTCAGCCACAGAGTAGTCAGTAAGTGGAATAGTTTGGGAAGCGATGTAGTGGAGGCAGGATCCATACATAGCTTTAAGCAGAGGTATGATAAAGCTCACGGCTCGGGGAGAGTGACCTAGTAGCGATCAGTGAAGAGGCGGGGCCAGGAGCTCGGACTCGACCCCCGCAACCTCAACTAGGTGAGTACAACTAGGTGAGTACACACACAGACACACACACAGACACACACACAGACACACACACAGACACACACACACACACACACACACACACACACAGACACACACACACACACACACACACACACACACACACACACACACACACACACACACACACACACAGACACACACACACACACACACACACACACACACACACAGACACACACACACACACACACACACACATACACACACACACACACACACACACACACACACAGACACACACACACACACACACACACACACAGACACACACACACACACACACACACACACACACACACACACACACACACACACACACACACACACACACACACACACACACACACACACACACACACACACACACACACACACACACACACACACACAAACACACACACACACACACACACAAACGACTTAACGAGAGTCAAACACAACTCCCCTTTTCCTCAGAGATATAAAACAAAAGTTTTTGAAGCAGAGTGTTGAGCCTGTGAATGAGATCTGTCAATCATCTCCTTTAATTGTTTAGGGGAAGTAATTGTTACGTGTGTGTGTGTGTGTGTGTGTGTGTGTGTGTGTGTGTGTCTGTGTGTGTGTCTGTGTGTGTGTGTGTGTGTGTGTGTGTGTGTGTGTGTGTGTGTGTGTGTTGTGTGTGTGTGTGTGTGTGTGTGTGTGTGTGTGTGTGTGTGTGTCTGTGTGTGTGTGTGTGTGTGTGTGTGTGTGTGTGTGTGTCTGTGTGTGTGTGTGTCTGTGTGTGTGTGTGTGTGTGTCTGTGTGTGTGTCTGTGTGTGTGTGTGTGTGTGTCTGTGTGTGTGTGTGTATGTGTGTGTGTGTGTGTGTGTGTGTGTTTGTGTGTGTGTGTGTTTGTGTGTGTGTGTGTGTGTGTGTGTGTGTGTGTGTTTGTGTGTGTGTTTGTGTGTGTGTGTGTGTGTGTGTGTGTGTGTGTGTGTGTTTGTGTGTGTGTGTGTGTGTGTGTGTGTGTGTGTGTGTGTTTGTGTGTGTGTTTGTGTGTGTGTTTGTGTGTGTGTGTGTTTGTGTGTGTGTTTGTGTGTGTGTTTGTGTGTGTTTGTGTGTGTGTTTGTGTGTGTGTTTGTGTGTGTGTTTGTGTGTGTGTGTGTTTGTGTGTGTGTTTGTGTGTGTGTTTGTGTGTGTGTTTGTGTGTGTGTTTGTGTGTGTGTGTGTTTGTGTGTGTGTTTGTGTGTGTGTTTGTGTGTGTGTGTTTGTGTGTGTGTTTGTGTGTGTGTGTGTTTGTGTGTGTGTTTGTGTGTGTGTTTGTGTGTGTGTGTGTGTGTGTGTGTGTGTGTGTGTGTTTGTGTGTGTGTTTGTGTGTGTGTGTGTTTGTGTGTGTGTGTTTGTGTGTGTGTGTGTGTGTGTGTGTGTGTGTTTGTGTGTGTGTGTGTTTGTGTGTGTGTGTGTGTGTGTGTGTGTGTGTGGTGTGTGGTGTGTGTGTGTGTGTGTGTGTGTGTGTGTGTGTGTGTGTGTGTTTATGTGTGTGTGTATGTGTGTGTGCGTGCGTTCGTGCGTGCAGACGCACTAAGGTATCCCAACAACCCTTGGGATGCCACACTTCTTGTAACACACGGAAGTTGAAGACTCAGATGTGTCTCAGGGATGTTAGGAAGTATTTCTTCAGTCACAGAGTTGTCAGGAAGTGGAACAGTCTGGAGAGTGATGTAGTGGAGGCAGGATCCATACATAGCTTTAAGAAGAGGTATGATGAAGCTCATGGAGCAGGGAGACGGTGAACCTAGTAGTGACCAGTGAAGAGGCGGGGTCAGAAGCTATGAATCGACCCCTGCAACCACACAAGTGAGAGTACATTTAGGTGAGTACACGAGTACTTACTGTCCTGCTAGGTAAGCAGTTATATTTACATATTTACTGCCTTAGTTATGTTGGTCATAACTTCTGTATCTAGTACGCTCCACTTACCCTCCCTCAGCTTAGAAAGTACTGAAAAAATCTCTCTTTCTTATTTGCGTTTTCGACCCATTTTGGTCTCGTTGTTCCTTCTAACATAAAATACAGCCTGATCTTAAGAACAGTATATTGTTCTGTTGTCTGTTAGTTCTGGTTACCTTCCCTACGTACATTGTTCTGTTGTCTGTTAGTTCTGGTTACCTTCCCTACGTACATTGTTCTGTTGTCTGTTAGTTCTGGTTACCTTCCCTATGTACATTGTTCTGTTGTCTGTTCTGGTTACCTTTCCTACGTACATTGTTCTGTTGTCTGTTCTGGTTACCTTTCCTACGTACATTGTTCTGTTGTCTGTTCTGGTTACCTTCCCTACGTACATTGTTCTGTTGTCTGTTAGTTATGGTCACCTTCTTTACGTACATTGATCTGTTGTTTTTCTGTTCTGTTTACCTTCCATACGTACGTTGTTCTGTCGTCTGTTAGTTATGGTTACCTTCTCTACGTACATTGTTCTGTTGTCTGTTGTGGTTACCTTCCCTACGTACATTGAAGAATATTTAGAATGAATGTAATTATAAGCTTGTAAGATTTACCTGTTACCTTACGTGATGAACAAAGAGAAAAGACACAACAAATCAACTCATTTAATCCTCTGACCGGGTTAGCTTAACTAGCAACAGCCATGAGCATAACCTGACATCACTGCTCCAAAATTATTGCAGTAATGATGGTAGAATTACCAACAATATGTTAGGTAAAAGGACGTAAGTGCAACTAACACAAGTGCACGACTGACTCACGAAATCGTAATGACACGATTGCAAACAAACCATACCCCCGGCCGGGATTGAACCCGCGGTCATAGAGTCTCAAAACTCCAGCCCGTCGCGTTAGCCACTAGACCAGCTAGCCACACAAGTGCAACTAACACATTAGTTGCACTTAGGTCCTTTTCTGTAAAAGCTATATTGTATTAGCCACTCAAGCTGTAAATAATTCTGATTGGGTAAATATAACATCTTTTGGATTAAAAAGAGAGACATTAACAGGTAAATCAAGAGAAGAGACGGGTCACCTTATTGTTAAATATATTCAGATTAAGAGAGAAGTAAAAAGAATAACATCGAAAAGAGAATGTGGAAATAAGTTTATGAGAAAAGACAACCCGTAGGCCTACTTTTAAGAATATAGGCATACGATTAGGGAAAATATAGGTCCAGTTAAATGTAATTCAGGGTCGCCTAGACTTAGTAACAAATAAATGTGCATTATTTTTAACACTTACTTCCTCTGTTTTCATGACCCACGAAATCGTAATAACACAGTTGTAAACAATCCACAGAAAGGGTGAGTTTTACGACTCACCGTGAGTTCAAGCCCCACCCGTTCCGCAATTTCCTCTCTTTGTGCAAGAGGCTACAAATGAAATCTCAGAGATCAATAATTAATTATTCAGGTCAGGACGGGAATAAATTACACGATGAAAGTCACTAACGACTTGGTTCTCAGACAGCTAGACAGATTAATACCAAACAGATCATTAGACTGACGAGCTGTTTTCAAGGGTTTTAAAGGAATGGGAAGAGAAATTTAACAAATCAATAGCTACTCTTTTCAACAGAGTATCGTAACAGATAAGTGGTAAATAGCAAATGTGATACCCATGTAGGGAGAGGGAGATGGGTCCGTAATCCAAAGCTAAGAACCTATCAGCTTAACCTCAGTGGCAGGAAAATTGATGGAATCGGTAATTTTGGATGCAATTCAGAGCCATTTTTGAAAGATACAAAAGGGTTTACAGCATTACAAATTAACTTTAACTGTTTCAATAAGATATCCGAGGCAGTTGACCAATATAAAGAATACATAGACTTCAGTATGGTCTTTGATAGCCCCACACAAAAGACTGATGAAGAAAGTAGCTGTACATGGTATAGGAGGATAAATTATCTTCTGGGTCGAGTCATTACTGACAGGCAACAATGTCTGTTCATAAACAAGGAGAAAGAACTATGACTCAGTACTAGTGGTGTGCCAAAGGGGGTCAATATCGTACATAATCTACATCAACGACACATAGGGGGAAAATAGCGACGTAAGTTAATCACATGTATCAGAAGCTTTTCCTACGAAGATTAGCTGAAGGCAGAAAATTTTAACTCTTCTGAAAGACAAAATTAAAGGGGATATAATTGAGGTGTACTAATGTAAAACAGTAATAAAGGAGAAATTACTAACGTGCTATCTAAGACAGGAATCGTAGCAACAGATTTAAGTTACAGAATGGTCATAGGGAAGTACTGATTTAGCAATAGTTGTAGACGAGTGGAGGACGTGAACTTTATGTAGTTTTAAATATAGTTGGGACTGGTATATAGGTGGGTGTAGTTATGTGTGGATTAGACTGCCTATAATTATGCTGTTCTTATTTTTCCCAGAGCTTTTCCAAAGATCTCTCGTGAACCTTCTATCTTCCTATCATCTGTTGCTAGTTCCCCTCCTCCCGAGAAGGGAGAGGACTTTCTACTTATCTCATTATCATTTCCTCATCTTCTTGTTTTATCTCTCTCCTTCCTTGTTCTTTGTCTCTCCTTCATTGTTTTATGTC
>NC_091383.1:6248187-6258187 GCF_038502225.1 Cherax quadricarinatus
TTGTTTTCCTCCTGATGTGGCTGTACAACAGCTTCGGTTCAGTCTTGACTTTCGATGCTATGTCATTTTCATATTGTCTCTGAGCCTCCCTTCTTATCTGTGCATATTCGTTTCTGGCTCTTCGGCTAATTTCTTTATTTTCCTGAGTTCTCTGTCTTCTGTACCTTTTCCATTCTCTAGTACACCTAGTTTTTTGCCTCTCTACACCTTTGGGTGTGTGTGTGTGTGTGTGTCTGTCTATCAGCAATTTTTTTGTTAATTTACTACTGATATATATATATATATATATATATATATATATATATATATATATATATATATATATATATGGTATAAACCTTGGTAATAAATACCGACAAGTTGGTTTAGAAAGACACGTAAGCAAACACTATAACATATTTATTAGAAAACGTTTCGGTCCTGGGACCTTGATCACTTCTAACATACAGAGGTAGAAAGGCATTATATATATAGGCGGAGAGTGAGATGTGACGCACGTGACCTGAGGAATGTCATAAGAACATGAGAACATAAGAATGGAGGAACACTGTTGAAGGCCTACTGGCCCATGCGAGGCAGGTCCTTATCAAAACAACCTCTGCCTACGATGAGGACGGGTAGACGTTGAAATCATGTGACTCCTGTGTTGTTGGGTTGGTGCTGCTTAAGTATCATGTATACCAATGTTTTTGAAATTTTGTAGTTTCCAGTGTTGCGTTCTATAGTGTCGGTGACGGTGATTAGTGAGGCTTCTAGGCACCGTCGGCGTCTGAGGTCTGGTTCGGTGAGAACGAGTTGTGCCTCATTCCAGTTCATCAAATGCCCCGTTCTCACAACTCTTTAAACGTAAGAGAAAATTTTAGAAAGCACTTAATTTTAAATGAGTTCTTGCTAATTGAACAGTTTTACATATTCGGCACGACATATATACATTCATATATATATATATATATATATATATATATATATATATATATATATATATATAGCGTGCCAAATAAGTAAAACTTGTAATTTTAGCTTAAATAGCAACGCACTTCTTGCCGAATAGGGCAAGCGAAAATCTATGACAAGGGAACGGAAGTAAGACACGAGGGAGAGGTTTGGGTAGAGTGCATTTTCTTGGACCGTAAGAACGCTTTCGACATAGTTACACACATGAGATTTGTGCAACAGCTAGAGGAGAAGGCAGGTATTACAGAAAGGACACTGCAATGGATCAGAGAACACCTGACAGGAAGGAAACGAGTCATGGTTCGTGACGAGGTGTCAGAGTGAGCGCCTGTGACGAGAGGGGTTCCACAGGGGTCAGTCATAGGACCAGTGCTGTTTCTGGTATATGTGAATGATATGACGGAAGGGATAAATTCAGAAGTGTCCTTGTTTGCAGACGATGTGAAGCTAATGCGAAGAATTCAATCGTATGAGGATCAGGTAAGGCTACAAAGGGATCTGGACAGGCTGCAAACGTGGTTCAGCAACTGGCTGAGTTTAACCTCACTAAGTGCAAAGTCATGAAGATTGGAGACAGTCAAGAAGACAACAGACAGAGTACAGGCTAGGGGCCCGAGACTGCAAACTTCACCCAAAGGAAAGGATCTTGGGGTGAGTATAATACCGAGCACATCTCCTGAGGCGCACATCAACCAAATAACTGCTGCAGCATATGGGCGACTAGCAAACCTAAGAATAGCGTTTAGAGATTTTAGTAAGGAATCGTTCAAGACTGTATACAGTGTATGTCAGACCTATAATGGAGTATGCAGCACATGAACGTCAAGAAATTAGAGACAGTGCAAAGATTTGCAACAAAAGTAGTCCCTTAACCTCTCCTTGCAGAAGGAGAGCTAAAGAGAAATCAACCTGACGGCACTGAAGGACTGGATGGATGGGGGGACATGATAACGACATATCAAATACTGATGGAATTGCAGAGTTGAATATGGATAGGATGTTCCAGAGATGGGACACAGGATATTAGAAAGTATTTCTTTAGCCATAGAGTTGTCAGGATGTGGAACAATCTGGAGAGTAATATAGTTGAGGCAGGATCCATACACAGCTTTAATAAGAGGTACGATAAAGCTCCTACAGCAGGAAGAGAGTGGACTTAGTAACGACTAGCGGAGAGACCTAACTAGGAGCTGTGACTCGACCCCTGCAACCAGAAATATGTGAACACACACACACACACACACACACACACACACACACACACACACACACACACACACAGCCACACAGCCACATCAGGAGGAAAACAACAGTCAAGGACCAGGTAATCAGGCTGAGGAAGGGTGATTGGGAATTCACAAGAAACGACCGAGAGGTATGTCAGGAGCTCAACACAAGATTTAAAGAGGTATTTACAGTGGAAACCAGTAGGACTCCAGGAAATCAGAACAGGGGGCACACCAGCAAGTGCTGGATGAGGTACATATAACCAAAGAGGAGGTGAAGAAGCTGCTATGCGAACTTGACACCTCGAAGGCGGTGGGACCAGACAACATCTCTCCATGGGTCCTTAAAGAGGGAGCAGAGATATTGTGTGAGCCATTAACAAAGATCTTCAACACATCATTTGAAACTGGGGAACTCCCTGAGGTATGGAAAATGGCAAATGTAGTCCCAATTTTTAAAAAGGGAGACAGACATGAGGCACTAAACTACAGACCTGTATCACTAACGTGTATAGTATGCAAGGTCATGGAGAAGATCATCAGGAGGAGAGTGGTGGGGCACCTGGAAAGAAACAAGTGTATAATTGACAACCAGCACGGTTTCAGGGAAGGAAATCCTGTGTCACAAACCTACTAGAGTTTTATGACAAGGTGACAGAAGTAAGACAAGAGAGAGAGGGGTGGATCGACTGCATATTTTTGGACTGCAAGAAGGCCTTCGACACAGTTCCTCACAAGAGGTTACTGCAAAAGCTAGAGGATCAGGCACACATAACAGGAAAGGCATTGCAATGGATCAGAGAATACCTGACAGGGAGGCAACAACGAGTCATGGTACGCGACGAGGTGTCAGAGTGGGCGCCTGTGACAAGCGGGGTTCCACAGGGGTCAGTCCTAGGACCTGTGCTGTTCTTGGTATATGTGAACGACATAACGGAAGGGATAGACTCAGAAGTGTCCTTGTTTGCAGATGATGCGAAGTTAATGAGAAGAATCAAATCGGACGAGGATCAGGCAGGACTACAAAGAGACCTGGACAGGCTACAAGCCTGGTCCAGCAACTGGCTCCTTGAATTTAACCCTGCCAAATGCAAAGTCATGAAGATTGGGGAAGGGCAAAGAAGACCGCAGACACAATATAGTTTAGATGGCCAAAGACTGCAAACCTCACTCAAGGAGAAAGATCTGGGGGTGAGCATAACACCGAGCATATCTCCTGAGGCGCACATCAATCAGATAACTGCTGCAACATACGGGCGCCTGGCAAACCTACGGATAGCGTTCCGATACCTCAGTAAGGATTCGTTCAAGACTCTGTATACCATTTACGTCAGGCCCATACTGGAGTATGCAGCACCAGTTTGGAATCCACACCTAGTCAAGCACGTCATGAAATTAGAGAAAGTGCAAAGGTTTGCAACAAGACTAGTCCCAGAGCTACGGGGATTGTCCTATGAAGAAAGGTTGAGGGAAATCGGCCTGACGACACTGGAGGACAGGAGGGTCAGGGGAGACATGATAACGACATATAAAATACTGCGCGGAATAGACAAGGTGGACAAAGACGGGATGTTCCAGAGATGGGACACAGACACAAGAGGTCACAATTGGAAGTTGAAGACTCACATGAATCAAAGGGATGTTAGGAAGTATTTCTTCAGTCATAGAGTAGTCAGGCCGTGGAATAGCCTAGAAAGTGACGTAGTGGAGGCGGGAACCATACATAGTTTTAAGACGCGGTATGATAAAGCTCATGGGGCAGGGGGAGAGAGGACCTAGTAGCAATCAGCGAAGAGGCGGGGCCAGGAGCTGTGAATCGACCCCTGCAACCACAAATAGGTGAGTACAAATAGGTGAGTACACACTCAAGAATTATAGGTCAGACGCGCGTCCATAACATCTCGGCTTAAATTTCAATAAAACCTGAAATAACTCGCTTCTCCCCATAACCAAATAACAATATATATTCTACAAATATTTATCTCCTAAAAATATATGCACTGTGGCATAGCAAATATTCCTCCTCCTCTTCCTTTCTCCTCCTACTACTCCTTCCTCCTCCTCCTCCTCCTCCTTTCTCCTCCTACTACTCCTTCCTCTTCCTCTTCCTCTTCCTCTTCCTCCTCCTCCTCCTCCTCCTCCTCGTTTCCAGATCAATAAAACCTACTTATTCAATCGTGTTTTTTCTGGTAATCTCCGCCGTCCTTCCTGCGGTAAAAAATCCCAGCCACAACAGCCTGCTCGATCATTACTCATACCCTTTCATCTTCCCTTTTCCACTTGTAATCTTCTTTACGTTATCCTCTCACGTAAGTGGTACAACTACATGGGTGACGACACTTGTATAATGCCTTTGAGATACCTTTGATGAGTTTCCAGAGTTTTTCTACTCCCGGAGCCCGGCTATGGTCCAGGTTCGTCTGGTGCTGTCCTGGTTAGTCAGGTTGTTGCTGCTGCTGGTTCACTGGCCCACATATCCATCACAGCCTGGTTGATCTGGCACCTGGTGAAGATACTTGTCCAGTTTCCTCTTGAAGACTTCTACACTTGTTCCAGCAGTGTTTCTGATATCTTGAAGACTTCTACACTTGTTCCAGCAGTGTTTCTGATATCTTGAAGACTTCTACACTTGTTCCACCAGTGTTTCTGATATCTTGAAGACTTCTACACTTGTTCCAGCAGTGTTTCTAATATCTTGAAGACTTCTACACTTGTTCCGTCAGTGTTTCTGATATCTTGAAGACTTCTACACTTGTTCCAGCAGTGTTTCTGATATCTTGAAGACTTCTACACTTGTTCCGTCAGTGTTTCTGATATCTTGAAGACTTCTACACTTGTTCCAGCAGTGTTTCTGATATCTTGAAGACTTCTACACTTGTTCCAGCAGTGTTTCTGATATCTTGAAGACTTCTACACTTGTTCCAGCAGTGTTTCTAATATCTTGAAGACTTCTACACTTGTTCCAGCAGTGTTTCTGATATCTTGAAGACTTCTACACTTGTTCCAGCAGTGTTTCTGATATCTTGAAGACTTCTACACTTGTTCCAGCAGTGTTTCTGATATCTTGAAGACTTCTACACTTGTTCCAGCAGTGTTTCTGATATCTTGAAGACTTCTACACTTGTTCCAGCAGTGTTTCTGATATCTTGAAGACTTCTACACTTGTTCCAGCAGTGTTTCTGATATCTTGAAGACTTCTACACTTGTTCCAGCAGTGTTTCTAATATCTTGAAGACTTCTACACTTGTTCCAGTAGTGTTTCTGATATCTTGAAGACTTCTACACTTGTTCCAGCAGTGTTTCTGATATCTTGAAGACTTCTACACTTGTTCCAGCAGTGTTTCTGATATCTTGAAGACTTCTACACTTGTTCCAGTAGTGTTTCTGATATCTTGAAGACTTCTACACTTGTTCCAGCAGTGTTTCTGATATCTTGAAGACTTCTACACTTGTTCCAGCAGTGTTTCTGATATCTTGAAGACTTCTACACTTGTTCCAGCAGTGTTTCTGATATCTTGAAGACTTCTACACTTGTTCCAGCAGTGTTTCTGATATCTTGAAGACTTCTACACTTTTTCCAGCAGTGTTTCTGATATCCTGAAGACTTCTACACATGTTCCAGCAGTGTTTCTGATATCCTGAAGACTTCTACACTTGTTCCAGCAGGGTTTCTGATATCTTGAAGACTTCTGCACTTGTTCCAGCAGTGTTTCTGATATCTTGAAAATTTCTACACTTGTTCCAGCAGTGTTTCTGATATCTTGAAGACGTCTACACTTGTTCCAGCAGTGTTTCTGATATCTTGAAGACTTCTACACTTGTTCCAGCAGTGTTTCTGATATCTTGAAGACTTCTACACTTGTTCCAGCAGTGTTTCTGATATCTTGAAGACTTCTACACTTGTTCCAGCAGTGTTTCTGATATCTTGAAGACTTCTACACTTGTTCCAGCAGTGTTTCTGATATCTTGAAGACTTCTACACTTGTTCCAGCAGTGTTTCTAATATCTTGAAGACTTCTACACTTGTTCCAGCAGTGTTTCTGATATCTTGAAGACTTCTACACTTGTTCCACCAGTGTTTCTGATATCTTGAAGACTTCTACACTTGTTCCAGCAGTGTTTCTGATATCTTGAAGACTTCTACACTTGTTCCAGCAGTGTTTCTGATATCTTGAAGACTTCTACACATGTTCCAGCAGTGTTTCTGATATCTTGAAGACTTCTACACTTGTTCCAGCAGTGTTTCTGATATCTTGAAGACTTCTACACTTGTTCCAGCAGTGTTTCTGATATCTTGAAGACTTCTTCACTTGTTCCAGCAGTGTTTCTGATATCTTGAAGACTTCTACACTTGTTCCAGCAGTGTTTCTGATATCTTGAAGACTTCTACACTTGTTCCAGCAGTGTTTCTGATATCTTGAAGACTTCTACACTTGTTCCAGCAGTGTTTCTGATATCTTGAAGACTTCTACTCTTGTTCCAGCAGTGTTTCTGATATCTTGAAGACTTCTACACTTGTTCCAGCAGTGTTTCTGATATCTTGAAGACTTCTACACTTGTTCCACCAGTGTTTCTGATATCTTGAAGACTTCTACACTTGTTCCAGCAGTGTTTCTAATATCTTGAAGACTTCTACACTTGTTCCAGCAGTGTTTCTGATATCTTGAAGACTTCTACACTTGTTCCAGCAGTGTTTCTGATATCTTGAAGACTTCTGCGTTTACAAAGTGACTTTGTAAATGTCACAATGTAACTTTGTAAATGTGATTCCTATTAACTTTAAGAGTAGAAATGCTGATGTATGGCCAAGAATTCTGATAACTTTAACACGAACATCTATGTTCATTTGGCGAAAGATTTCGCTCCCAGAGCAGGTTTCTTCAGTGGAATGCGGGTTATTATTGCACTTTAGATTCAAGTAATTCTGATATGTAACTGAGGCACACGATACTTGCCTGATGCAACAGCAACATAGTGTTTCTATGTAGGAGAAGTCTTCTATATCGACTCGTGGGCCACGCTCACCTGTGACCTCGCCTCCAGCTGCTGCTACACCTCACTGGAAATGGAAATAAGTCACTTTGTATGACCATGTTCGATTATCCTAGGTAATCTACACATGCTTCTATATATGGTAATTTTTGTAACTGTGTTTGCGTACCTGTACCCGAATGAACGTATGCTGCTGAATGTATGGTCTGTACATATACTTTCACAGGATATACACACTGAGAGGTGTGCATATCTCATTGTATATCTCCTTCCATCCTCGTTCCATGAGTCCTTCGGAACGAATGTGCTGAAATTTCTTACTCATTTCTGCAACTTTGCAAGCCTCTGATGAGTTGATTGCAACATGAAAGGCCTAGAGCTATTTACTCCCCCTGTGGTTGTTCTGCATATTACTGAGAGCTTAATTTAAAGTATTCTCTGATACTGAAAAGGTTACGTGCAGTCGATAGGCTTCAAACCCCCATTAACCAACTTAAAAAAACAGCAAATTAAGAAAATATCGAGTTCCAATAATATTTACCTTACAAACAATACCCCAAAATCTCTAATTTCACCGTAAAAGAGTAAAATAACAGAGTTAATGGTTATTATTTGACGATTTGCCCTTAATTGAGCCGCTAATTATATTTCTGAGTTAATTTGCATCAGGTCTCAGTCGAATTCTTATTCCAGTGAGCTCAGGAAAGTTTGTTTTTACGATAGAAAGAAATGTTCCGAAAAGTGTTTTGTTCCGGGAAATGTTCTTGTACTGGATGATGATGATGATGATGATGATGATTGATTGTGATGATGGTGATGATGATTGATTGTGATGGTGATGATGATGATGATGGTGATGATGATGATTGATGGTGATGATGGTGGTGATGATGATGATGATGATGGTGATGGTGGTGATGATGATGATGGTGATTGATGGTGATGATGACGATGATGATTGTGATGATGGTGGTGATGATGATGATGATGATGGTGATGATGGTGATGATGATGGTGATGATGATGATGGTGATTGATGGTGATGATTGATGGTGATGATGGTGGTGATGATGGTGATGATGATTGATGGTGATGATGATGATGATGATGATGATGATGGTGATGATGGTGATGATGATGATGATGATGATTGATGATGATGATGGTGATGATTGATGGTGATGGTGGTGATGATGGTGATGATGATGATGATTGATTGTGATGATGGTGGTGATGATGATGATTGATTGTGATGATGGTGGTGATGATTGATTGTGATGATTGTGATGATTGATTGTGATGATGGTGGTGATGATTGATTGTGATGATGGTGATGATGGTGATGATGGTGATGATTGATTGTGATGATGATGATGATGATGGTGATGATGATGATGATTGATTGTGATGATGGTGGTGATGATGATGATGATGATTGATTGTGATGGTGATGATGATCATTGATTGTGATGATGGTGGTGATGATGATGATGATGGTGATGGTGATTGTGATGATGATTGATGATAATGATGATGATTGATGGTGATGATGGTGGTGATGATGATTGATTGTGATGATGGTGGTGGTGATGATGATGATTGATTGTGATGATGATGATTGATTGTGATGATGATTGATGATGATTGATGGTGATTGATTGTGATGATGATTGATGATGATGATTGATGATGATTGATGATTGATGGTGATGATGATTGATGGTGATGATTGATTGTGATGATGGTGGTGATGATTGATTGTGATGATGGTGGTGATGATTGATTGTAATGATGGTGATGATGATTGTGATGATGATGATGATTGATTGTGATGATGGTGATGATGATTGATTGTGATGATTGATGGTGATGATTGTGATGATGGTGGTGATTGATTGTGATGATGGTGGTGATGATGATGATTGATAATGATGATTGATGGTGATGGTGATTGATGGTGATGATTGATGTCGATTGATGGTGATGATGATGATTGATGGTGATTGATGATGATTGATAGTGATGATTGATGGTGATGATGGTGATGATTGATGGTGATGATTGATGGTGATGATTGATGACTGATGATTGATGATTGATGGTGATTGATGATTGATGGTGATTGATGATGATGGTGATTGATGGTGATGGTGATTGATGGTGATTGATGATTGACGATGATGATTGATGATTGATGATGATGGTGATTGATGGTGATGATTTATGATGATTGATGGTGATTGATGGTGATGATGGTGATGATTGTGATGTTGGATGATGATTGATGGTGATTGATGATTGACGATGATGATGATTGATGATTGATGGTGATGATTGATGATGATTGACGATGATGATGATTGATGATTGATGGTGATGACTGACGATGATGATTTATGGTGATGATGGTGGTGATGATTGATGATGATTGATGGTGATGATTGATGATGATTGACGATGATGATTGATGATTGATTGTGGTGATGACTGACGATGATGATTTATGGTGATGGTGGTGATGATTGATGATGATTGATTGATGATGGTGATGATTGATGATGACTGATGATTGATGATTGGTGATTGATGATTGATTGTGATGATTAATGGTGATGATTGATGGTGATTGATGATTATGATTATGATTGATGATTGATGAGTGATGATTGATGGTGAATGTTGATTGATTGATGATGATTGATGGTGATTGATAGTGATTGATGATTGATGATTGATGGTGATTGATGATTGATTATGATGATTAATGATGATTGATGGTGATTGATGATTGTGATGATTGATGGTGATGATTGATGGTGATTTATGGT